>NC_046220.1:44862059-45165184 GCF_011004875.1 Balearica regulorum gibbericeps | reverse complement strand
ACAGAACATATTTGCTGAGCCTGAAAGATGTTCAAATCAACTCCCACGATACAGGAAATTTTCTTTCTTAGACCCTACCCTCACCTCTTGTAGTAAACACACATTTGATACATTATTCCAGGGTACTAGCTGTGGGTATAGCAACATCAAAAGTGTAGCTAGCAATGACAAAGCAGGTCAAAAGATGACAGAAAGTGCAAGTATAGAAACATACAGGATATATTAGAAACCAGAAGCAGAATTTAGAAACAATAAAAGAAACAGAAAATACAGAGGAAGAGATTCAGAAAGACAATGTGTAATAATTGACAGAGGAAAAAAAGCAGTACAGGGAGCAGAGTGAAAATACTACTACTATAAAAACACAGGGAAAAACTACTGAGAAGATGAGAGGCTTATGCAAGGTATGAATGAAGAACGTGACATTGACACATATGCTTACAAGAGATCTGGTGGACAACAAACCATTTTGGTTTATACATCAAGTCAGAAGAAATTACTATGGCTCACAAAGTCAATGGGCACCGGGTCCTTATTTCTGTCTTAATGCCTTATGAATCCCAGTAGTAAAATTTCAGTATTCCCAGTAGTAAGCAATTCAAAGCTAGCAAATTCTCTTTGGGTATTTTATTGCTAAACATACACACTGAAATATTGTTTCTTTCATTTCTGCTAATTGTTTTTACTGGACTTACACACCTGAAAAAACTCTACTTGCAAGCATAAGTATATGAGAGGCTCTTCTAAAGACTCACAGTGATTCACAATTCTAATTTAAAACAGATTTTGCAGAAATCCATAGTATGAACTGTAATAGATTATAGTTAAAGTCACCAAATCTGCAAAGACTCATGTTAAATTGCTAAACATGTTGAACTTGAAAAATAACCAATCAACTAGTACATTTATCTTTTGCAATGCAATGCACTAACAATTTGCTTCTATAACTGCTTAATGAATTATTCCCTACTATTTTTAACAGTACTCAAAAAATCCACTATGGCAACAATTTCATTAGAACTAGGTGAAAACTATGGTATTCAACACAATCTGAAGTAGCATCAGATGGTTATTTCCTACTTTGGAGAGTAAGTACTTCTATTTTCATCCTCCAAGGCAAGCACACAAATACATACATTTATTTCAGCTTTAAAAACAGTATCACATCTGTTGTGGAAACAAAGTTAGGACCTACAAATACATGAAATTCCTAAAATAAGCTCTGCTTCACCATCTACTCAGGCTTGCTACTTATTTCAGTATGGAAACAATATGAAAGTGTATTGTCAGTAACTTGCCTCTGAAATTTTCTTTTCACTATTTATGCACCCTGAAGTTTTTCACTTTATGTAATATTCTATTTGTTTCCTTATCACTAAAAACCAAAACACGGTATGGTATCTTTGGGGACAGTGAGAATCCAGACAATAAAAGAGATGCCACTGTGCTTTGCACCACTCTGCACCAAAATATGCATACACAAATGATAATACTGATAGTTTGGGAATGTAACTAGCTCCATAGGACAGCAAACTGCATAGAAAAACAGGCACTCTATGCCTAGGCCAAAAATAGCAGGCAAAGAACACGGTGTGGTGATAGCACTGGAGCAAATATCTACATCATGCACCTGTAGCTCTTCAGCTGCCTAAATTGCATCAACAAGATAAGTTTGTCTTGATTACATCACATATGAAGTGTTGTGCTAAATAAGAATCCTCAGACTATTACTGAGGCAGACGAGTGCCACCCCAGACCTCTCATGTCTGTAGCCCTGTTCCAATGAGCTTAATGGGAGCTTTGTTGTGCCTTTCTGTTGTTCTGTGCTTTCGTCAGTAACAGGCTTCCACTCATGTACACCTGACAAATGGAGACTGAAATGATATCAGAATGTTATTTATAGCTAATACAAAAATTCATGTGGAAACCATGAAGTTTTTTGCCACAGCTTTAATAACCAACTATGCTATATTTTTTAATGTTGGTCAACATCAAAATGTCATCATCCCTTACCATCATCCATTTATTCAACAACAGATGAGAAATTTTATCTGAGCTATATGCTACATTACTTGAGTAACTGAATTTCATAGAGTCAATCTTCAGGCAGTCCTCAGATTCCTACATTAAATGTCATAGCCCTATTTTATTAGATTCCTGCCCCAAGAAACTAAAGGCAGCGTAACATTTCAGACATAGTTTTTTTAGTCATAGACATGTTTTTATTATTGTTGATCTATAACAAACAGGGTTTAAGTTAAAGTGTTTTTCTTGTTGTCTTCCTGGTACCCATGTTCTTTCAAGTTTAGGCTTTGTTTGCATAAAAGAAAGGCACTTCAATAAAACACAAGAACCCTTGCTTAGTACTATTTACCTCACTACCAGGACTGCAAAAGCAATCTGTCAGGGAAAAAGGGAAAACCTGGGAAAATAGGAGTCTGGGGATTATAATTTTTATTAATTGTATGGAGGTCTACCTTTATTGCTCTTCCCAGTATCAACTACTGTCATACTACATGTAAGTATTTTTGTCCAGCTTTCATTTGTGAGCATATGTCTGAGGAGAGTAAGGGTTTGAACGTGTATAACAAAAAACCCCCAACATCAGTGATTAACTATCATTAGTTAGAATCTTACTTTAAGACTTCAAATGATCACAGATTGTCATTCTGTGAAACACACAGAGATATAATCCTACACTAGATGTACTCCACTCCTTAAAGTATTCTCTGAATTCAATTTCACAAGTGTATGTTCAGGTATATTTGTGCTGCATATGCATACAAACATGTACACAGACAGATAACACAAGAAGCCAAAAAGTAAAAATTAGTTTGTTAGAAACAGAAAATTATATATAGTTTTTTGTAGCCACCGTGTACTTACTATTTAGTTGAATCTGATAACTGATACTCCCGTCGTCTATCATAACACTCCTGAATTCCAGGATCATTCCACAAGCTTCTTATTGCATCTACATACGGGTTCTCAAAAGTTGACACCTTCTCTACATCGACTTCTCGAACTAACTGCGCATGAGCCTAATTCAAAACAAATAAGATAGTACAAATTACTTCATTTTCTATGTTTGCAGACAGTTCGTATACAGTGAACATGATTAACAGGATTAATTTTTCACATTGGCCATATCACTGTGTATATGCAATTTGAAAAATCATGTACCATAAAGAAGATGTGAAGGTGGAAAAAAGGAGACAACCATTATAGGGTGTTTCAGAAACGAGGAAGAAAAAACCTTTACTTTTTTATGGAAAGTATACAGACCTCAATGTGGATCAGCATATTATCTACCTTTCATGCTAAAAGACACTGTTAAGCAGAATACCTACCATCCATTCTACCAATGGAAACTGGGACATTCGGACAACATAAAGGTGGAAAAGACAGTAAACCCCCAAAATTTTAAAAGATGGATATTTTACCAAAATCTGTATTCATGTGAACAGACTTAGTGATGGTGTAGCAAGGAAACAGTAATATTGATTTATTGGGGAAGACGTTAAAGTAAATGGTGAATGAATGAGAATAAATAAGAGTACTGAGTAAATTATGAATGAGTGATGATACGGTGTGTTCAAACAAAGACAAATAGTGCTAAATATGATATTATAAAAGAAAGTTAATTAAGAAACATACATATGGGCCCTTATTTCAGGCTATGCTTACTCCAATCCAGTATTATTTAGATGAAATGGATGAAGTATTCACATTAAAACTTGTATTTAATGAAGAAAGCTTTAATTTTTCAGGTAAAATCTTACAGTATATAAAGCATACTTTTTAAATGATAACCAGTTAACTGACTTGACAGATTTAGACTTAGGGTAGCTGAGAGAATGCAAAGGAGTGAAGGAATTTGTCTTTCAGAGAGATTGATAAAAGAAGTTCTTAATGTTACCACAAACATAATAGAAGTTACTACTAAAAAGAAAAGGTTATTAGGAATTTTCTCTAGTTTCAATTTGTACTATAAATTATGCAGATTCTTAAAAAGTAATGTCTAAAATTGGGAATTGCAAATACGAAATAATCCCTAATAAATCCATCACGCTCCTAAATACTTAAAATTTAGTTAAAGCCTATGGAGTCAGAACTACCAAGAAAACACAGCAGAATGATTTCTAATTTGTCCTGGAAGTATTATGTACACATTTCAGTAACAAGTATGTGAACGTATGTATCTGTGTAGATGTATATACACATGCAAACATACACACACAGAGAAGACAACAGATGAAAACTTGGTCAAGCAAAAAACCTGAGAGGTTCAACTCTCATATCTAGTCTGCATTTGAGGTGAGGACACTAACCTCTTTCCATTTTAAATTAGGTGAAGATACACTGAAAGGAGTGGTCTTGTTATTTTTTAATGATTTTATCCTGTTTACACACATACAGTCACCACTTTCCTTTTTAGACAGTCCAGGAGAATGATGCCCCTGCTCATTACCTAACAAACTATTATACCTGCAACTGTTGTTTACTCAAGAGGAAATAAAATCCTCCAAGTTCAATGTGAAAAATGTGTGTCTTAGAGATAAGGAGAACAGATGTTCTCTGTCATCAGAACCCAAATCTTCAAAGTTCTAACAAAGCAAATTTTCTTGCATCCCCAAAACGTCTGGACAAATCACAAAGGGTCCCTACCTTCTCACCGCAAATAACAAGAAATGGTGCTCCACTAAACACAGGTCAATGTTCTCTTCAAACAGGATAGTATTTTTTTAAAAATTATCTTATATCTTATCAAGCTCAGTTCTGTATTCTGTTGCCCTTGAGTACTTCCAAAAGAATGATGCCTTGAATATTTCCCACAGCTTGTGACAAACTGAGACATAATCTTAATAATGCAGCTTAAAAGCAGAAATGATTATTTATGCTATCTCAACATCAGTCATTTACATATTCAGACCCTGGTGACTTGTAATCTACAAGTGTGTTTCATACAAATACCTTGCCTCATAGGGCTGTATAGCAAGATGTGTTTCTTCCGAGACTCCTGCAAACCTGCAGATATTTGAAGCAGGTATAATATTCAAGGAGACTAATACTAGTCTATTTCACTGTCTTGAAAACTAGATAGTTGGGGGACATGTTCCTTAACATGTCAGAAAGCAGCAACTTCTTACTGATAATCAGTCCAAAGTAGGAAGTGTTTTTACAAACTATTTTTTGTGGGCTACTATGTAAGAGGACTGTAAAGACGATGTTGCTTCCCTTGAGCAACTTTAGAGCATAGAATCGATTAGGGTAAACAAGGACAAGGTTTCATGGTGTGCTGTACCAAAGAACTGTATTTAGATTAATAAAGTGTGCTATGAATTGCTGAAACAAGGCTTAGTGCAATGCTAATCATCCTTCAGTTGCTGACAAAGGTTAATAGGGTATCAAACTACTAAATCAGAATTTGTCACCCTTTTCTGTTTCACATTCTAACCTTTGAAAAGAAAAAATAGCATAAGATCTTTGAAAAATAATTCCATAGGCATGTAACAATCTAAAATAATGAATTTGTCTGAAGAATTATTTTTTTTGGTTACTGGTTATTGTCTGTAAGAAAATTAGGATAATGGACCCTAACCCATGGCTTATGGGCCATACAATGAAATGATAAGGATTTAAAAAAAATTATCTTGTGACTTCAGTTGGAAATTTAATCCATTTAAAATGCATCATTAAACACTAGTTGTAATACTTTTATACATCTAAACACTGGAATAACAAATGTCTCCACCTATTAAGTTTGGGGTTTTGGTTTTGGGGGTTTTTTTTGTTGGTGTTTGGTTTTGGTTTTTTTTTAGTAGGCCTCAGAGAAAGCTTAAGGAAATAGCTGAATAAATAAGAATTTAATTGTACACTGCAATTAGAGTCCTGAATTTTCTTGCTGTCTTATTTACTTTTAAGCTGCACCAGACATGGAAGACAAACACGAAGTCACCATTACAGGGCTGCAACTAGAATATTCAAACAAACTTTTATTGAGGATTGTATAAAAATTTCTGTATAGACAATAGAAAAGGCTTCTGAAATTTACATTTTTAAAGTCATACTATTGCTATAGTCCTTCTTGGAAAAAAGCTTTTTTAATAACACAGCAAGAGAAACATGATGAAACAACTTCTTGTCACCCTAGCAGATTCTCTCACAAGTGTTAGACACACGTAAGTCATGCCAAAGGGGAAGATAGGGGATAGGTGTACAATTTAAACACAGAATCCAGATCTTCATAAATGTACTTTGTTAGAATTATCCTACTATTCTATCCTGAAATTTCCAATCCTCTTTTTATAAACAAAAGGTTTTGATAGCAACAAAATAAGATTTTTCTGATGTCAGAAAAGTAAAAAGTTATCTTCCTTTCTGATACCTAATTCTATGAAAAACTGTTAGAAAGTTAGCTGAGTTAGAAAATAAGGTATATAAAAATACAGTTTCCCTTCACGAAACATGAGATGCCCTCCTATGAGATGGAACATATATGCTGTTTATTTAGGGAAAGGAAAGCTATGGGATGGTGCAATTACAGCACCACAGCGTAGATACTGCTTAGAAGTAAATAGATTTAAAGAGCCCAGAGCTAACACAGACTCGTTCTGCTATGGCAAATTATAATACGGTGCAACAAAAGGGCGTGATCATTTTTCTACTTACTGTCCACCTTATACATTTTCCATGTATAAACTTTAGGTTACCTGGCTATCACTGTTAAGCTGTTGCCTAACAAATAAAAGCAACATAAATGTATAAAGATTACTGTTACTTTGATAGAATATCTAATTCCATGTAACTGCCCGATTTACCACTTTTATCACTATTCACCCCTTCCCTCTCAAAACCCCATGCTTATTGTAATACTTTCACCAATTGAAACAACTTCATCGGTGAACATTTCTGGCAATCAATCTCTAGAGAACAAACCAGGTTTTCAAAACAAAGAAGAATATAGAAAAATACAGAGAAAAAGAGAAATTAAGTATCCACAAGCCATTCCCTCTCCACCAAGAGGACAAAGAGGCAGATGAAATAAAATGAATTAGTCTTGCAGTAAGCTTGGGTAACTTCAGCTGTTAAAAGTCTTCACCATGTCTTCCTCTATGAAGAAGGCTAGGCTTTGGACATTCATCCTCATTTTGTTTGTAGTAATTCTAAGCAGAGTAATTTACAAGAAAACTCTGTTAAAAGACTTGATAACTCCACATTTAATATGATAAAAATCTTCCTGAATTCATGCCTCTAAAAAACAAATATTGACTTTTAGATTTTTTTTAATTATATGACATAGTACTTTAGGTTAAAGATCTCAAAACGCTTCACAAAAGTCTTAAGTACCACTACCTGCAGTTACGTAAAATTGTCACAATACACAGGTCAATTATTTCCAATGTGAAATCATAATCATATTAATGTTCCATTAACAGCAATTACTGCTAGATTATTACATTTGAGACTAAGATTCAGACCTGTAGGAGAAAGTAATTGTTACCTTCAAATGTAACAGCTCATAGGTATTTTTATTGAGGTTACTGGGAGAGTACAAAACCTGATGTGTCTACATCACAAATCACTAGTGTGTTAAATGGCATACTGTACCAGATGCCAATACACAAACACGCACTCATGTGCCTTCATGCATCCCCAAGTGAAAAAATACACTTCACCTAAACTATCACTTTAATTTAGTGAAATGCCTCTGTGATTATTTGAAGAATCAAGTAAGAATCAAACCTTCCTTCAAGTAACAGGTTTCACAGATTTAGCATAGCTTTCTAGAGACAAATAATTCAAGTCCAGTTTCCTAACATACAAATTGTCCTTAAAAGGGTTTGAAGGAAAAATTAAAATTTATTTTGTTGCAAGACCCAGGAAACTTCCCCTATCAAACCAAAGACGCTGCCTTTTATTTTGCTAATAGTATTTACTTTTTCCTTTTTCAGTTTTGGTTCTTCTCTGCTCCAAGGAAGTTTTTAATTTTGCTATAATGTAGTATTTAAGTGTAATGTTTAATTTTAAGATAACTGTTTTAGAATGATATGTCTCCGAATGGGAAAAAAGGTAATTCTGAGGCAGAATTATATATGCTTACCACTCCTTTTAACCAAAACACAGTAGAATTATACATCTTCCAGCAGATAAGGTGACCTTACTGTGGCCTTCCATTACCTAAAGGGGGCCTACAAGAAAGCCAGAGAGGGACTTTTTACAGGGGCATGCAGTGATAGGATGAGGTGTAATGGCCTTAAGGTGAGAGAGTGTAGATTTAGATTAGATATTAGGAAGAAACTTTTAACAATGAGGGTTGAGCCACTGGAACAGGTTGCCCAGAGAGGTTGTGGAGGCCCCATCCCTGGGAGTGTTAAGGGCAAGTTGGATGGGGCTTTGGGCAATTTGGTCTAGTGGAGGGTGTCCCTGCCCGCAGCAGGAGGGTTGGAACTAGATGATCTTTGAGGTCCCTTCCAACCCAAACCATTCTATGATAAGATGTGACATTCACTTTGCCTAAACACACCATATATGAAAGATGTGGACTGCCATGTGTTTTTAAAACTGACACTAGTCACACCTAATGAAGCCACCTGACTTTCACATCCTGATATTGCCAGGGTGAGGAAGGAATGGAATTTAAGACTTAAAGAAAAGTATTTTTTCAATTTATGTTTGTAGTAATAGGAAAATGATGGAATTCCCAAAGCTACTTGGAGATACCTGATCCTACACAACCTACTTCAAGATGGAAACATAATTGCTGAAAAAGTTCTTGTTATTCACCACTATTATTAAGAAAAAGGGTCCACACTTTCAAGACTCTGCTCTCTGGGGCTGTAGGACTACATTAATGGTGGTTAGGATTGTACATGAATTCCTTTCCATCAATGAGTTGACATTACACTACTACGAAGTACTTGCTTTCTTTAGCTATTTTTAAATTAAGCTGGGTTTTGCTAATTACTAAATTTACCAATTTACTCGAAGTACTATTTTACTGACTTACCATGGTGGTTAACTATGGGGAAAACAGCAGTTAGATGAATAAACTCTGGAAAAAAACCCACTTGATGCCAAATATTCATTTCATCTTTCCAGTTATAGAAGGAACTAAATCAGTCATCTTTTTTCTGTAAAGCAGCATCAGTCTTCAGAATGAAACATCAGTCAGATCTCTTAGGAAAAGCTTCATCAACCAAAAAGGCATAAAATACTAATGCTGGTTTCTCTCTTCTGTCACCTTGGTATGGAGCAAGAATGCTCACAGACCATCCCAAAATCTTGGAAGTCAGAATGGCCTGTCATCATCTCCTCAATTCATGACCCCATAGAAAACGGAAGGATAAAGCAGCCAAAAAGCACAGCATGTTTTTCAATTGCCCAATTCATGATAAACATGCAGCGTTAGGGAAGTCACTCAAAACTGTGGATACATAATGATGTTACAGGAAAAGACACAGACCTTTTTTCTTTGTTTTGTTAGCTTATTTATTTACATGTCCCTCTCCTGTGAAGAGCAGGTACCACTTCGGGAATGGAGTAGAGGGGATAAACACACCAAAAGTCTGATAATAATCACTTTCCTTATGCAATGTCTTTAGTTTCTGGATCATGACATATAATACCAAAAATATGAATGAAAGCTAAATTTTCAATCTCAAGCATGAAGCAAGTTCAATTTTTCTATGGCAGATATCTTTAAAAAGCTGGCACCTACCGGGACAGCATATTTCGTAAGCTCATTTCCAAGAATTATATGTGCAAATATCCAAAATAATAACATGAAAAATATTACGGAAAATCTCAGAACAGAAATTTGGAATGGCTCCTGATCCACAATGGTGATAACTGATAGCTAAATGGCTCCCTGCCCATTCTACCATCCATGCAATTTCCTTGTATTTATATTGTTATATTAAAATGCAGATGCAACTGTAAGTGCTCATAAACACAAGCCTTATATGTTCCTGCCTAAAAATCATGCCACAATTTACATTAAACATTTTGCTAAAACATACTAAGACATTTATTTCACCTATGTATTCCAAAATCTCAACTACAGAAAGACAATGCCACAGCAACTTCCAATAATACCAATGGTTTCTGGTAGGTTAAACTTAGATGCATAAACTAAAGATGCATATTGTAACACTTAAAGAGTGAGAATGCTGCAGCTGTAAGTCGGTATATGCTATAGTCACTCATACATAAGGCAGCCAGAGCCTCACATAACCTGTTAGAGCAGCACCTTCCTCACCATGGCTCCACTTGGAACGTGAAAATATACACAGCCATGCAGACATAAGGATGTATAATAGCTTCTTCATTCTTTCACAGTGAAAAGGTGAAACGTCAGTTGGGTGAACTGAAATCCATTAGAATTTCAGACTAATTTACACAGAGCCATTGCATCACAAATAAGCATGTAGAGAGTTCTAGTCCATAATACGACATGTAATAACATCAATATAGCGCCAATATACTATACTGTATACTATCAGTAAGTTTTACTTACATCACCAAAAAGCAAGATATGGAATAAGGAAAGGGTAGCTCTGCAGGCAATTTTTTCCATGAGGATGGGAAATTGTATGCAATTTCTGAGGGACTGCTCAAAAATCTTAGTGCTCCAGGTTGCTTAGAAAGGGATGCATAATTGTAGTACACTGAAGCATTTGTTCTGTGTCATGGAAATCTTAATTAGCAAAGTATCTTCAATGCTTTGCCTGAGTCTGTTATATCAGGCATATAAAGCCATTTCAGATATAGTGGCATTCAGACTTGATGAAAATTACAAGTATATATTTGTTTCTCAAAAGTAAAATGACATTAAAATATGTTCTAATCTACTTGACTACATTTAATTACTAACATCACAGTGATTTCTAAGCATCTTTTATTCTCTGTGCTCCTGGCTTGAGAAGGAATAGCAGCTAAACCCAAAATCTGTCATTGGAAGGGACAGGAGGAACTTCTCACTCGCTGTCTTGGCTACAGAAGATCTAAGCTCTATAGGAGATAAATCTGTATCTTCTCAATTGCCCTGTGTTTTCTCTGATGACAGAGGTGAAAGAGAGAAACAGAAATTTCAACTTCAGATTTTAGTTATTCATTTTCCCCTCATCTTTTTCACTAGATCTAGTTGCTTCACTTTTAGATATAAAATAAAACATAGTATCAGATCTGTTAAAAAAACCAATAGGCTCTTTTATCTTCTTTTTTAGCAGTTTCATACTTGTAACTCTTCAGGCAGATCCTGGAGATTTCTAGGGGACTTATGGCTACTTTCTTTTTAAATAACATTTTTATGAGGTCAAGTCATTTTATGCATTACACGTTTGCTTGTTAATTACTGCATAGGCTGTTACATTATTCAAATATTGCCATGGCTAGGAAAGCTGAGCTGGAAGATGACATCCATGTCTAAAAATGGAACAGAGTGTTGCAAAGACCTATTCCCAAAAACATCACACTTAATATTTTACCCTTGAGTGCGTGCCTGTTACATTTGCAATGGGTTATATATTAGGCACTTTCACATCTCCCGCTCATAATAAATGTAGCACCTTTTACACACTGATCCTGAAATTGTGTAGCTAGTGAATACCTTCCTGACACGTGCTGTAAAAATCTGGGGTTTTTTGCTGTTGCGGATCCTGGAAACAGAAACTGCTTTACTCTCTGGACAACACTTATATTTTGCAGAGTTGGGCAAATTCTACTCCTAACTTTCAGAAACCTCTTTATGGATCAACCAACTGCCCTGTCTTTTCCAACTGATTTAGCAATTAATCTCCAAATAATAGTTTTTGTCTTGTCAGAAGGTTAGATATTCTGCCTATACATCCAACTCTTATCACATTAACTTCTGCTAAAACAACTTTTTTTTTAAACGTACATGCAATTATATTCTAATTGTGAACAGTAGTTTCCACTTTAATTACAGAATTCCTTTATATACATTTAACAGCTTGATTAGGACTGTATTACATTAATTCAGCAAGTTCAGTTTGTTTTCCAGGCTTTGCCTAATTTTGCTTTGAAATAAACACAGCAACAAGTTAAAAGGCCATGTAAGTAAAAAGAAAGATCCAGAGCACTGGACTGCAAAGTTACTTTACTACTAGCTTTAAAAATGAAATAGTCCCAGAACATCATATTTTGATTTGTTTTCCAAGTGTTACTTTTACTGCCAAATTTTCAAAAGTTTTCAGCAGGTGTCAAAATTTTGGGATTCACGTCTTGGTTGAAATAAATCTTAAGATTCCCAAGGAAGTAGTGGAAGATACCTACTGAAGTTTTGAAATACTTAAAAAAAAAATTAAATTATTTTTTTAAAAAAGAATCTGGAAACCAGAAGGGGTTAAAAAAAAAAAGTCTCTCTATAGTGACTTCCCAAGAAGCTAGGATAAATCAATGACATTTTTAACTTGTTCATATCCTACTTTACATGCATGACAGCCTTTAAGAGCTTTATACCAGGCTTTATGTCCTATCGCCTGTTTTTGAAGAACAGTGTTCAATAAAAGTACTGCAAATAATGGCAATTTTTTTCTGCAGTAGTATTTTTGCATTGTGATACAGTTGAATTTATCAAAGAGAATGTTACAGAAACACGGACATGCTGAAATTTTCATTCCATTTTCAAGCAAAATAACTGGCTGTACTTCACAATCCCACGAGAATCCACTACCTCAGTCAGCCATTGCAATACAACAGTAAGTGCATTTAAAAATAATAATAATAAAAAAATAAAAATCAAAGGATAGTGTTTCAATATGTGAATTCTCACTTAAGAAGCATACAGATGCACAGAACTCCTGCTGAGCCTCACTCCTGTACAAAGCCTGAATGAGTCCTGCATTACAGATCTTTTTAAGGATCAGAGGAATAACAGCTTTGCTTGGCTTCATAGATTCAAACGTAGAATGGAAAAGACTGCACGCCTCTTCATAGAGTAGAGATTAACAACCAGTTGATTCAGACAGTTCAGAAATTCAATCATTCCATCCACTTGCCTACACAAAGGAACTGCAGAAGTTTCACTGCATTTACAACCTAGAGAAGAACTTATGGTGAACATAGGATGGGCACAGGGAAATGAACAGCAGGTTCTTTTTAAGGGAATCACGTCATCCTATCTCCATTTCAATTCAGAAGATGTGGTATTAAATAAAAAAAAATCCTGTACAGAATTCTATCATATCAAACTTTACAATTCTAATTTGTAAGTTAAAAAAAAAAAAAAAGGCACTGCAAAGAAAAGCATTTGCCTCTGTATTTTTAAACCACACTTTCTCCTATTTTTAAAGAAGGACAGTGCCCTCTGCTGACTAACACGTAACAGCAAAGGCAGTTATTTCAAACTAGTATTTCTAGAATTATCAGAGGACTGGGAGGGTCCCTTTCAAAATAACGAGTGACTCCAGCAGGAATTTTCCTCTGCAAAAATTGCAGCTAACTTAAATGGTTGCATTTGTGTGTTGTCCAACCAAGAAGACTGTCTTTCTAAACAATTACCTCATTTCTTGGAAGTAAACTCTGAAAATGAGCTTCAGACTTACCCTAGGCATGCAAAGCTACATGATACCCTATCACCACCTCCTTTCAGGTGCTTTCATAAATCCCTTTATGTCTAGAGTAATGAATTGGCAGGACTGAAGTAAGGGGGCAAAATGTAATCTCAGATGAAAAGCTGTTGTTTATAACAGGGTCATACAACAATGAATTTAGCCCCAAGATCTTTAAAAGATAGCAACCCAACATTATTTTCTCTAGAGAAACCACAGACATATTATACCACAGTGATAAGTAACCTTTTGAAACATGCCTTGAGGGAAGCATAAAAAAGTTTTATGCCAGGTGTGACCTAAAAAAGTGATAGCTTCTTTATAAATTAGGTATAATCTTCTCATTCCTAGAAATATACTGTATTTCTGCTGGCTCAAATGAGATGCCAAGAAGAGCTCATTTAAAGAAGGACAACAAAGCACTGCTGACACCTCTTTCAAGGCTTCAGGCAAAATACAAGTCTCCTGAAACATGCTGTCAACTTCTATCACTAGGAAGGAGAAAGAAAAACCAATAAAACATATCTTTCCTACACAGAAATCACGCAATCAAGTTTTATAAAAATAAGAGCTTGAAAAACTTTTTCCTTTGCTGCCCGGTGTGTGGCAAATTGATTCACAGTCTGACAACCTAATTAATATGTATTTTTAAATTATTAATTTTTGCTTACTAACTAATCACAGTATTTACTGTGAGAGGTCACAGTAGACTTTTTAATAACCATTTGGGAAGGCTTATTTATCTGCCAAAGCACAAATGGCTTATCCTCCCAAGACATTAGCCAAAATAAGACATGGTCTTCATAAATGTACCATTAGTCATCAAATGAGGGCAAATAGGTTTCTGGAGGGTTTTGTTTGTTTGCTTGTAGTATGTTCTTAGTAATCTAAATGGTTTAGAAAAGCCCATGTTTTCAGTAAGAGTTAAATCTGTGTTAAAGAAAAAAACACCTGAGGGCTTTGTTGAATTAATTTTGATTAAATTGTATCTGGAAGAAGCTTCTGGGAACTGAATAAGACAAGTACAAAAGTGACCACACAGTCTACTTAGAAAAACTTGTATCCTCATTTTTAGTAGTACGGGAAGGTTTCCATACCCTAACCCTTCTGTGCAATATACTCTGGAGATTCTCCAGGACCCAACAAAGATTTAAGGACAATGTCAACAGCCGCATACTGACATATCACATCAAGTCTCCTGGAGTCAACAGGTTCTACTTAGCCACAAATTTCCAAGTCTACTCCCTTAATTTCTTTTTTTTCCAGAAATGCCCAAGGCAGTTTCCCAGAAAATCTTCAGAACAAATTTATCTAGTTAATTTAGTGAAGTTGTTGGTGTAGAAAAGACAGGTTGTTTGTGTTATATTCTGCTATCCAGAAAAAACACTTTATTAATAGGCCTTATCTACCCTGTTCACAAGTACTATCAGAGACAGGCAACTACTTAGGAATCAGTAATCAGGTACCAGACACATACAAACAATTTGAATTGGAATTACAGTATTAAATGCAAATGCTGGTATTAAGACTGAACTAGATGGTTCACAAAAACAGTCTGTAATTGGTCTTTAAAGCAGAAGATATCATTAATTCGCCTTAAAAAACAAGAAAGGATTTTGTTGAAAAAGCCAGCAAAGCACTATTGCCCTGACCAACTACCAACTTACGTTATCAAGATTTCTGTTTTCTTCAGTGACCTTTAAACTCCCTCAATATGAAAATGACCCTAATTCCTTTTTGGACAGGGTAGATAAGTATTTTAATTAACACTTCTGGCCAAAAATGAACCATAAATTGGATTAAACATGAATAATTTTTAGCTTCACCAGATAATTATAGTACTTTGATTTCATGTAATCACCCCACTTACAGAAAACACATCTCAGATGAGGAACACTTCTGCATGTTTGTAGGTAGGCCAGGACATTATTAATCAAATTAAAGAGAGCATAGCTGGAGGGGAGGAATTAGAAGAAGCTTCACACTGGTTTTGCAGCCACCCAGCACTTTGTGTGGAAGTGCTGATCACTAAGTCTTCTGCAAAAGCACCGCAGCCCCAGTGACTATGATGTGCGACAATGGTTAGTGATCTGACAGCTCGTGTCACAGTCAGCACCTGGCAGTCTGTGCATTTAGGTGTACAACCACTGCTGTCCTTAAACAACATACAAAGCAATAGGAGACTTCTGCGGGACGAGACAGTCTTCCTAAATTGGCATGATCACAAAGCCTACTTGTAAATGTTATCAGGAGACAGTAAAATTTTAAAAGGCTGGGAAGTTGGGAGAATACGTAGTAAGGACATGGCTCTGCCACCTCCTTTGTATGTTGGTGCACTTTCCTTCACACTATTATTTTGATGCTATAACTAATAGATATTTTCAAATAACTGATTGAAATGACAGATTTAGTTAAAAAGGTCACCACTGAGCAGATAGAGAGGATCCTTCACATGCTAACTGTGTAGTTACAGGCTATAGCATGGAAAGTCCCTTATAATAAAGCCTGAATGTTACGATTAAAATACAGTCACATATTGGTTCAGACATCAACATAATGATGTTGGAGCACCTCCTATTCTACAGAAGTACTCTCAGTCACAATTTCCATCTTGCTGTCAAAATTTTTTTAACCAAAATCTGCTGGCTGTGGATTATAACAGATTTACAGTAACTGAGTAATTCACTGCACTGATGTCACATTCATTAATTAATTTTAACTGTATAACAAAATAATAAAAATCACTTAATGAGAAGCTAGGAAATTCACAGTACAGTTCAAAGAAAATAATAAACTTTCTCCTATTTGTGGCATGGGACAAAGAAACCCATAATTTCAAGAACATTTCAGTGCTTTTTTCTCTGCATCTTCTTCCTTTCAGTAATTTCCCTTTGTAGCACACTAGTAGCTGTAACTGTTAAACTGCTGCATACGAAACTGTTTTAAATGTTAGAATATGGCTTTAAGTAAAAAAACCAAAAAAACCACCAACCCCCCCCCCCAAAAAGTCCCACTTAGAAAATAGGAAACCAAATTCTGCTATGCGATTTTTCCATGCAGTAATCAGTCCTTTTCTTCTTTGATCACAGACTGCAAATAGTCTTTCTCATTACTTTTCATAATTCAGCTTTTCACAATACAGAAAAGCCTTCCTTAGTTACAAAGATGATGGAGAAAGCTACCAGTACACCCAGAGGCCCCACCTAAAGGCAAATTTGGATTAGCAATCACATTTACCTTTCACAAACCGCTAATCATAGAGCAGTAAAATCATTCCATTCTGTAAAGGAAAAAAGTAAGATACTCGTTTGAGGTCAGCAAGTCTTTTGCTCTTTGTAGGTCACCCTCTTTTCAATTTAAGCACCAAAAAAGCCAGAAATGTTTGCAGTGTTTCCTCCTGAGAGTCAGCACATGACTCAAGTATAATGGAGGTAAAAAACCACACAAAGAACAAAACAGTTTGGATAAGAGCACCAGGCTCTGGCTATGCACACTTCTGTGGCTGCTGCTCTGCAGAAGCCATCTGAGCCTCCTGCACCACAGTGTCACAGGTCCCACATAGTGCCGAGAAGGTCACAAACAGTGTTTCAGCTCTGACAATCAGGCTATGTGGACACCATTTGGAAAACATGTTAGTGAGGAAAAAAGTTAACTAAGTTTGCTAAAATGCAGGCTCTTGAGGAGGAAACAGAAGGTAAATTATAAATCATATTCTGATCCCATAAAGACCAAAGTTTTGACAAACAGCGTCATCAAATTAAGGCAAGCACACATTTGTGGTTGGAGCCTTAATGCTTTAAGAGACGTCACTGTTTGTTCTTCTTCTATATAATTTATTGTTTTAATGGGAATGCACAAATTCTGTCTGTAAGTCTTGATACATCGTATATACTGTATCTCCCTGCAACTCCACTGCTGTCTTTGTAAGAAAGCGTTTGATCAAGGGGAAAAAAAAAAAAAAGAAAAAAAGAAAAGTGGTTGATTGTTATCAACCTCAGAAGGTACCCAATCTTCTTCCCATCTGACTGACAGGATCAACAGCAATGTCTTCAGTTTGGCACTAATATTTCCATGTAAAGAAAGAAATGAGGAGAGAAAAAAAAAAGAGACAGAATAAACAACAAAAAAGAATTCTCTAACTTTTAATCCGTTTAGCAGCCCCACCTTCTCTCTACTGAAATCTGAAGAAGAAAAACTCCTATAGTCTGTACTGAATGAGCACTGTATCTCTACATGAACCAGATAAATTAGGTACACTCCATCAGGGTCTTGCAAAGATCTTGGAAATTGTGTTGTTCTCCTTGCCAGTATCACACCATACTAGAAATCTAACCACCATATATATTTGATGAATGATGATAAGCGGTTTGAAAGGCCATGTTGCCTAATCACAGGTTTTGTAAGTTAAAAATGCCCTGCAATCCTTCTGTGAGCATTACTGTGAATTCAGTGGCCTTAATTTACAACAAATCTACTTTTGTTAATACAAAGGTCAGCTACTGAGTTCATTTTCCAGTTGCATGTGCCACCAAAAAAAAAAAAAAGTTATGGCAACAAGAAGGAAGAGATAGGAAAGGAAATGACATCTTTAAAGACGATATCCTGTGGACAGTGCTGTCTCCTACTGTCCTATAAAGTGTAAAAGGCAGGCTGTCTACCCTGAAGCCAAGGGAAGTATTGAAAATGTACCTAGAATAGTACAGGAAAGCTGCTGAGGGACTGTTTATCAGGGAGCGTAGTGACAGGACAAGGGGTAATGGGTTTAAGCTGAAGGAGGGTCGATTTAGATTGGATGTTAGGTAGAAATTCTTCACTGTGAGGGTGGTGAGGCACTGGAACAGGTTGCCCAGAGAAGCTGTGGATGCCCCATCCCTGGAAGTGTTCAAGGCCAGGTTGGATGGGGCTTTGGGCAACCTGGTCTAGTTGAGGGTGTCCCTGCCTGCAGCACGGGGGTTGGAACTAGATGATCTTTAAGGTCCCTTCCAACCCAAACCATTCTATGATTCTATGATAGTATTTTAGAAGCATATTTAAACTGATGCTGCTATACTGGTCTCCCCAGTTATATCCGACATTCAGTGGATGAGATAAAGAATTTATTATTTAATAAAAATAACTGAGAAGCCCAGCTCTAACCATATGGTCATAGATTTTGTTATTATTATTTTTCATGGTAAAAGGACCACCATAATGACTGTTGTCACATAAAACCCTCTCAGCACCTCATTACAGGTAAGTCCAATTTCAGCATTAAATATTCAAGTTATGTACTAACAGTACCCACACCAACACAGAAACTTGACTGCTGAACCTTAAACACTGCTAGGGGTTCATACCTCTGAAAAAACTGAAGACAGATGGCGTAAGTAGCCCTTTTCTCTTAATGAAGAAGCCTTGACCAGATTAATGCTGGTCTTTCCTTCCAACATGAGTAAATAAAGATGTTGGAACAAGCAACAAGCAGAACAAGTACTCCGAGAGAAACCAAATTACTCATCCAAGTGTCATAGTGGCAGCTTGCCATAAGCTTGTGAGCCATACACAAGTGGCATCAAACAAAGCAGGAGACAGCTGCCCCTCATAACCTGCATAATGATGGAGGAGATGCTTAACAATTTCTAGACAACAGAAGAAGTTGTGCATGCCTATACATTCTACACTTTCATATTAAATTGTGAATTGCTTTTGCAGAATACTGGGGATTGAATTTGACTGCGGACTATATTTGGTAATCCCTGAAGTATGTTGTCTGAGTCAGGCTGCAAAAGAAAAGCTGAAACTGAAGAACCTGGTGAGGTTAATAACCACAGAAAAGAAGCCAGGAAGCAGGCTGATAGAGGGAAAGATAATTTATGAATGAGAAGAAATCTTCTTTTTCTCATTCCTGCTTTCATTGCCTTTAAGACAGCCTTCCTAAGAAGGCTAAAACCAACCCTAAACCAAAAGCAAAATCATCATTACAGTTCCCAGTTCCCATCTTAACACTTATTTAAAACTTTGACAATACTGCTTATATTAAATCTTTACTTTTCATACTAAACAGGTTTACTTAGCTCTAAATAAAAAAACACACAAAGCTGCTTGCCAAAGAGCTCATAAATATTCCATTCAGCTGACCCTCAAGACATAAGCATCATCAAGGTGGTTACACAGTCGAATGCTTATGTCACACACAGAAATACGACTAAGTGAGAAACAAGTAGCTCAGTATGACCAAAAAGTAATTTCAAAAACATTTTAAATAAAATTACTATAGGAATATATTTTACTGAAAGGTAATTCAGATCTACACCAATTCTAACAAGTCATCGTGTTAGGGATCCTACAGGTAGCAAAACACTTTCCACTCTCTGTTCAAGCTACAATATTGTGGGCTGTTCTCCAAATTTAAAACAGGCTGACATTTCTGCCTTTGTACAAATCCTAATTTTTCGTTTTCAGAAGTCACATGTCATGGAAATCACCTTCTCTAGATACCATTTATCTGAATGATGCTTGCTAGGGTTTTTTGGTACAATCTGTATCATCAACAAAGTCAGTACTGTACCAGTGACTCTGGAAGACAAAACAGTATTTTGGGAAGTGCTGAACATATAGGAAGAGAATGGACATAAAGAAAAGCAGAAAACCAAGGCTTAACCCTGAGAATAAATGCCAAATACAGTGTATGTGCTTCACTACTTTAAAACAGTGTAGCTGGAAATACTTCAAAACTCAGTGCAAATGAAAACATAGAGCTACGTTAGAAAACAGCAAAAAGAGGAAAAAGTGTGGAAGATCTAAGACACTTATGAAGTACATCATGTCTCAATATGTGCACTAGAGTATCTCCAAAAGGCCAAGCGGCAGTGAGAAAGCAGCTCCAGTGACTTGAAGCAAGGCCTTAAAGTGAACTGTATGTACTGATTTATCAGAAATACGCATTCATAGTCTAAAGAGGATGATTAGAAGATTGTTAGGAAAAAAATAGTGAAAGGTGAAAAAACAGCCAAGCAAAAACCTTTGAGATAAAAATTGGTTTCCTTGACATCATGTAAAATGCGTGAAAAGGCATTCTCCATCTTGTAAATAGAATCTATGATTTCACTATTCTGATCTACATAGAAAAAAATCATGTCTTTAATTAAAATCTGAAATCAGTGATCACTCATTCAGAATAGATCACCTTGCCTGTATCATAGTTACCCTGGAGATTAATGTCTACGCTATCATTAATACTATTCAACTGGCGAAAAGAAGACTTAGCCATGAAAAATTATCAAGAAAACATACATAATTGTGTTAATGCAATGGTAGGCTGGAGGAAGACAGTCTTCTGGCTACTTTGGAGCCAGACAGAAATCTTCTGAAATCAGAACTATTAAACAGATAAACCACCAAAATTGAAAGCTGTAGAGAAAAAAAAACCCCCGCTATGAACTCTTTGTTCATATACCCTTCACCACTGAATCCTTATCAGTATTGTTCATATTTTTCCCCCATATCATGCTCCTGTTTTTTTGTTTTCCTAAGGACAACCTTCTACTAGCCATAATTCCTTTACTTTTATCCCACATTAAGCACTTAAAACTTATCCAGATATACATCAATAATTGTACATGATAGCTTTGATTAACATCCTGTAATTTTTAACTGTTTTGTCTGCTGAAGGCCTTGTGAATAGATTGACAAATTTGCCCCCCTTTCAGAAAAAAAAACAACCCAACCCAAACAACAAAAACCCTTCATTTGTTACTGCACTGCAAAATTAACACCCTTTCACTTTCTGTTGGAACATAGTTTAACAGCCAGACATTTAAGATTTTATTTCCTTTCAAGATGTTAAACAGTTCTGGGTTCTTTCTGAAAGCAGCTAGCTTTTATGGTCCTGAACATAGGTTCATCATATTAAAAAAAATGGGGGGGGGAAAAAAAAAAAAGACTTATATGGGAATAGCCACTTTCTTTTCTGGGCATAAGAAACGGAGATTTAAATTGAGCTCATTCTTTGGCAGTATGAGAGCTTTTACTGACTCACAACCTTTGCTGGATTCCAAAGCCGCACGCATTTATCATGTAGTTCTTGAGGAACTGGGTTTGAAATAATTGCTTTGAGTTTCTCTCTGAAACATTATACAGGCTGTTTTATATCACAGCTATAGCTCCAGTTAAGTGCTATGCTTGCTGCAGTTACACTCACTGATTATTTTTATATGAATTTCAGCTATTGCTTAAGGAACATATTTTATTTGTATATTCGTTTTTTTTATTTCTGTGCATGCTTTTGTGAAAACTGAGAAATACAGTGCTGGACCATAATTTTTAATAAATCTATTTCAAAAGTAAACTTATTTCTATAATTTTCTTCCACTTTAAAAATCTCTTTGAGTATTACAGCACATTTTAGGTGCCACCCACTACCAAAACCAGTAGCTTCTCCATGTGTAAACACAAAACCACTGAGGATTATTAACTGGAATTAACTGAAGTGTAGACATACTCATTCAGTCAACAGTCCTTCATTCACATCAGCCTAATTCACTTAGGCCTAGAAACTAGGTCTGCTCTTAAAAGTTATCAAAAAGCAGAAAAAGGGGGTGTGGGGGAGTGGGAAAGTCAGTATTAGAATGGAGAGTTGGCTTGTATCCAGAACTTCTGCCCCCAAGCTCATCTCTGAGCTTTGCCCTAGTTTGAACCCTGACTGTGGGGCACTGGAGATGTTCACAGATGACATGTGTTAATGGGGATTGTTAGTTATCATTTTCTCTATTACTTGGCCCGGGAACGAGAGATTGGAAAAGCCTTCTGGGTGATTTTTGGCCTCTTGAGAATAAGGTGGACTACTGCAATTTTTGAAGGTGCTAGATTTATTTCTCTAGAGAAGCACATTACCATAAATGTTCATGAGTTTGTAGCTAAATTAGGTCATTTAGATTTATCATTCACAGGACGATATATACTCCTGAGTTAGATTCTCTGCAAGGAGAATCAAGCGGACAGGAGGCCACAGGTAGGCCATTTGCAAGTAGAGGGGTCCCACAGCACAAAGCACCCCAAACTCGGATTCCCTGTGGAGAATTATAGGAAGAGTGGCTAAGGAGGACTATTTGGTGTACTGTGAGCCTCCGTGGCCACCTCCACTGCAGTAATCCTTGCTCACCCAGTGACAATGGAGAAAGATGCAAAAATGATTGTATGGAACATTAATGAGCCAAACACTAAGAAACTCCTGTGGTGTCCATATCCTTCATTTGGTTTTGCTCATGAGATAGATACCTGTTAGAAATGCTGCCTTCAAATGGCAACAGAAACACCCCACAGATTTCTTCTAGAAATGTAATTGGGCTGCTTGTGTTGTAAAATATTTTACAGTATTTTAGTACAGACTGAAATGTATTTAAAATGCGCAATCCTTAACCAAATCCCATAGGTGTTCTGATTTCCAACATCTAAACTACAATAAAATTTGAATGAAGAGATCTGCCACAGATCCCTTTTTGTATGCATAATATAAACACCCTTTCTAAAGCTAATGAAGGCTAAAGACCTGCTGTATAAATCAATCTCAATTATTGTGCTTGCAATTTTAAGTGAGATATGTTGTTATGCCAATGTTGTTATGTTCACTAAACAGAGAACAACACTTAGGCATTTATTCCACTTCTAAAATCTGAACATTTATTTTTGAAAAACTGAAATCTTCAGATGGAGATTTATTGTGTTTGTTATATTAGAAGATTACTGCATAAGTTACAGTTCATTACAATGGTTGTGGTTAGAAGCAAAATATACTTAAGACAAACTTTTTCTTTTTTTTTAATCAGTATGAGTCTTAAGAATTCTAAATCTCTCTTCCAGATGTTATTTATTGCAGGAAATGAAGTAGAGGTGTCACAGTAGTTATTGGGATGTCTTAAAAAATTCTGCAACTGAAACGGATCCTGCCCCTACATTTGCCATAAACACCTTTTATGGTACATTATATAATACAGAAAGAGGGAGATTAAGTGATTTGTGGCTTTCTGTAACTATCCAGCAGTATCTAGATTTGACCATGTATGTGTATCTTACTAAAATAGAGTTGAAAAACAACTCCAAAATATAGACGCTGCTGGATGGGTTGAAGATTCTCTCCACCTTAGTCTCATTTTTCTGACACCGTTTCTTTCCTTATCAGATAGCCCTGTTTCATGAGTTGCAAATATATTTAAAAATATTTTCAAGACAGGGCATACTAGCCACACAATAAAATTGCAAAATGGAAGTAAAATTAACTCTGGAACTACCTTCCCAGAAAGCAAGTCTTTGGTGGCAACAGTGATTACTTTCATCACATTACCAATTACATGAGACACTTAAGCCACTGCTCCCTCATTTGGTTAGAAGAAATAGTGCTATACTGTTTATATACATTACAACATTGTTATGTAGAAAATACTGTTAGTGTGACATATATTCTGACAATAAAAGTAAAATGCTAAGTAGAAAAATATATTTTAAAATGAAAGATTTCTTTTCATTGAGAAGTTGCAATTCTATTTACATTTCTTTGGGCAATGTAAAAAAAAAAGTATTCTCACTTGTGCTAATGTACAGTATTTTAGAAAATAAAAATACATTCCTTCCAAAACTTGCTGAAGTATTAAGTTATCTTGTAACCTGTAATTGTTGAATGCAGAATCCAACTAACATGAATCAGTGTAGATTCACTGCAGATTTGTCAGGATTTTCCAAACTGCAGCAGCCTCTTACTCAAAACCTTGCCTTACATCATCAAATAACTACCACCTTTTGATGAATATTACTCAAGGCCAGTAAATGGTAGACATTTGAATAGTATGAATTCAGAATCTCTTCTGTCAAATCGATTTTAAGTTTTCACAGTCACTCTGGAGGTATGAAGTATCTACCGTATATCTGAAGCTGTAAGTTAAAGAAAGGTCATTATATACCAAGTGAATCATTCCATTAAAGAGGATCTACTCTGTTATTGGTCTATCTATATTCTGCTGGGTATGAAATACACGCAAATTAAGAGGTTGGTCTTCAACACAGTTAATATTTATGCTTGATTTCATATTAGGTCATCCAAAGGTATACACTGCAATCCACGAAAATGGATTCTAGATAACTTTATGAAATAATTAAATCAGGGTGAGATGTAAAGTTACAGAGGAAAACAAATTTTTAGCCTCATCTTGGATGGAATACTAAGAAAAACAAACACTAAGAAAATACAAATAGGGTGTATTCTTTCAACATGATTTCAGTAAAATATTGCATCACTGAGATAAAACATTTCAAAGATGTAAAAAGGATTTTTTTCCTAGGGAAAACATGAAATATGTAGAAAATAGGAAATCAATTCCTTGTTAAAACAGTTGTATTAGCTTCTTAGAGTAAGAAAAGTGTTAAGTATAATTATGAATAGTAGACAGATAAAAATATAACTGCTTTGTTATAAAATATGATATTTTTAGAGCTAGAAGAGAATAAGCATACTGTAGTGTGGGTTTTGCTTCTCAGCATGTATCTCTAAAGCAAGAGGAAGTAAAAAATGTTGACAACAGAAATCATCAATACTGTTGGATCCACAAATTAAAAGGACAACAGCCATTGGGCTCAGAAATAGCAAATCAACAGAGAAAAATATTATATGCAAATAAGGAGAAAATCATATTGTTAGAAAAAAGTCTGGGAAATGAACATGCTATGTCCATATATGTTGACTGTAATGTGCTGAGTACAGCTGTGAGGACCAGATGTAAATTTAGCCTCCACCTTATTTGAACTGTAAATGCTGAACACTATTTCAAAACAAAGTAAATTAATTCCAATTACACATCAGTTATATTTTGCAGGTCTGCAATATGGTAATAAGAATTTAAAACCACTAAAAAAAAATTACAGCTTAATGGATGGCATCATCCTAAAAGAATACCAAACTGCAAGTTTTCCACATATTTCAAGGTCTCCCATATAAATTTTTTTAAACATTATTTGTCTGCAAGTTTGTGGACAAGACTTATTTCTACAACCTCCTATCTACAGTCACATGCAGTTTAAAATCACTGGCAGAGGACATACACAGTACTCTGAGATAATGAAAACTGAATCTTAGATTTAAGTATCATTAACAGGTGAATTTAAATGAAAATAATTAAGTGTTCTATTGCTTTTACTACATATTCTAAGTTATTTCAGTAAGAGAACCATACGAAACAGCATGCATAGGGAGTTTTCTTCATTCTGGTCTGTTTCAATTATGTTGTTTCTCTCAAAAAAAGGCAGATGTCCAAAGGCTAACAACTCCCAGAGCTACACATAATTTTGTTTTAATGGAAACCAAAAATGAAATAACTTGGAATTATTGTACAGCCACTAGTATAGTAAGGCTTTACAATACTACTTATCCAATGCATTTGGAGAAATATTAAATATAGGCAGAAAGAAATGGGAAGGTGATTCACTACTTCAGAAGACAAAACTGCAAGTGGATAAAGAAAAATTTACAGAACCAAGTTTTCAAACAGCCACAACTTCTTCATATATAGTAAGCAAGGACAGATATTCTCAGAGGGAAACTAAAGGAAATAACATCAATTTGGACTTCCTTACATAACTCCTTGCATACTTCTCAGTTTACCAGTAGTTTCGTGCTCCTGCATAACTAATCTACTCATTTTGAAGAAATCTTACATAGGAGGTGCTATTATAAGGAGAAACGCAGTTTTGCCATCCTAGACATTACGGAGAAGCTCCATTAAAAAGTCCCATTCAAGGAGCTAAACTCTTTCCTACTTCCATGCAACCCACTAAGAAAAGAAAAATAATTTTCAGAGAACAAGTTGTATTTTGTCTTCTGAGTTTGGATGTTCGTGCATGCATGTCAAGCCTGGACTTCACATCAATAGCACTTTAACGTGAGGACACAACAAGTTTGACAGAGGGTTTATGTTTTAAGGAAAGAGGAAGCAAGGGGTGGGGTGGGGCAGGCAGAAAAGAGATGGCTTGAAAGGAGCTGCATGAGAATTTCAAGCTCAAAAAGGTGCCAGTTCAGGCTAGCATTATATATAATTAGGTGCATTTCCACATGAATTCCTCCTAGATTATCTGTGATTGACAAAGTTTTTACCCCCATCTTCCCTCCAACCTGATTTGAAAATAACACAAAATAAATTTGCCAGCCTGGAGAACTGGCAGGAAAAAACCTCAAATCACAAAACCCAACTGAAACGGCCCAGATGCAAAATGGAAATAAATAAAGAACCAGGAAAAGATAGTAATTTCATTATAATTAAGGTTGAAACAAACTTTCCACTAGTTTCATCAAAACATATGAAAAGTTGCACAAAATTTCCTTTTTTTTTCAGTTGTAGGTTCTGTGGGAGATAATGAAAGTTTCAGAAGAAATTATCTAATTATATCAACATTTCTCTTGTTTTAAACATTCAGTAAACCGTTGATACAACTTAGAGTTGTCTTTTGTCCTCCTTTGTCAAAAATGTACTCAGCTAGTTTATGCAACCAGAATACAAAACTTCTTGTGAAAAACAGGAAAAGAAATAACTAAAATTTCCTAGGATTCCCATGGGTTGCCTTCTTGCTTCAGCTGAGGAAAAAAAAAAAAATCCATTTCAACTCCTCCAGTCCCTCCTGTCTAAAAGAGCTAGGACAATCCTTTCAGGGATGTACACCCCAAGAACTTTCAGGCGTAAAACTCAAACACATTATGTAAGATTGGGAAGGGAAGATTTCTTTTCCTGAAATAAAGAGTTTCCACATAAATTATGATTCCCATAGAGTTCTTGGCAGGGTAGGGGTCCTATGGCTGACATTATATTTCCTGAACAACCCCACAGAGGACCTTCTGAATTCCACCCGGGGCCCAGCAGGAAGGCTCTGATGGGCAAATTGCCATCACATGTGAACCAAAAAAAAAAAAAACCCAACAAAAAACCCCACAACACAAAATATAACCGTGAAGCATTAGAGACCTTCAGGAAGGCAGGCAACCAGGAAGACATTTGGGGCAGGAAGGTAAACGAGGATGATCTGAGAACTACCAAACGACAGTCTCAAATTACTCTTATGATCCATGAGGGTTGTTGTGATGGGTTGACCCTGGCTGAGGGCCAGGTGCCCACCAGAGCTGCTCTATCACTGTCCTCTTTCATTAGACAGGGGAGAAAAGGTACAACGAAAAAACCTTACAGGTCGAGATAAGGACAGGGAGAGATCATTCACTAATTATCATCACAAGCAAAACAGACCAAACTTAGAGAGGGAATTCATCTTATTTATTACTAAGCAAAGCAGAGTAGAGGAATGAGAAATAAAACCAAATCTTAAAACACCTCCCCCCACCCCTCCCATCTTCCTGGGCTCAACTTCACTCCCGGCTTCAACCTCCACCCCCCTCAGCGGCACAGGGGGACGGGGAATGGGGGTTACAGTCAGTTCATCACACGGTGTTTCTGCCGCTTCTTCCTCCTCAGGGGGAGGACTCCTCTCATCGTTCCCCTGCTCCAGCATGGAGTCCCTCTCACGGGAGACAGTCCTTCACGACCTTCTCCAACGTGAGTCTCCTCCACGGGGTGCAGACCTTCACGAACTGCTCCAGCATGGGTCTCTTCCATGGGGTGCAGACCTTCAGGAGCAAACTGCTCCAGCGTGAGTCCCCCACAGGGTCACAAGTCCTGCCAGCAAACCTGCTCTGGCGTGGGCTCCTCTCTCCATGGGGCCACAGGTCCTGCCAGGAACTTGCTCCAGCACGGGCTTCCCATGGGGCCACAGCCTCCTTCAGGTGCCTCCACCTGCTCCAGCATGGGGTCTTCCACAGGCTGCAGGTGGAATCTCTACACCCCCTCATCCTCCCTCCATGGGCTGCAGGGGGACAGCCTGCTTCACTATGGTCTTCACCACGGGCTGCAGGGGGATCTCTGCTCCGGCGCCTGGAGCACCTCCTGCCCCTCCTTCTGCACTGACCTTGGTGTCTGCAGAGTTTCTTACATTTTCTCACTCCTCTCTCTGGCTGCAAAAGCCCTCTCTGACTGGTTTTTCTCTTTCTTAAATATGTTATCACAGAGGCGCTGATTGGCTTGGCCTTGGCCAGCGGCGGGTCCGTCTTGGAGCCGGCTGGCATTGGCTCTATCAGACACAGGGGAAGCTTCTAGCAGCTTCTCACAGAAACCACCCCTGTAGCCCCCCCTGCTACCAAAACCTTGCCATGCAAAACCAACACAGAAAGAAAATTTCTTAATAGATCAGGGTAGAGAGGCTTTTCAGCATGCAAAGGCATGGAGCTATTAAAAATCTGAATCTTTGCAATATCTGCAAATTATCTAAAGGAACAAATACCTAGGATATAAATTATTTTTCCTGAACAATAGAGAACTTAGGAATTCAAATCTATTCTTCTATTTGTTAAAAACATACATTTTATATGAAGCATTAAAAATATGCTCCAGAAATAGAGTGATACAATGGCACCACTGCCCCAAGTAAAAGCAGCAAACACAAAGCTATCTTTATCCCATCAAGATTTTGAAATTAGACAACTGATCTGAACAAAATTAAGTTTGTTAATACTCTGTAATACAGTAACATTACATCAAAGTAATCTGATCCTACAACAAATCACTCCAAACATATCATCCAAACAGGAAAAAGAAGGGCATCTAAATGTTTCCACCAAGCAGTTATCAAAACAGCCAACAGACCCATTACCCCAAGCCTATGAAGTTGCAGAAGTATTGTTCATCCACTCCAAATCTTCAAAACCAGAACTAGAACTAATAGTACTCAAGAATGTGTACAGCACCATTACAAAAACATGTTCAGCATAATGTCGCCTTGCCATTTTATAAATACTGCTATAGGTGCTGCTACAGACTAGCTCACTTGCAAGAAAAATGGTGTAAATTTTAAACTCTGCTAGTAATATTAACTTCTTCAAATGGAAGGAAAAGAAAACGGTCCATCATGAATAAGCTGGCCAACAGTTCTGTTTAATGAGAAAGTAACAACAAAACCAGCATGAAGTTTCTCCATTTACTGCTTTTTCTTTAAGCACATAAAACCTAACTAAAGCTGAGCAGGAAGTGGTGTGTGTGCCTATGTACAAAAGTCACATAAATGGGACAGGATTCACTGGCACAAGTATTGCTACTTTTGGTTTCCTGCATTAGATTTCTTAGCCTAACCTGCTCTGTTGTTGAAACTGGAAGCACTTGTTTCTTTACTATTGAATTTAGACTCCCCAGAAGAAAGTTGAGGGATTTTTATCTCCAAACAATGACCATTTAAAGAAATGTTTATTTCAAATCATCTTCATAATACTCGATTAAAATACTTCTCTGCTTTTAGACTCATGATGAAAATTGCGGGCTTTTGCACCTGGAAATATATAGCCATTATGATGCAGTAACTGAAATTAAGTTAAAGTAATGGAAAAAAACAAGATGCATAACAGAATATCACTACTTGAGTGTTTGTTGCATTGTATTGCAATTTTAGAAACTGGAAAAAATGCTATGCATCTTAGTGCTTATCAGAGTTTCTAAATGTCAATAACAAATATATTGTTTTTTCTGTACAGTAAGTATTTAGGCAAATCTCCAGACTGGACAAACAATCCTGAAGAAGTTTTTTAACAGTTTCAATTAATTGTTAGTTTTTAATCCTACAGAAGGCAGACATTAAACCTGCACAGCTAAACATAACAGCACAAAGCTAAGCTTATTTAAGCATAATAGGTATGATCTAAGTAACTTCTGAACACAACATTAAAAACCTGCAACAGTGTTACAATCCTACATTAAGTTGTCTGAAATGCTGTGGGTTTTTTCCCTGAGATTTAATTTTCTGAAATGGCAGTGGAAGAATAAAATCAGGTATAAATTCCGCATTAGAATGAAATCCCTTATGGAAGGGCAGAAGAGCATTCATGGTTTTGATGGGGAAGGGGAAAATAAAATAAAATAAAATAGAATAAAATAAAATAAAATAAAATAAAATAAAATAAAATAAAATAAAATAAAATAAAATACCCCAAACCTAAAGCAATTCCTACTTGGCTTTTGTAATTCAGAAGATGAAATGAGACAGATAAACCTGTTAGAACAACCCAGTTTGGAATCAGGCAGGTACAGAATTATTTTCTTAACAGATATCTTCTGGAAGCATAAGAAAATTAAAAGAAACATCCTGATTCCTAAACTATATACAGGCTAACTGTTCTTGCTTTAAAGTCTCTGTCATGACACATGAAGTTTTCTGCCAACAAAAAAAGAATCAAACAAAAGCAACACCTTGACAGGTGGAAAGCAGATCGTTAAAGTCTTGCAGAAGAACTAGGAGACCCTGAATGCTGAAAATAAACAATAAACAAAAAAAATTGAAGGAAAGCTGAGAACTATATCAGTATCTGATGTTTCCTTTATTTCTTATTATTCTTTTGAGAACACTATTAGGAATAAATGGCTACTGAACTCTACAACTGACGTAAATGAACTCTACATAAATATTGATGAAGTTAGTGTGATCGCCATTTAGATCTATTTACAAAAAGAAACATTTTTAAAACAAAAGTCTTTTTAAATCAGTGAAGAGAAAAAACTAAATAGCATTACATATTGGATCATATGCTGCTATAACACAAGTTGAAATTATGGTATTTTTGCAACCTTTACTTTTTCCATGTATTATTCCTTTCTATTGTTTAATATATTTTCCACTGCTCCAAGTATCTCCCCTTGCATCCTCAGTCTCTGCTCCTGTAGCCTTTCAAGTTCTTGCAAGGTGCTGCACAAACTTGTTGAACAGTTTGTGTTAGTCCCTATGTTATTAAAAGATGCCAACACAGTCCCTGGCATTTCTGAGTGGGACTGAGCGCTGGATGGGTTTGTTGGTTTTGGTTTTAAAAAAAAGACTTAGCGAAAGAGTACAAGGGCAACACCTGCTGCATTTTTCCAGTTCTTCCACAGTATGTTGGCACCTCCTGTGCATACCAACTAGGAAGCATACTTCCATATGATTAAACACCACAGCACCAACGATAAAGTCAAATGGAAACGTTTTAAGTGCTGTATGTTTTCTTTGACCCGTAGCCATAGTTTGGATCAGTTTGCAATATGTTATTTGAAAAAAACCTGAAGGCCATTTATATAAAAAACCTTTTTTTCCCCTTGCTTTCTTACCCCTACTCCTTTTATTTTGGGCGTTATGCAGAATCACTGACAAAACTTCATTTTTGCTTTGTTAAGTATATAGACTCTGCTATTTGGCTGCAAATCAGTGTGAAGATAAGATTAGCCCTCTTACCCATGCACATACTGAACAACAATCTAACAACCAGCAAGAACACACGATGAATACATTACTCTACTTATTTCTACTCCACTAGGGGCAGGTGGGGGGACAGGGAGGACACGACACGAGGACAGGACATGGGAGACAACTTCTAGTGATATGATTGTACAAAGTTACAGTATTGTACAGTAGAAGCCCAAAAACTCCCAAAGACTTCTAATTATACCCTTCAACCTCTTTTTTCCTCTTTTTAGTTAGCATTTCAAAACATACAATAATACACACCATGCTTATTTTCATGAGGCTATGAACAGAAGGAGTGAGTTTAGTGCATATGGCTGCTGAATTCTGTGAAAGTTAACAAATTTTGAAATTTTCTCCTCAATTTTATGCCTTAGTTTATATGTATTAATGATTTTTTCCTCTTACATCCTGAACATTTACTAATAAACTCCCCTAAGCACTACTACAAATCATGCATGTTGTAATATGAAGATTTTGGTATGTAATTTTCCCATGTAGCCCAACTTACAGGTTTTTTATACCAACTGCAATTTGGTACTAACTTTATTTTCATCATTGTCTTTCTCATACAGCATACAGTGCTGAAAGCTTGCTCTATGCTTTTAACTGACATAATCCAAAATGTTGGATTTTTTTATTATAATAACAACACATTCAGATAAAAGTTAACATAAAATTATTTTGCACAAATAATTTAGGACTGGCATGGTTTTATCCAGTCTGTTCCAAAATTACCTTAACCACAAATACTGAAAGCAGTGTTGAAAAAAAAAAATTCCCCCAAAAATGTTTATCAGAAGATACACAATTGTTGATCTGTATTTTCAAAATAGCTTTTCAAAATAACTTGTAAGCTTCTTGAAAGAACTGCAAACACTGCAGTACCACATTCTCTTTTAAAAATGCACAGGACTATCTATATTAATAAAGCCAAACATTTTAAAACTTCCCAAGACCACTATTAATCAGTGTTAGCAAAACAAGATAATCAAGGAACAGTAGAGTCCTCCAGACCCACTGAGACAGACTTTACCCTTATACCTGATGTGTTGGTTTTGCGTGGCAAGGTTTTGGTAGGGGGGGGGGGGGCTACAGGGGTGGCTTCTGTGAGAAGGTTCCCCTGTGTCTGACAGAGCCAATGCCAGCCAGCTCCAAGACGGACCCGCCACTGGCCAAGGCCAAGCCAATCAGCACCTCTGTGATAACATATTTAAGAAAGAGAAAAAAACAGTTAGAAAGAGCTTTTGCAGCCAGAGAGAGGAGTGAGAAGATGTGAGAAACTCTGCAGACACCAAGGTCAGTGCAGGAGGAGGGGGGAGGAGGTGCTCCAGGCGCCGGAGCAGAGATCCCCCTGCAGCCTGTGGTGAAGACCATGGTGAAGCAGGCTGTCCCCCTGCAGCCCATGGAGGAAGGATGAGGGGGTGTAGCGATTCCACCTGCAGCCCATGGAGGACCCCATGCTGGAGCAGGTGGAGACACCTGAAGGAGGCTGTGGCCCCGTGGGAAGCCCGCGCTGGAGCAAGCTCCTGGCAGGACCTGTGGCCCCATGGAGAGAGGAGCCCACGCCAGAGCAGGTTTGCTGGCAGGACTTGTGACCCTGTGGGGGACTCACGCTGGAGCAGTCTGTTCCTGAAGGTCTGCACCCCGTGGAGGAGACTCACGTTGGAGAAGGTCGTGAAGGACTGTCTCCCGTGAGAGGGACCCCACGCTGGAGCAGGGGAATGATGAGAGGAGTCCTCCTCCTGAGGATGAAGAAGCAGCAGAAACACCGTGGGATGAACTGACTGTAACCCCCATTCCCCATCCCCCTGTGCCGCTGAGGGGGGCGGAGGTTGAAGCCAGGAGTGAAGTTGAGCCCAGGAAGATGGGAGGGGTGGGGGGAGGTGTTTTAAGATTTGGTTTTATTTCTCATTCCTCTACTCTGCTTTGCTTAGTAATAAATAAGATGAATTCCCTCTCTAAGTTCGGTCTGTTTTGCTCGTGATGATAATTAGAGAATGACCTCTCCATGTCCTTATCTCAACCCATAAGTTTTTTTTAGTTATACCTTTTCTCCCCTGTCTAGAGAAGGAGGGGAGTGATAGAGCAGCTCTGGTGGGCACCTGGCCCCCAGCCAGGGTCAACCCACCACACCTGACCATTATAATCCATCTCAGTCTTGAAAACAGCTATGTTGTTATAGCCTAATGACTGCTTGGTCACCTGTATGGACATTTTTCTGACCTCTGCCTAACTATTTGCAATGATTTGCTACATTGTTGTTGTTAAGCTAGGGAGTAAAAAATTAGGGACTGCTGCAGTGAATCCCTTCAATGCTGTCACACCTAATGCTCACACAGCTCAGTGCCTTCTCCTCCACATACTGCCTCTCACATCAGCCTCACAAATGCCAGAGCCCAGATTCAAAACACTCTGCTACTCATTTCTATAGGGCTCCTTGCTTCTCACTGAAATGAGAGCATCTAAAGGCTTATTTGAATCTAAAACACAGAGCAAGCAGAGCTTATAGAAAGGCAGGTGGAGTTTGTGAAGCATCTACTGCCTACTGCATTTACAGTGAGTGGAAAGTGGTCGAGAAGAGTTTCATTGACACTAGCAATATACTATGCTGAGACAGTTGCACTGACTTGTTCTGCTGCAAAAGCAATTGAATCAGAGGAACAATGAAAAGGCCCCTCTGCCCCCAACCCCTGAATGACTGTATCACAATTTACACAACAGTGCCCATGTAGTACAGTGAAAACCTGCTTGGTTTATAACACGGATCAGTCACTTCCGTGACTCCCTTGAGCTGCTTCTTTTGGTTCAGTTTTCAAGGCTACTTCATGAATAATTTGAGCTCTAAGTGAAGTACTATTACTTTGCTTGCCTCCTTTCGTATTTAGAGAGATAACAAGCATGACTCACACGCATATTAAACCAGTGCTGTCTTCCTGAGTTAATGGCCAGAAAGCTGAGTTGCTTGTGACGCTGCTGTTCATAGCTCTGTCAAACACCAACAGAAGGAATTAACAAGTTTATATCAGCCTCACCATTATTTTTTTCAGCAGTAGCCATACAATTAAAATACTATGCTAATTGTATTCTGCTTCTTATGTTTAAGGAAAGTTATGAAATGCAGAACCGTTGTTCGTCTAGAGTTGAATTCTTAAGGAGGAGGAGAACCTAAAACACATCCTGAGACAGCCATCAAGAGACACATACACACAGAGGCTTTTCAGAAACAAAGGCTCCTTCTTTTCCTATACTAAGCAGGACTGAAGAGGCCACCACCTTATAATCAGGGCTTAATATAAAAGGGAGTCCCAGAAATTCCAGTCTAGCACCTTTAGGATATGTAACAAATAACCAAAAGAATAGCTCCTTTCCTTCTCCAGCAGCTATTCACTGGGTGTTGCCAAGACTTTAAAAAGCAAAGTATTATTCATTGTGTTTGGTTGTCGGGGTTTTTTTCCCTCCCTGTTCTAGTAATTATTTTGTTCAATTCCAGCTCATTAGGTTTAGTCTCCTTACTAAGTGAAATAGGTGTGAAGAGTCTCCAAAGATGAGAGTCAAAATGAGTAACTGTGACACGGAAGTTACATCAACTGCCAGGAAGTGCGTGACTTTGCCAGGTAACCAGCAAATCCCTCCCACTTACTTCAGCTACTGGCTGTACAGATTCACCATTTATTTTGAGCCTCTGGAGCAACAACAACAAAAAAGATACCAGTGTACTGAAATTATACATTTTACTCATCATTGTAAGATTTAATTCAATCAAGGTCTACCGTAAGTTTTCATTTCACAGTTAGAACATGGAAAAGTAATGAATTAAACAGACAAAGAAAGAACACAATTAACTAGACAGTGACTCATCAACATCACAACTATGCATTAAATAATATTAGTTATTCCTAGTTTGCTTACCATCAAATACCCAAACCTAAACTCAAGGATATGAATATTGCTCTTGAAGCAATGTGTTTCTGGGGAAGGATCCCCAGAAAGAGTTGCTTATAGACTTAAAAACAAACGAACAAACCTGTTAGTTAACATCTACTTGTTTTTTTACCCCTTAATTAAAAGGGAAACAAAATTTCAGCAGTTATATCTTTGGAAGAGCACTAAAATTAATCAGTTCAGGCAACATGATTTGAAATGCCCTTCCCCCCCCCCCCCCCCCCCCCCCGCAGGTAGTAGAAACAAGGCAAAAGAAGGAGTAAGGTAGCACAAGCACAGGACCATGTCATGGATTTACAGAATTATGGAAAAAAACCAAACCATTAAATATACTAAGTAAAACAAAAGCCACAGAACATTCCACTGTCAAAGATAATACTAACTGCATTTCAGTTACTTACTATTGGCAGTCTTTCTCTGGATATTTGGTTCCCCATATTTTCCATTTCAGTAAGCTACTCAGTAACAGTTCTTGATCCTCATGTGCTTTACAAATAAAAGCCTCAGAAATCAGGTAAACTGTGTCTTAGAAAAACTGGGTTCATGCACACTCATCAAATGACTTACTGAAGTCTGAAGCCCAATTCTAATTGGCTCCTATATAATAAACATGGACTACAGAAATAAACAAATCCACAGGTTTCTTGTGCAGAGATTCTATTACTGACTCTGCATATTGTTGATTGAGAATCAGCCTTAACACCAAGCACAGAAAAGATGCATTAGACCCCTAAGAGGGGCTTTAATGAGTCCCATCCTTTGGGAGAGGAAGACAAGTAGTTAGAGACCCACCTTTTAAATATTTCACATATACTGAGCCCAGTTATGCAACCTTCATTTATGCTCATGTATTCTTACATGCATAGTCTGGTATTAGTTTGAGCAAGTGTTCATGATTAAGAGGACAACCACTGGACTCATCATAATTAATGCTGAGTTATAAATGCCTTTGGGGAAGAAAAATAATTATGGTTCAGATCTAGTTCAATTTATACTACAAAGTTTAAAGATTTCTTTGAAAACTTGGTTAATGTAGTTTTTTTGAAGATGTTTTTACATGAGCACTTCCACCAGACTTGTAAAGCATGCTTGGAAGGACGCTTGATGTCAAGAGGGAGACACCTGTGGAGTGAATAAATAGAAATAGCACTTAAATTTTTGGTTACAATTTCAACTACATCTTTCATCTTTATTGCTTTATTGAGGAAAATGAGTAGGAAAGCTTTTTACCACCTCTGTCTAATATGAAATGCAGGTACTGCGGCTCCTGGATGAGTGGATAAATATTGCTTAGCTGCCAAGAATAACTCCTACAGCAGATAATCTGTATAACATCAGAGGCAAAGGGGTTTCCACGAGAGAAAGGGCTCTGGAGTAAACCACTCATTCCCGTTAACTGCAAACACATAACACAGCAGCTGAATCACAAGCCGCTGGTCTAGGGTGGTAGAGAGGTGTTGGTTAAAAAGACCCATAAATGATGAGTAGGTAACTGCAGATTAAAGATGTAAAAAAATGGATATCTCTTGAGCCAAGCTTTTAACCTGCTGGAGGCAGCTTAGTCTGCTTGCCTTGTGCACCCCACTCTGTTAGTACATCCAACTTAGCGGACCTATGGGCTACAGATGATGTTTATGCAAGCATGCGATCTGTATGGAAGTCACATGCCCTACCAATACGTACTGCGTACCAATACTGACAAGACAGAGGGGGTGGAGGAAAATGTTGGTTAGCTGAGTCAGACTCTTTCTGCAGTGAGGCTGGTGGTGCAATTAAAAAGAGGTATCTTCTCAGAAGTCTCATTGCGCTTTCACTGTCCAGCTACCGGACACAAATTCACTTCTGCTAACAACACTCAATTAGAAGAGCTGGAAAAGGAGGCAAATAAGCTTTGCCTTCCTAATTGTTATGTCTAACTTCTATTCACTTGCAAAACCCTATCCTTCTGTTTTCATATAATTGAAACAGTGATAGTGGAACGTTAAAAAGCAAGTAAGTGCATTAAAAAGAGAAGAGGTGGTAATGCAGGGAAAAAAATAGGAAGATTACGGAAAGCATTAGCATTTATTTATTCCAAATTAACTATGCACAATCCTGCAATTTCCAAAATTAGGACTCATTTTTTACAACCTCTCACAGAAGACAGATTTGCTAACCCTAAAAAAAAAAAAAAAAAAAAAAAAGAAGAGAGAGAGACTAGAGACACTGAAAGCAGAACTGGCAGCTCAGTTATATGTCCTCTTGTTGAATCCTGATTTAGGAATAAAAACTTTGACATGGTAAGCCCTTCCCTGTGTCTAGAAACTGCTAGTACAATTAGCAACCTATTAAAAAAAAAAAGCTTTAAAATGCCATCAGACATATTTTAGCAAAGAGTGGAGTTTTTCTTTTTAAATATTTAAGAGAACTGATGCCAGAAGAGGCAGCATTAATTTCATCAGATTAAAGGAAATTTACTGCAGCCTGTCTTTTGATTCTTCAGAGAAAAATTGCATTTGTTGAAGTTAGCATCTCTTTTCCTGCTTTTTATATAGCCAATATTAAAGTATTGTTGATGCAAAGTTCTTCATAAAGAAGTGGCTTGCTTACAAGTTGAATTGTAGTTAAATCACTGCTGTTTCATAACCAGAATATGGAATTTGACTCCTTAAAAGTAGTTTTGCCACCATAAAAAACAAAAAAAAACCCAACCAAGAACACCACCCCACCCCCCCTCAGCAATGGGTGAAATTCCTGTTCAAAGTCTAGTGAACAGAGAAAACTTCTGGACAGGTAACTGTTTATACCTTCAAAGAAAGATGAAAACATACATCAGTTTTTACCTGGGGGGGAAAGACTTTTTCTATCCTGGTTTTGGTGATAAATGAGTAATATCAACCTCTATAAATTAAATATAAAAGTCTTCAACAAACAAATCAGGTCTGAAAGAAATGAGACCTAGGAGCAGAACTTCAGTTGCTTACTTTAGGCTTCAGGTAGACCACTTTCTGATTTAGCTTAGGAAATAGTTTGTTCATTATTTTAAACAGTGGAAGGCATATTTAATTATGTGCAATATCTGAGAAGCCAGTGAATAAATGTACACTATAAATTATCCCCCAAAAGGGTCTGGTATTAACTCACTGACATTTTCTAAAATGTTTTGTTGTTTCATGTGAGGTTTGAGGTCAAACCCAGAAAGCTAGCCAAGTAATACATGCTCAACACACTTAATAAAGCTGGGGGGTGTGTGGGATGGCGGGACACAGGGACACAGAGGGCAAAAGAAAAGAAGAAAAGAAAGAGTTAAGCATAAGGTAGTAATATATCATCTTTATATGCTCCTGACTGTTGAAGCTTTTAGCTTCAGGCACTACTCCAAATCAAGCCAGAACATCCCTTGGGCTGACCTAACTTTCATCAGCTACTAATGGATCTGGTGGATACTGCTCTGCTTTCTCTACTTCATCAAAGCCCATGGTGGTCTAATCACATCTCTGTACACTCACAACATGAATACTGCATGGAACTGGAAGTAAGTGTGGAGATCCCAAGGTTGGGCATGTGTAGCATATAGCCCAAAACCCCACAGCTGACTATCTGCACCAGCTCCCACATATGCAGAGCATGTACTTCTGTATGCCTGCACAGTGGCACAAGGGACTGAGCCGCAAACACATGATTGTAGTACTCACTTCTGCAATCATACAGGTTTTGAAGCAACCCCAAACTAGTATGATTAACACTTTGTTACAATGATGTTATAAAGAGAGAGTAAACAGTTTTGTTTCATATAGAGGTCAAAAGGATGAAAACAGACAATTGCCATACTCAAATTCATTTGCTTAAGGTTTTCTATCTTTTAAGTAAACAACATTAACATTAATTTAAATGCCGTGGGATCCTATCCAAGATCCATATTTAGGTTCTTGGATATGCTGCTCCAATTTACTTATTGGCAGCTATGCTAGCTATTAAAATTAAATAAATAAAGTAAAACAAATTAAGGCATTACTATAGGATATTTAGATCAAATTACCCAGATTAAGCAGGCATATTCAACACCTCTGGTAAAACTGACTTTCTTGTGGCTGCATGAGCCAATGAAAGTGAGAGGGATTGAAGACAGGATCCCTACAGCCTATTGCAGCTCACTCACATGGGCGGGGGAGGAGGAGGGGGCAGTGGCAAGAGAACCAGCTTTAAGAGACTGTGTAGCTCATGGTGATCCATGGCAGCATGTGCTGGGCATGCTACCGCTGCTCTCCATTCATGACTGTGCTGTGAATCGGATGTGGGATCATCCTGGTACAGCTCATGAGTGCTACTGCAAGTGGGGCAAGGGGGTGCAGAGGTGGGGGCACTGGATTGAGCCACAGTCCAGCACACTGGAAAGGAGGGAGGAACCACATGAAGTTCAAGAAGGCCAAGTGCAAGGTCCTGCACATGGGTCAGGGCAATCCCAAGCACAACTACAGGCTGGACAGAGAATGGACTGAGAATAGTCCTGAGGAGAAGGACTTGGGGGTATTGATTGTTGAAAAGCTCAACATGAGCTGGCAATGTACACTCACAGCCCAGAAAGCCAACTGTGTCCTGGGCTGCATCAAAAGAAGCATGACCAGCAGGTCAAGGGAGGTGATCCTGCCCCTCTAGTCCACTCTTGTGAGACCCCACCTGGAGTACTGCGTCCAGCTCTGGGGGCCCCAGTACAAGAAAGCCAGGTCCATTGAAGCAAGTTCAGAGGAAGGCCATGAAGACGATCAAAGGGCTGGAGCACCTCTCCTATGAGGACAGGCTGAGAGAGTTGGGGTTGTTCAGCCTGGAGAAGAGAAGGCTCCAGGTGAGACCTTACAGCAGCCTTCTAGTACCTAAAGGTAAGACAAGAAATCTGGAGAGGGAGTGTAGTGATAAGACAAGGGATAATGGCTTTAAACTAAGAGAGAGTGGATTTAGATATTAGGAAGAAATTCTTTACTGCGAGGGTGGTGAGGCACTGGAACAGGTTACCCAGAGAAGCTGTGGATGCCCCCTCCCTGGAAGTGTTCAAGACCAGGTTGGATGGGGCTTTGGGCAACCTGGTCTAGTGGAGGGTGTCCCTGCCCAGGGCAGGGGTTTGGAACTAGATGATCTTTGAGGTCCCTTCCAACCTAAACCATTCTTTGATTCTATGAAAAGCTCTGCCTTTGAACAGTGTCCCAACAACAGCTTTGAGCACTTTTCCAGCACTGTTCTTCATTTTAAGGTCTAGTTATTAATATTTCAGCCCTACTCATTGGTCTCTAACAGCACAGGTCTGTGCATAGCAAGATGCTGTAAGATGATGAAAGACAGAACAGACTATGCTCAGAACAGCAAGATTCCCTCAGAACAGAAGAAACATTTTAAAGGATGCCTTTCCCTTATTCTATAATTGGCTGTGTTGAGGAAAAAAAAATTTCTATGAAGTGCAGAGGAAAATGCTTTGCTCAGTTACTGATTTTATTTATAAACTGTTACGGGTGCCAGCACTGTTACATGTCATAACAGTGAAGATTTATCCTTGTTACTTTCATTACATTCATCTGCTGATGCAGCAAGGCGTAATTAGGAGATGGAGACAAATACAGATGTCTGAATTTTGGGTGTGGTAGGGTTCTGGTTAAGTACATTTTTATTCAGCCTCTCAAAGTATCTACAAATGCCATTTTCTATGACTAAATTACTTCATAGTAAAAGCATGCATTACATTTTTGCTCATCATAAGGAAGAGACAGTTACTCTCCCTTCTTTTCATGTTGCTTATAGAAGGGATGTTTTGTATTTTGAGCAATGTCACGAACTGCAGACCCAAAATTACGGCATTATTTTCTGTTCAGTTCCTCAGCCACTTGGAAATGCTTATTTTTAACAAGCACTGTAGTAAAATTCCTTGGAACTCTGCAGCTGATATAACCCTGTCTCTGCAAAGTAGGTGCTGGAAAACGCAACTAAATCAGTAAGTCTGTACTCCACAGCCATCTTAATGATATTCTGTCCAGCTGTATGAAGCTATGTCAAATAATGATCCCATCTGATTAATTCTGTGATCCATACTGCTGGAGAAACCTAAGACTCTCCTGAGAAACTCACCAAATTTCAAGAAGTCTAGAAGTTCAAAAGGAATATGGGAATTGGGTAAAAAACCCAGCAGTATAACAGTTCTTGTTTATTATCCGCCTCTTACACTCTTCAGTAGAATACAATTGCACAAGATCTGATACGGAGAATACCCAAGGTGAAAGGAAAAAAAAAAAAAGAAGAGAAAAGAAAAAAGAAAACAACATAAACCTTAACACAAAGAAGGAGATCTAATCACCAAATCTAGAATGGCCAAAAAAAAAGTGTTTAGGGAAAAAGCTTATTTGGTACCCTATTGAGAAATAACTATGTAATGTTCAAAGAATAATGACTTAATGAGACCATCTGAAAAGTGGAGAAGCCTTGCTAAACAAAACTATCTTCAGGGATTAACCCTTACTTTAAAAGTAGGTTCTTGACAACTCAGCCTACATATCAACTATATCACTCCCTTCACTCACATTTCTACCAACCCCCCTCCAAGGCATATTTATTTAAAATTTCCTCTCATTGTGGTAGCTTCATATGAGAAATTTAATTTTCATTCCTTTCCCAAGAGGAAAGAATTCATAAAATCTAATTCTCATGTAGTTTGGGCCAGTAATGCAGGACTCAATGAAAAATTGTATTAAAGCATTGAACAGGCAGAATTTGATTGCATTTTATGTTGGCAAGGTTTCTGTAGATGGTGTCTGTTTCAGTACACCCAGACGGTTATAACATCTGCTTGGGATGTGTTCATAAAAGGTTGTTTCCTACTGTATATCCTAGTCAGTAGATGATAAATTGAAAAAGACCTACTGGATCACACAAATGCATTCCAATGTGAATTAAGAAAGTAACTCTCCAAATAGTACTGACTTCAATGAAGAAAAATTAAAATTATTGTTATTGCAGTTTTCTTATTTGTCAGATGGGCAAAACACCACCCACACTGCTGATTCATGTGGTATCATCAGACAGCAGTGCACAGGAAGCTCTACAGGAAGACCACAAGAGATGACGAGCGTCCAAAAAGGGACAGATAGGCAGAAACATACCAGTAAGAGCATACACACACCACTGGAATCAGGAAACCACGGAGCTAGCAAGTGAGCGAGCTACAGCTTCTCTCAATCATTAATATTAGATCCTCAAAAATCTACTTCTTTAAAACCTACATTTCTTTTCTGAACCAGAGATGAGGAAAAGTATGTAATTTTTCACAGGAGGGAGTTGCTGTTTAAAACATTTTGCAATGCAGTGAATGAGTACTCTGCTACAGCAAGGGCAGCCAGTGCAAGTCATTGTTTATCACACAAGAAGGACATGAGCTATGAGGCTGTACTACCATGCCCCTCTCTGATTAGGATAGTTTTATTTATAAATATGGCCCAGCAGAAGAACTTTTTGTTTGAAATGAGGCCTTTCACAATGAGTCTAGTAACAAGGTCACACACTTTGTTTTCCTGGTCTGTAGCACCAGAACTACCCACAGGTGAAATTAAGAATTCCAAGGCTCCACTTGCAAAAATGTCCACAGGTGTTTAGATTCCTCTCTAAGAGTGGGAAGACTTGGGTTGCAAGCAGTAAATGAGCTATACAAAACACAGTATTATTATGCAAATTCTCAAAGAACATGCTTCTAAAAACTAACAAGCCTACACAAATAGACATATCCCCTCTAAATCGCAAAAGGGTCCTTAGAAACTACCTGACCACACATTAGAAACCACCTGCATGGTCTATGGTCTCTGTTGCAGAAATACCTCTTATTCTCAGAGGTTGCAAAGGAGGCTGCACACTGAGAAGATCTGTCCATTCATGCATTCCTCAATTTCCTCATACATATCCTTAAACACCTTCTCTTATAAACAATTTTGAATCAGACAAGTAACTCCAATTTTCTTTCATAAAAATCCATTTTATACTGAATACATCACAGTACATACATGCACTAGTCAAATATTCTTTGTGTCATTTAGTGATGTCTCTGTCTGATACCAATGGTTCCTCCATCAAAGAACCTCTTAACTTCTTTTACTGCAGAAGAGTTTTCAAAAGCTGCTTACAAAGTTGCAAGTGGTTGAAAAAAACTGCAGCTTTTTCAAAAAAGAGAGTAAGTACTGAAGTTAATTTGTTCCTCAAATTGTTACTGCACATCTAAATCAAAAAATCCATGCAGTATTTTTGAAAAAATGTCACCGCATTTCATTCTGTTCCATGCCCTTCTGTTTATTTGCAGACTACTGGCTGCAAGAGAATTTATAATATCCACTATGTTTTGCACTGTTTTGAATGGCTTTATTTTCAATCCTTCATTTTTACTCTTTCAACTTTTCAAAGGTCAAGGCAGTATTTAAAAGTTTGAGTGACAGAGAAAGCAACAGAAAGAAAAGGAGGAAAAAGTAACTAAAGGAAGCCCATAAAGTTCTAGGTTTAAGAGAAAAAGTAATTAAGGCTTCACTGCAAAAGATTTCAGCTTTCAAGAATTCCTTTTTCAATCCAGAGTTTGAATGAAAGTAGCTTTAAAAAACGCATTGGGCCAAAGGAATCATATAAAAGCCTCTCAAAAATATTCTGTCCCAGAAATCACAGTTTTATCTGATTACATGGGTTTATGGGAGAGAGGGGGACACTCACAACATACAACCCCCCTTCCAAACAAACAGAAAATCCTACCCTCTAAGAGCTTAAAATTGCACAAGATTCTTCCTATTCAATTGTGAGGGGTGCCTTTAAGACATGAGTTTAGCTTTCAGAAGCTGGTACAAACTATTAGTCTGGCCTTAGTTTTATTCTTAAACTGTATTTGTGCATATGCTGTTATGGCTTAAGACACAAAAATGTAATTTTGTGTCGAGTATGATCTTGATTGGTACTCAATAAAAATAAACAAATAGTTCAAAACAAAAGCAACAAAAACCCCTCTTCTGAACCAAACTATATATTCTTTTCTGCTACTGAAAAAGTGGACTGGTAACTGATAACTACCTTTGCATTTACACTCAGTTCAGAGCAGTATTTTAGTAAACTACAGAAAAGTGCTATTATATCATTATATATGCTTGAAATTCTTACATGGGGCAAAAATCCTGTTTCTGCACAACTACAAGTTGCCAGTGTAGTCTTGAGAGATTACTTAGTGAATCCTGCGGGTGTAAAAACTATGAAACGTCTGCTTCACACTCAGCAGATTTCTGCTTTAAATGATTCTTGAAGGAGCCTTGAGTAATGGGTACTACAATGTGTCTGCAATTCCACGTATCAAGTTGAGAAGAACCTGCTGTACAGAAGAAACTACTGGGTTGCCTCAAAAATAATCATAATTCACTGAAGAGGCACTAATACAAGGGCATACATAAAAATTTAATTTCCACTTTGTTCTAAAGCTCTTCACAGATGCAGTATGATATAAGATGGCCCTACAAATGGTAGAGTTAGAAAAACAAGTCTGCAATCGGACTTTCTGAAGTCAAGATGATGCTTTTCTTCTACAATATACAGAGTAGAATCTCTGTAGATTACAAATAGATACAGACTAGATAATTAACATTAAATCACATCCGTGTGTTCTTCTATTCTTTGGATAAACAGAAACAAACATCAAAATAGCCGTGAAGTGGTGTAATTAACCCCCAGCACCATCACGGGATTGATGAGGCTTACATAATAACTATGCCAATAGCTCTTCCTCTGTGGCACATCCCTACTGTTCCTCCACCTGGCATATGGCTGTGCTGGAGCCCAGGAGAGAGGCAGGTGTGCCCAGGACTTCTCTATGCTCCAGGGATAAGCAGCTACCTTTTCATCCAGCCTGTACAACTGGCAGCAATTTGTTTACAGTTGAAAAAACAGCTGGATAAACACTGCAGACCAGATGCAATGAAAGTCTTCAGACATCAAGAGCACTCATCTACCTCCCTGCACAGCCAACAATATGCACAGAGAGCTTAAGTTCTCAAACCAGCAGTCACAGTTCACCATACAAAAAACCCCCCTAAAAATAGAGAGCATCTCCAAACACAAATGACTCAGGATACAATTTGTATTTTGGAAATTTTCAAGTAACACTCCAAACTAGCAAAACATGTACATGCAACCTATTACTACACTGTGTCTACAAATTGGCTTAGAAGGTTAACAACTACACAATAAGCCAAATTTTAACTCTGGCCAAAAGGTCACGTTAAGAAAAGCTGAAAGTCACCATCATGAAACAACCTTAATTAACAGGAAAAAAAAACCTTAAACGTAACAGCTTTTCCACAGTATCACTTGCCCCAGCCATGTGCCCACAAACTCTTCTACGTGATAGGGAATAAGGAAATGCAGAGACACATGAGAGTTAGAGAAATGTTAGGAAGGATTAAAAGCAACTCTCTGTAGTTACTACCCTTCCAACCCAGTATTAAGCTCTCTTTTGTCATGCCTGAGACTGTTCACAGAAGTGACTTGCTCATAAAAAATTATTTTCCTACCTACCTAGTATCTCAGGTCCAACATAAGATTACACAGTCTACAATCACGATCTGTACACTTTTTTGCCAAAGCTGAAGCACACAACCACAGCCTTGCGTTTGATTGTTATAAAACCTATTAGAAAAAAATTGAAACATAACACAACTAATGTCATGCTTAGATTTCCCTTTCCCAGTCTCGTCTTCCAGAAGCAAACATTGGACTCTTGCCTCATACCTCACCTCTATGCAATCACCCAAAGTGAACACAAAGCCCAGGAATGGAGCTATGTGGGCCCATAGTCTAAAAAGAGGTAGGCATGTGATTGAACTGATGAAGCGTGAATACATAATCAACTCTTCATGTGCAGACTTTATATCTACTTTAATCAGGGAGAAAGATTAAAAAAGCAGCAAAATAATCTTTCAGAAAAAGTACAGACTCAAAGGAATGATGTGAATACCTCTATCGGGCAATAAACCCCACAATACAAATCAAATTATAGTTGAGAACAAAAAGGGCGTGCAGCATGTGTTGTTTTCATTTCAAAAACAACTCTTTTGCTTAACATCAGCCTGTTTGCTAAGTCAAAGCTGCATTGTATTACAAGACAAAGCCTTCCTGCATCTCAGAGGTAACTTTTACCACATAGGCAGTGCAAACTGAACAACAGACTGACAAAACCCACAGAAAAATATGGTCCATTTTAACTGAAGATTTCTTAATCCATTGGAGTAACCCTTATTTCAAGCAACTGTGGTATGTTGCTAGAAATTAACAATGAAGACATGAGATTTCAAGAATTTTTAGTCATACTACATAACATAACCAGAACATAACTGGATCCAAGTTCTCCAGAAAAGTCTACTGTGGGAAGGAAATACTTTCATAAAGTTTCAGAGAAATATATGACAAAAGTATTTCAATCTGAAATTACTTCAAAAATAAATGCTAGATAATCTTAGCATGTCTTCTGTAGAAATGAATTAAATAATTAGGAAGCTATTACTATTAAATATATTCCTGTAGGAAATACTTATATATGGTTATGTTTATATATTTTCTGTACAAAACAATATTGTATAAATACCTATATTTACATAACTCCTGTTAATTATGGAGAAAGTCAGAAACATTCCAAGAGTACAAAATTTCATTACCTTAAAATAAACGCCAAACTCCTATTACATACAAAAATTGCCCTGAGCATATTTCACATTTTCATTGTCAGAGAGTACACTCACATGCATATTTCCTTTAAGAAACACAATATGCTCTGCATCGTAATAACTGACAAACATATCTTAAGTAAAATAGTCAGAAGGAAACAAAAAAAAAATGCTAGAAGCCTGTTTTCCTACATTTATGATCCTTTACCAATGATCCTTTATTTATGAGTGATCACTGTATCTGCAAGAATCTGCCAGCATTATTACCACCCATTTGTTCTCCAGACTAACAGTGAAATGGTGGAACTGGAAAGATAAAACTCGCACATCACACCCCACATGAGTGTTTTTGTATATGACATCACTTCCCATTAGCAAAGGGCAGTTAATCATTTAAAATGTCATATTTAAAAAAATAAATAAATGAAACTTCACTTCAAACAAAATAAAAAAGGAGGAAGGAAGAAGTCTTATTGATCTGCAAAAAGAGTAGCTAAAATTCAGTTTTCTATTTTTTGTTGAACTGCAGACTAAGACAGTTTCCTCATTTCATATTAGAGAAATTACCTATTATTTTACTGGGGAAAGGAAGAGTGTTCATTTATCTGCACGTATATTTTATGTAAAGATATTCTCAGCTCTTTGTGGGAACTTCAGCTCTGCTTGCCTAGCTTACTTCTGCTACACAATCATTTTTAACCTACACTTGGAAAAATATCTAAAACTCACACTTCTGTCAGGCTAAAGTATGAAACAGTTAAGCAGACCATAACAGAGGAAACAAGCAACTTAGAAATCCACTGGAGCAATACAGACAAATGCAAGAGACCTCTGCTCTAAACAGACAGCAAGCAAATGCATGAACTGGTAGAAAGAGGACAGGATGTAAATTATTACTTGTATGGCGGTTTTGTTTGTTTGTTTTAGTTTATTCAAATATAAAGGAGGAGAAAGAAAACAGCAGAGAGCAGAGAAAAATGGTAAGGCCACAGGTAAGTAGATAAAGACCTGCTGAGGTCAAATGTATGTAAGACTGGAGAGATGCCAGAGAGAAAGGCAGGGCGTGACAGGAGTAAATGACTGACAGAAGGATACTGATAAAAAGATGAGAAAGACAGCTGGGGAGAGGCTGGGATCTAGTTAGGACTGTCAAAGTCCTCACAAAGAACTCTCTAAGAACCAGTCAGGAGGAAGAGTTCATGGCTTTACTGGAGCCCCTAAAGCTCACTGATCAATGTCCTCACTGCAGGAAGCAGAGCTATCAAGGAGATGGTTATTACCTCACATTATGGCTCCTGAAAAAAACCTCCAACCTAACCTCTAGGTCCTATATCGGAATACATGGTGTTAAAGGACAGTGATACTTCACATCTAACTATGCACTCTTCCATGTTGGCTGGCTCTGCGGCAAATCTATTTCTTGCCAAAATAAGGCATCTGGGGCTTCCCAGTGTTAGAAGCATTTAACTCTTCTGCAAGGCTCCTGTTTATTGGGTAACTTTTTTGTTTGTGAGTGCCTGGGGAAGAACATCTGAGAGTATTTAAATACTGAGCACTGCAATACATTAAATACTAACTAACACTATTAGTATAAATCTCTTTGTTGTAACCTGCTTTAAGTCCTCTGCTCCAGAATACTGTTTGTGTGGATGGCACTGTTCAGGTTTCTCCATCTGCTTGAAGAGCCACTTGATTACCCTGGTTCCAAACCAATAAGCATTTCATTTCACCATCCCAAGAATATCATTCTTGCTTTAAAAAAAAAAACAACAAAAACAAAAACACAAAACACAAAAAATCCAAATAAAACCCCCAACAAAACCCCAAAAAACATACCCTCCCAAAGGCCAGAAATCTCACACATTCTGCATCATCTGACAGTCAGTAACCCTCCCAGTGTTTGCACACTCCTGCTGTGGATTCAGTCCTTCACACTCTTTGCATATCAAGTGAGGTGCCTGCAGAAGGCCCTTTCCTGCAACCTACGTTTGTTCAACAGCAAATTTCACCAAAGAAATGTAGAACGCTTAACACCTCTAACTGTTAACCCAAGATAAAAATTTATGCAATCTGACTCCATACCCACTCCTGTTGTCCTACTTCTGTATTTTTATTTGTTTGCTCCAGTGAGTTTGTCTGACTTAGAAGAAATGAGCTAACAAGGTAAACATGGACTTGAAGATAATGCCAGTAAGATTTTGGACTTTGAAAGCATTTCCCGTATCTGCTTACTTTTACTACAAAACATTCCCCAAAGGGAACAGGCATAAATACAGAAACAACTTCAGCAGAAAACACTTTTAGAAACTTAACAGCAAATGTCTAGGTCTACAATAAAACTTGCTTTTATGTTTTCAGCCTCTTTACAAAACTTTCTTGTAGCCTCTTCTGTTACCGTTACTCACGTTAGTTCTCTTGTTATGAATATTTAAAAAGTCTCACAGGAAATTATGGGCATGGGATTCAAGTAAGATTTCCTGCCTGTTAATCACCATGGAATGACACCTTCCTGATAATGTCTGCTAGAGCAAGAAAGGCTACTTGTCTTTTGGAGGTTTGTCATGGTTTTATCCCAGCCAGCAGCTGAGCACTATGCAGCTGCTCGCTCACTCCCCCCCAGCAGGATGGGGGAGAGAATTGGAAAAGTTAAAGTGAGAAAACTCCTGGGTTGAGGTAAAGACAGTTTAATAGGTAAAACAAAACCCGCACGCACAAGCAAAGCAAGGAATTCATCCCCCACTTCCCATGGGCAGGCAGGTGTTCAGCCATCCCCAGGAAAGCAGGGCTCTGTCACGCATAACAGTTACTTGGGAAGACAAACGCCATCACTCCAAACACTGCCACCCCCCCACCCCCCACTTCCTCTTCCTCAAGCCCCTTATAAGCTGAGCATGACGTCATATGGTATGGAATATCCCTTTGGTCAGTTTGGGTCACCTGTCCTGTCTGTGTCTCCTCCCAACTTCTTGTGCACCCCCAGCCATCCCACTGGCAGGGCAGTGTGAGAAGCAGAAAAGGCCTTGGCTCTGTGTAAGCACCGCTCGACAACAACAGGTCCATAGAACAAAAACATCTCTATATTATCAACCCTGTTTCCAGCACAAATCCAAAACATATCCCCATACTAGCTGCTGTGAAAAAAAATGAACCCTCTCAGCTGAAACCAGGACAAAGTTACATTGGAAGGGAATACTATTGGGTAACAGTGGTAGCTAGTGTTTAGCACAGTAATAGATTTATTTGCCTACTATAGTAATAGATTTGGTAGAATTTCTTAACCACAAAATGGGGGGGGAGGGGCAGAGAGGAGGAGGGAAGACACCCATGTATACTCCCCACCTTCAGCAATATCAGGTATGAAAAAAAAAAGGTAGAAAAGGAGAAATGGACACTACATTATTTGAAGGAAAGGGTTCTAAGCCATCATGAAGAACACTGGGAATGTAAGAATTTAGAAGGTTAAAATGATTGGTGGTCTTGTATCAGTAGTTGAAAGGAATGACAGAAGCATGGATACACAGCGCAGCTTTCTAAAAAGACAAACTGTAAAAACCATAAACCTGTATTTTAGTTTTTGAGTATCTGTGTTTGCACAGATTGTGGTACTGTACACTCACAAAATTTTGCAAAGACAGGTAATTTTAAGAATTGCTTATGAGCATTTCTATTAAAAAACAAGGCTTTTCTGCATTTCATAAAATACTTCTTACTCTAAAATTCAAGAGCCATATGAAAACTTCACAACTTCTAGTTAAAAATAATTAACAAAAGCGCAATAACATTTACCCAAAAGGAAACTAAAAACCAGTCCATAAGCCACCATTTCCTATGACAGACAAACTCCTTAGAGGAGGGATCACCCTCACCCATTATCTTAAAGCTCAGTAGAGCTCCAATTCTGAAGTTGAACACAAAAAAGAAATATCTCTCATTTTATAATGCCCTACCATCAGTTCTAAGATATTACATTCCAAACACTAATAGTTACAGTTCTCAGTGATAAGTCTTTCGAAACAGCCTGGGCTATTATAACATAGGACAACACATTTTAGTCTCTGCCTCTTTAGTTATACTGCTGACTATGAAGCCAACACAACTCCACAAGCATTAACTTGCTAAACTTAAAACTTGCCTCTTGCTACATTGATTATTTTAAAATAATCCAACCTAAATGTTGTTGTGATGTTGTACACCACACAAAGATCGCATCTGCCTACTTAACTAACTTTTTGATACAAGAGCACTTCAATTTCCACCAGCATTCAGAGATTCAAAACACTCCAGTTTTAGTAATTTTCAGTTCGAGGTACAAAAATTGGTACAGTAAGAGAAAAGCATTTCTACTGTAGCTCCAGTCTATTACAGAGTATGAAGAATTTGACAAAAAAAGGATCATTTTTCTTTAGACCCAACCACATCAATACCAGCTTGAGCTGCAATTTTCTAAACTATTGTGCAAAACAAATACTGTGCTAAAAATATGTTGTTACTTAAACTTTGAGATATTCTGTCCAGAGATAGGACTTCCTGATAGGAGATTCAAATTAGTAGGAAGTGCCCTTCCTGTCTTTTCTAGACTGCTAGGCTAATGAGTTTGCTTTCAAGCGCATTTAAAAAAAAGGAGCGGATTAACCAATTGACTGGCATTCACTGCTTTAAAGTGAAGTGACCTTGCATATAAAGGTTAAGTGTAGTAGACTGTAACCTTCTCTCCTCTGGCATGATGCTGTAGCAAGTTTGGTTTCCCCTGTATTTCCAAAGGAATTCATACAGGAATTCCTTTGAGACCTGCCAGTTGGTGATTTCTATTTTGCTCTGCCTGTAGCTGTATCAGAAACTGATCAGAATGCTTGTGAAAGAGCTGAGCTCAAAAATAGACTTCCGCTTTCAGGAAAGTAATTTTTATATAGAGAAAGTGAACAGCTCTAGCCATGTGTACACAGCTATGCCAAACCTAACTGACTTGCTCCAACTATATAAAAACACTACATAATTCAGTACTCTTCACTTAAACAGTAACTACAGAACATATACTCCATAGTATAATACAAGGAAAAAAAAATCCTGATTTATGATTAGAACTTCCAGATAGCAAGGCAAAATGACAATAACTATTTAAAAAAAAAATTAAAAAATTATTGTATTTTACAATCAACTACCTTTTTAGGTCACTATGCAGTATGCTTTGTGCAAAGCAAAAACATGGAGCCAAAAGGCTGAAATACACATGTAAATGTAGTTTTCTTCTTCATACTAATTACACATTTGATTTTGATTCCTGAGGGATGAGAGGAAGCTAGACAGCCCCAGTACACAGTCAGACTAGGATGTTCAACAGTATCTTTTACAAATTAGGACACATTTTTTCAAACTTTTCATGTCCACAAAAACCCCCACCCACCATTAAAGAAGGTTAACAACATGGATTTTGACATCCTGGCTTCCCACTTGCACTAGGCTCCTGCAAGACTCTGGTTACTGCAACATTATGTCTCCAAAGTGATGACCATCTGCAATGACTTTGGCAGATGCAAATGGAGAAACAAAGCTTCTTTAACCTGGTAATAAGGTTTACCTTTCTTACTTCTAAATTAGGTGCCTTAAAACATATACAACAGTTCAAGTCTAATAATTAAACTTCATATATGTAGACACAAAAGATTTTCATCTTAACACAAGTTTATTTCATCTTGTCTTCCCCAGTTAATGGAAGCTTACTTCTTTATCATAAATGTCCCTACTCTTTGATAGTTTCTGATACTTTAAAAAAAAAATCAGAATAAAATAACTTTTGACTAACTGATCAGAGAAAGTATTATTTTGATCCAGGATTACTAAATCATCCCTAAATACTCTTCCACAAGACTGAAAGAAAGGTAAGCCCTCCACTTGTGAAAGATCATAAACTCTCCACCTGAAAAAGTTGCTGATAATGGCTCAACAGTAAAAATCAGGGCAAGTTCTCAGGAACTGTTATCAAAGTTGTACCACTCCTGTGACAAGAAGCGGGAGATATAGCCATGTAATCCTGTGCCTTACCATGTACTCCAGTAAATATTAAGCATTTCACTCTTCTTCATGGAATGCTTAAATCATTTTACTTATCTTTCTTTTAAAATGTAAAAATAAAATAAATTAAAAAAAAAGAAGTCAGGCTAGTCAGAGATGAACCTTCCAAACCTTTCAAATGTATTTTGTCCTAAATTTCAGTAACAGTATCAATCTAAAGAGAATCTGATTGTTTTAAGATTTTGCATCAAAAATTTTATTTCACAATATGTTCACACACAAACAGGTATCCTCACCTGTTTTTCTAATAATTTGAATTTTTTCCACATGTAATGTTAATAGCCAACCTTAAGCAGTAAGGTTCTGATACAGATCAGAAGAATGGCTTAACTGTGCTCTGGTTAGAGCACGGCCTGGGAGGAAAAGACAAGGGATACCTAAAGTCACAGTCAAACAGCAGCCTGCCATTAAACCTCTGCCCTGTGACAAACCTCCCAGGCATCTTGTTAAGAACAGATCTCGTTAAAGGCAGCACCTTTGTGTTGTCAAAGCAGCAAACAGGGCAAAGAACTAAAGGCAGGATTGGAAGATGCCATTTTTTCCTGAACTTTGAGTATAATGTGTGTGACAATTTTTTTGAGACCTTCAGTATATTTCCTAAAACAAAAAGAAGAAAAACTTCAGCTACAGAAATAAACAAAAATCTCACCTTGTTGTGGTCATGCTTGTATGGGATTTTGAGGGTATCCATAGCTCTGATCATGGCCTGCATTGCTGTAAATATATTCTGGTACACCAGTTTTGTAAAACCCCTTTTGTCTTCATCAGAGTAACCTGATCCATGAATGATTCTCATCTGCTTGATAAATGTGCTTTTGCCGCTCTCTCCAGTGCCTGCAAGACAAATAAGAAGGATAGGCTTTAGCCACTGGACACAAACAGAACTTTTTTTTTTTTGCACAATGCTGACAGCTTGTTTAGTGCAGGGATGAACAATAGCAAGTGGTGCTTGATAGGTAACTACAAGGACCAATGCAGTGTCAAACAGCAGCATCAGCAGCAACTGAAGTACCACTGAATTAAAATTTGCGTTTTAACAACTGAACTGGTAAGTAAAACAAAACTCCAAGATATACATATAATACATGACTGCATATTTTAAAATCTTCCATTCTCAAAGATATAATTGTCCAAACCATCCAATTTAAGGTAACTACTACGAGACATTTTATCACAAAAATTTGTGAAGAAAAAAAATTTATCTTCCTTGGCTGACTTTCAGGACATTATGGTAGGCAATGCACAACCAATAGATACATTTGTGGGTTTGTTTTTGGTTGGTTTTTCTTTTTTTTTTAAAAAAAAAGCAAGTAGTCTAACAATTATAGCCCTGAAAACTAGCCTCTGAAACATGTGATATTAGTGTTAATTAAAATTTGGCTCATATTCACTAATGGGCAGTCATTCCCTCCTCCTTTTAAATTTTTTCATGTCTCTGTACTTTGTATTAGAAGTAGTTTGTTAATGAACATTTCTGACTATTTGTCAATTTAAAGTTAAGATCTGCTTGTTGGAAAGTTCACACAGGATACATCACAAAACATTCTTCCTTTGCTTCAATTCAGTGAGCTCATCCTCTGTGACCAGAAGAGCTTGTCTATATTATTCCTGCATTTGCTTAAAAGGAGGAGTTGAAATTTACAATGAGCAGCTGCACAGCCACATAAACCCTGCGTTCACCCAGCTACTCAGCCCTGCAGGAAACAAAACACGTGCATCAGAGTGCATTGCTCAGTGCTGTGCTTTTGAGCCTGGGTTTTATTTTAATCATTTCTTTCAAACCATAGTACCCACATCCCAGGATAAAGGCAGCCTTGTGCTCCTTACATAAGGTTTTAGGTGTTTTGTCAGACAAGTGTGTTTCACAGCAGTGCAGTGCAAGGTTAAAGGAGCAACGTGTAAGCATTTCTGAGATAGCATACACTGCAAAAATCTAAGCTGGAAGCCTCTAAAAGCTTTTGTCTTTACCAAGAGCATCATTTTGAAACCTTCAGTCCCATTTCCCGCACACATAAACCAAACTTCCAACATAAGTCTTCCTTACACACACATTCCCAGAAAATGATGCACGATGTCACATACTGAACAATTTTACTTTCTCTGGGGAGAAAGTGGTTATTATTGTAATGAATAAGATCATGTTCTGAAGCTGAAAAGTGACACCAAGCCTGCTTCCAACCTCGGCCTTCCCGGGGATCCTCAGCCTGCCCTGTGGTCAGGAGTGCACCACTACATGTGCAAGCCACCTCAGCAGGGTGCTGCCGAGCCGCTGGGCGGAACTTGCCCCACGCAATCGGACGATGTAGTACAGGACATCCTGGGTCAATGATATCTGCCTGTCTTCCATTCTAGGCAATGCAGAACTACTACATAGTAAAAAATACTCTTCACTACCCTTAAGATCACCACACTTTTTCTTCTTTTCTTCTGAAACCTATGAAAACAGAGTCATGTCCTTACATATGAAGTGAAATAAAGTGCCATACCATATATTTTTCAGTAATTCTGTAATACTGTCCAGCTTTTCTGCAAGATATGTTACACATTTAGTAAAAAAATCTGTTCAACATGAACCTATAAAGTACAGAATGGTTATGAGATGCCTTTTTGACAATTAACCCTTTTACTAAAGATTCTACTTTAACTAAATGCGTAAGAAAATAATTTCCAACAAACACCTCTGAGTCAGTGGAATACAAAGTGACATCCAGTTTTGGTCCTGAAGCTTCCCTGCCTGGAAATCCAGATTCCTTCAAAATGCCCACATGCAAATTCAGCACAGAGATAGGAAGAACATCTTTGTATTATCTACTATGTTTTAAAACCTGAAGCTTCTAATTCAAATCATAGAATGGTTTGGGTTGGAAGGGACCTCAAAGATCATCTAGTTCCAACCATCCCTGCCATGGGCAGGGACACCCTCCACTAGACCACGTTGCCCAAAGCCCCATCCAACCTGGCCTTGAACACTTCCAGGGATTGGGCTGCCACAACCTCTCTGGGCAACCTGTTCCAGTGCCTCACCACCCTCACAGTGAAGAATTTCTTCCTAACATCTAATCTAAATCGACCCTCCTTCAGTTTAAACCCATTACCCCTTGTCCTGTCACTACAATCCCTGATAAACAGTCCCTCTCCAGCTTTCCTGTAGGCCCCTTCAGGCACTGGAAGGCCGCAATTCGATCTCCCCGGAGCCGCCTTTTGTCCAGGCTGAACAACCCCAACTCTCTCAGCCTGTCCTCATAGGAGAGGGGCTCCAGCCCTCCGATCAGCTTCATGGCCCTCCTCTGGACTTGCTCCAACAGCTCCATGTCTCTCTTGCACTGGGGCCCCCAGAGCTGGATGCAGTACTCCAGGTGGGGTCTCACAAGAGCGGAGTAGAGGGGCAGGATCACCTCCCTCGACCTGCTGGTCACACCTCTCTTGATGCAGCCCAGGAGACGGCTTTCAGGGCTGCAAGCGCACACTGCCGGCTCATGTTCAGCTTCTCATCAATCAATACCCTCAAGTCCTTCTCCTCGGGGCTGCTTTCAATCCATTCCTTGCCCAGCCTATAGTCGTGCTTGGGATTGCGCCGACCCACGTGCAGGACCTTGCACTTGGCCTTGCTGAACTTCATGCCTTATTGAACTTCAATTCTTTGTTGGGAGCATAGGTAGCAATTGGTATCACACATTATAATCACACACAAGAAAACACAGTGATAAAGCTATCTGCATTACGTTAGAGATTACAGTATTTCAGATTATTTACACCTTGAAAGTGTGTTTACAAAAAAATGCACTGTGTAGGAAAAGAAAATTAAAATCCAAAGAAAAATCTAAAATTTAAGTCTGCATCTTATTCAGCTTTCTGGTTCTGTAATTTGGTGTCACTGTGCTAAGACTTTTTGAGCCAAAGACCAGTAACAACTTATACTTGGAGATCTAAAGACATATAGATACACACACACAATCTATTTTTTTTATATGCATATGAAAGATATATATTGTACATACATATAAAATATGTATAGCTACCTATACATACATGGCAATGGTATCTTTCTTTTCAAAGGCTATCTCAAAGTTTCCTAAAGTCTGTTCCTTCCCACGCCAATGCTTAAAACTACTTTCTTGTGCATGCCCACACACTAATATTCTGGTTAAGCCAGCAGCAATGATGAGAACATTGCTAGTCTTCCTTAACTGCATGGAGTGCCACATGTGCAGGGACAAAGCATGAAAAGTACCCCAGTGAAAAAAGAAATCATGGAACATTTCCAGCATAGAACACACAAAAATACGATAAAAGAATATGAATGGAAGATAATAATAAAATTTACAGGAATGCCCCAAAATTACTAAGAAGTGAAAATGTTCACTTTCAGCACAGTATACAGGAACTCACAAAAACTTCACATTGATAGTTCCTTAGATTGTTACGATCAAGGGCAGAAAGTATTTTTAGTGTTGTTGCTGATAAGAAAAGCATACAAAGAAAATTTTCAGTATGGGTTTTTTCTTTTTTTTTTTTTTTTTTGAACAGTGGCATCAAATATTTCTGCAAAATTAAGTCTTGTTTATGTGAAAACTGCTTAATAGTGGTAGAACACTATTTACAAGCACGTCACTAGAGATTTGCTCAGATATCTCTCCCCAGACCAAAATAATTGGAAAGAAAACAAGCAACATTATTTACTATCAGAAAAACAGGGAAAAGTTTGGTGTAGTAAGTTACCAGGGTTAGCTAAGCAAAGCTGCAATCATTACAGCATTATTCCTGGTGGGGAGTGGGATTTTAAGCTATCACTGTTACAGCACTGAATCAAACCTCTATTTGATTATTTTTATGTATTTTTTGACTTTTAAAATCCCATGACTGGCATTAGAAGAAGATCAAGGCATTGACTGACACCACCACGAACTGTGCTTTCTACAGCCTCATCCATTACAAAGTTAAGAAATACAACTGGGCAATAGGTGCCTAAAATCTTACCTATCACCATAATAAAGAAAACGAGTACTTGATAACAGGCCGAACAGGACTTTTGAGTGGGCCTGTTTCAACTGGAGAAAAGAAGAAAACTTAGAAGTGGATAAAACAATCTATCCTGAGAGGATCTGAATGTCTTATCGCTTCTGCTAACTGCTGCTTCTACCACCATCATCCCAGGAATACCTCTAGCTGATACAGGAGAGAACAAAGGTGAAAGGGCAACAGAGCAGATGAGCAGAATGGACCAAGGTGGGAGAAAACTACACTGAGATATTTTTTTCTGCTGGCTGCTGTTGCACATTTAGTAAGTCAAGACTTGGATCAGTTCCCGAAGGCAGATGAGGTATCTTGTCTGTCAGAAGACAGTTGAAGGCCACACAACATACCTGAATCTCAATTAATACTAATAACAACAACAACATCCTCCCTCCTCATCTTGTAAAAACGGTGACTTTCCAAAAAAACCCCCATAGTCCTAATATAACCCTTGGGTGGTACTCTAGAGAGAAGTCAATGGTGTGACCGAAAAAAAGCCCAGAACTTCCTGATTTAAGCACACATTATGGTTGGTCTTTTTTTTTAATTTCTTTCCAGGTTTAAAAAAACAACGTAACTGATGAACGAAAAGAATTAACTGTCTTATAAAAGCAGTAAAGAAATGTCTCAAATAGTGATGAACTCCCATTCAAGCATGGCATAGAGGATTATCAAAATTTGTAAGTAACAGCCTAGCATACTTCAAAGACCTCCCCAAAATTTTTTTCTTCATATGGTAATAGCAACAAATATTACTGCATCAAGAATTTTACAACCAGAGATCTGAAAGTCCCCTCAGCAGTACTATCTCCAAAAGCAGAACCAGGAAGGAAGTCAGGTTGCTTAAATGCAGTAATAATCCCTTACACATGTGCTTGCATGCACATACATATCATGCACAATTTATTGTATTGTTACTATTACTCCTGGTGCACATCCTGCAAAAATGAAACTACAAAATGTTTTGTCCTGTGAAACTTACAAAAAACCCTAAAACATGGTTATTTTTAAATAGGTAACAACGCACTTACTGGCAGAGTGGCTTCAAAACTCATGTGGTAGCTGACAGGGAAGACATAGGAGACTAATTTAAAAATAATTCAAGACTAGAAGCATAGGCTGACAAATTTTTCTTTCACATGGGTATGCAATGCACATCTGTACTTGTTGTTGCATTTCTCTGCATTGTAACTTATATAAAATTGAAGTATAGTATCTTGAGTGATCAAATACAAGGCTGTTTTTAAACTAAAACAACAAAGATGCCATTCTCTACACAAAATCCACACTGGCATCTGTTAAGAAAAGAAATGCTGCTGAACTATGCCTGACTGTGTTTATTCCTAAGTCTGACCCATGAAAAGGCAAGCAAAAAAAAAAAAAAGCTGTATTTTATTGCTTAAAATTTCATATTTAAATTAGGTAGAAAAGGACATTCTTAATATGTAAGGAGAAAAAAAAAGCCATTGAAATCCACTACTCTGTTAGTCACTATCCACATACATTTACTAAGAACTGTTAAATCAACAGTGTGTACGTTTGCAGAAGACTGGCTTTTAGCTTCGGACTCAGTGGCAGAAAGAAGCCCACAGGCACCTGGAAAGTGAAAATTCATGGGGTCAGAGCAGAGTCAACATCCTGTGCAGACTGGGCATAGCCTGACGCTTCTATCTGCTGACCATTTTTCTACTTGCTGTATGTACTATACCTACAATGTTTCATCAAAAATTTACCCAGAAAAATCAGTCGGTTGTGCACTGACTCACGGATTTACAGAAAAGTGCAGAAATCAACCTCATCAGGTGTCAAGTAGTAGAGTAACTCCTACGAAGAATAAGAGTTAAAAGAGTAATAGAGACGTGACACATGAGAAGAAAAATATTTTATTTCAACTATAAAGTTATCTTTCACTTGGAAGAAAGTTTTATGTCCTCTCTGCTACTACCAACTCAGCTATAGAGAAAACAAAAAATATGGTTTCTTTTGTTGCTGTTCCAGGGGTGGAATGCAGGTGGATCACATTTCTGCTGAAACCAAGTTTGGCCCTATATGAAAACATAAAAACTGTGCAGAAATCAGCTGAGGTATAACACCAAAGAATTTAAATGATAACTCATCCAGAGACATGAGTAGAATTTCTATGAGGAAATATTATGAGCCCTTACAATTAATATAGTAGGCATATTTATATTTTCCATAAAATGAACAATAGTACTGTAGTATCTTCCTTCTGTGATTATCAAACTCCTTAATTAACATTAATAGATTACACCTCGCAAGAGTCACTTGATGTAAGGAAACATTTTTGATAGCGTTTCAGTCAGACTAATGGAAAAGACTATGGAACAGGAAAGCATCTGAAGTTTCAAGCAGGGCCAGAAAGGCAGTAAAGGTCTCCTGACATCTGTTCCTACACCAATAGCACACGGTTTTGTATTTACGTTAAAAACTGCATGGAATAAGTACAAAAAGCTAAGTTAGGAGAAAACTCAAGTGATGGCCTTTGAGATTTAACAAAGCACAAGTTTAAATTAGGAGCCATTAATAAAAAAACTGTGAGAGGTGTACATGCTGTTGTATTGCCAAGTGTTTACTCCACTGACAGCATCTCTTGAATTTAAAATCACTACATAATCATCATCTTAATTATTTTGTTCACAATTCACATCTGCATATTCCATTTGTTTTCAAGTAAGGAAGCATATAATAGTTTTGCCATTCACTAAATTACGCCCTGTGCATCATTTTAGTAATTTATAGAAATTTAGTTAAGATGACTATCAATATTCTATGAAATAAAACAAAACATCATTTCATGAATGACTCATGTAACAACAAAAAAGAGTCTGGTAAGAAAAGTAAAGATTCCTACCAAACAAAGGACAGACAGAATTTTATGAATATAGCCCATGAAGTGGAGAATTACATTGAATAAGTAACATGAAACATCTACATCAATCTAGAGTGAACTGTTTCAAGAACAGTCTTGAATGTCTTAAATGCTTATGAAAAGCTAAGCAAGTTTTTCCATTACATTCCATCCATTACAAAACATTACTAAAGCTGTTGCATCTTTTCCTTACCTAGACTACAAAAACTGTATCAACCAGCTTTAATAATGATTTTTCCCCCCTCACTGATTATTATATGCATAAATATATTGTACTAATGAACTTCTCCACAGCAGAATATGGGACCTGAATTCTTTCACTTCCTTAAGAAAGGGAAAGAGAACATCCCATTATGTAGACAGTTAGTCTAAATGCTTTCTAAAACAGCAAAATCCTCTTACAAATTTAATCTGGTTGTGTTTGAGCAGATAATAAACTTTGCTTGTCACTCTAGTGCAGCCACTAAACTCAAGAAATAAAACTAATACTCATCCTCACTGTACCAGTGACACAATTAAAACAGTCCAAGTACAATAAAGTTTAAGACAGACACTGAATTGCCGACAATTGGGAAGACAGAATTAAAATTTAAAATTCAGCTGATGTTCTGCAGCTTCTTAAATGAATATTAATTCAAGCTTTTTACTGAAACAGAACCTCTCAAACTCCTTTACAAGAAATCTAGTTAATCAAATATAGCTTTGTGCCAGATAATCAAAACCACCCTGTACTACTACACAGCCAGGCACAACCCATTACTGTAAGTCAGCATCCTCCTCTCTCCACCTTCAATTCTGGAAAAAAAAAAACAAAACCCAAACCCAACAAAAACCCCAAATGCAAAACAAAACAAAAAACCCCACACAAACAACCCACCTTCCCCCCCCAAAAAAACCCCACCCAATAAAACAGAACCACCTCCTTATCTTTTCAAGCTATAATCAGATAATTTTCACAATTCTAGAGCTATCTTCTTATGGGTTTGGGTATAATTCAGAAGCAAGAAAATGAGAGAAGAGATATATTGGCTGCCTTCACAGAGTAAGAGTAACTCAAGATTTCATAGAGCTTTGTAAACGAGTTCAGAGGAGGACAAGAGGACAAGACCCCTCCCTGCGTGACCTTCTCCTCCCTCCTCTTGAAAGGATCCCTCTGAAAAACTACGGACTCCCTGAAGAGAAACAACTCTCCACAGTCTGTGCTTAGCTTTCCATTTTATATGGTTTGCAGCAACTTCAACAAATTCTGCCTAAAGAGCTCATCCACACAGAAAAAATGCCACAAATGAAGTTTCACCCTCAAAAATATTTTCTTTCTGCTACTCAACTCTACCTGATAGCAAACTGTTGAAAAACAGTCCACTGCATGCTGTTCTTCCATGCAAAAGTTATGAACAAAACCAGAAGCAAACACCAGCATCAATGAAAGACAGAACAATGCAAATTCTTACCTTCTTTGCACAGAGGAAAGGCCAAATCTGTCTTTAGAAACTTCTGCATAATTACTTTAAAATGGATTTTTATACCCACATCTGAGGGCAGAATACAGCACTGGAAAACAGACTTGCTAGAGTACACCAAGGCACAAACGCATCATTGTTGATCACTGTTCCAAAAGGTGCTTGGTTTTTACCTGAGTGACTAGCCTGATATAAAAGGTTGGGGGAAGAAGTTTATCTACCTGGATTTTTATTTTCTCTTATTATTTTAATATATATCTTCTTTGAGGAGATCAGTATCATATACAGCTAACTAGAAGCCAACACATATGTTTTTTGTAAGCTATTTATTAATAGAAAATGGTAGTAATATGCTGACCACCACCTGATTGCCTGTGAAAAACTAACAACTACTATTTGGATAAAGAGTGGGATTGGGTTTAAACCTCTTAACTTTCTTTTATATTCCACCTATGGTCCTTCACCTGTGCACATAAAGTGGACTGAAAATGCTGGAGGCTATGATGGACCATACAACCCTACACATCCTGCAGGAGCTGAATTTCAGTACAAGATCTCAGCTTCCCGCATCACCGGATACGGCTTGAGTTAGCTCTAAACTTTATTAAGGAAGATAATTATATAAAATGTAGACGAAAAGGAAAACTTGCCATTAAGTAAGCTTATCTAATAAAAAGTTTTAAAATAAAAGTTGGGAAAAAAATGCAACCATGTTTAAAAAAAAGTTGACAAGTTGGTTAATACTCAATATCTCAAGATTTTCTTAAGGGAGGGTATAGAGAAAGAATTCACCATGTGATTGACTTAAGACATTACGAAACAATGTTATCAAAAGCATCAAGATAGTTTCATGGTAAATAATTTATGTATTATCAATGTATTATAAAGATCTGTAATTATATGTTTTTAATAGTTTTGCAGTTTCTATTGTTACATACCTTTGAAAAATGAAATAATAGCATCTACTGTTCAAGTTGATGTTTTAGAAGGCTTTGAGTATTTCGTATGAGGAAGTTCATTGCTTAAATTCCTTTCAAGTCTCTTTCATTTTCTGTTACTCAGAGGGACTATGAACAGACAAGACATAATTCCTATTCCTAGCAATTCTGAGACACACCATTTTAGGGAATATAAACCACTTTTCTTTCATTAATCAAAAGCAAGGACAAATACTGTTAGCATTCAAAATCATAGTATTTTTCCTTTATTTTTACCCTGGGAGCAAATAAGATACCTTTACTACTTTAAAAAATAGCTACATCTTCAGAAAAAAGTTATCTTCATGTCTATGATACAGCAACAGAGTTTTTTGTTGTTTTCCCCCCACCACTCTATGGGCTAACATTCTTCTACCAGACTGAAATTGCTATCATTATAACTGGAATCTGGATCTCTTGACATTTTCTGTTATCAAACATAATCATTATGGCAAAAACATATCTACAAAACAATAGCTGTATTTACCATGCACAGAAAGCTTTATCCTTTGCATGTTCTGCTTTCATGAGGTGCAGTTAGAATTTTTGTGATCTATTTTCTAATTTATGTTTTAAAGAAGTACTGTAATATCTGGATAGTACACCTGATATGTATTTGTGTCCATCAGAAATTCTGATAAAAAACCAGTATGTTGTGTAATTTGTTAATTTTTAACAATATTGTAACAACAACTAAGTGCAAAAGCATGAAAACAGACTTTCCAAAGTTAGTTTTGGCTTTTTGGTTTTTAATAATATTTATCCTATTTTATGCTTGTTTGAGCTCTGTTTTGAGAGACTGGCATAAAGGTTTGACCTACCACTCATACAAGAGGGCTACATCCAGGAGCTGAAAGGATACAGCAAAGCATTTTGTTTCTTAGAATGTGAAAATACTTCAAAATTGTTTTGCTATACCAAAACTAGTAAAACTGCATCTTTACTGAAAACAGAAGTCATAGGAATAAGAGCACTTCTGTTATGACACAGTATTTATGTCAAGCAGCATTTCTGGTATTGCTAGAAATCACTCTCTTACATTAAAGACTAAGAACAGTGAGTGCTTCTTAGCGTTTTGGTACATTTCTTCCTCAAAAATGTTTGGCCACTGCTTCCAGAAAAGATACTCACTCAAATTCTGGGCCTTAGCCTAGATATCACTGAGCACTCCTTCTGGGGGAAAACACCCAAACGAACAAACAAAAAACTCCTTTGGTTTTAAGCCTTCTTTTATGTCCTTCATTCATGACCAAGAAAGAATATTTTCATATGGATTTGGATGATTAAAAAATAAAAAAAGCAGATTGTGATGGTTTTTCTAACAGATGAAGAGTTAAGAATATCTGTTCCACGAAGCTATTTGAGGTCTCAGTAAGTTAGGTTATATACTCCTGATGAAGACATTCAAGCTGTCCCCTTGGTCTCTTCTGCTCCTGCTTTTTTGTTGCTCATGCTTCAGAGCGCTCTATGACCTCTGTACTAGTAAGATAACATGACAGCTGTTTCTGAACACATAATGAGACAAGAGTCAACTTACTAGTATCATTATCAAACCTACATTACAAACATAAAGGAGCTACATATCAAATGTTGGTATGCAGATACCTGTCAGATGGTTTTCCTGGTCCATTCACTCAGCCAACACTAGACCTAAGACAGAAGAATGCTTTCAAGCCTTGAACATAGCCCTATCACTAAAACAATAAAGTAATTTTTGCTTCAGTCCAACTACAAACAAACAAGCCCACATTGCAGGATCTTGCAAGCAGAGCCCTGCACTAAGTGCACTGAGGAATCTGCCAGGGTAATGCATGATTTTTTAAACAATACATGTTGTAAGGTGTATCTTTCCTGGTTTCCAAAGCAAACTCATCTAGAGACCACCATAAAGGCAATACTGTCTCAACAATGTAAGCTAAACACGAAGTCTTATAGTAAGTATTTTCATCTCATATTTAACCCTTTTCCCTTAAGCCAGTGTGAAGGGGATGCTTCCACACTCCTCCTCCTCCCCCCAGGGAGCCAGAAGAGGTGTTAGCAATCCAAACCCACACCCACTAGGCATCAGGCCCACTCACACCCCTCCAGAACAAGCATCCATCTCACTGCCACCCCAGCTGCTCTGCCTGGGGCTGGCCTCAGTGTCTACAGCTGACCACAGCACTGAACTTGGGGGGGGGGGGGGGGGGGGGGGGGGGGGGGGGGCGGGGCCGGGGTGGTTTAGGCATTTTGTAATGAACAAAGAAGAAATAACCTACCAGAAAACAGAACAGGGAGCTTCAGCAGACATAACAGTCACTGGGGGAGCAAAAAGGAGGTGAGCCGTGGGGTGGGAGGGCAAGGCCAATGCAGATACCACTTTCGAATTGGCAGCCATGAGGTAGCATGGAAGTGTTTTCCCCTTCCCCTACAGGGGCAGGGCTCCTCCTGCCCGGCCTTCGCCACACACAGGCCAGGGCTGTTCCTCCCAGCAGCCACCTCCAGCGTGAAAGTTTCTCAGAGGGTGGCAAGAAACACTGAGAGAGGCTCTGTCCCCAGAAGATCTGTCCATTACAAGCAGCAGTGTTCCTTCATCCATTCTCCCCCAGGACATGCACAGAGCCCAGCAGAGCTGAACAGCCCACGATAAGGAGCTCTGACATGGCAGCAACAGAATAAAAACACCTATTTCATTTTTAGTTTCATCCCTCAATCTGAGAGGTTCAAGTGCTGGATTTGTGTTCTCCTTGCTCCTACGCTTACAGTGTCACTCACGGCTTTATGTGTTTCTCAGCGCGCACACGCGCAGGCATGGGTGTGTGCATGCACACAAACACACACAGAGCAAAACCCAGGCTGGCTCCAAGGCCAAGAGCGTTATAAATCCACCCCGAGGGAAGCACAGTTCCAGATATTGTGGCACATTTCCTGCAGCTTATGGCAGAGCGTCCTTAACTTGAGAGTGCTTTTTAACTGCTGCTTCCCCTGGAGAGAGTCACCAGCTATTTATGTTTTGCTGTCCTTTTGCAATTTATATGTTCTCAGCCATTGCAAGGAGCCAGATGCTAATTAAGCAGCTCCTCCAAAATGAAGCTAGCCCCTCTGCAACACCTTTTCCCCCTGCAAGAAGGGGACAGGAGGGCCAGCCAGCTCATTAGCTGGACAGGAACACAAATGTATCTCAGGAAAGACAGCACACGTCTAATTTCAACGATTTCAAATCTAACAAGATCTGAATAATATTAACAAAAGAAAGATTGAACAAATTCATGTTTTAATCATGTTCCTTGCCTATTTTAGTGTAAATATACCTATGTGCATGCACACACACACAGAGTGATGAAGGCTCTGTAGAGACAAATATACCACTGGCACTCTCTTAGTTTAAGAAATCAGGTCAAGGGTAATATTACCAAAGAATAATTTTATAATTAAAAAAATTATAATTAGATTCTCCACAGAAAAAAAATCCCTGATTTTTATTAAGAAAAAAATAGAAAGTAAATTGAATAGCTAAGTTCTGAGAGGACATCCTTGCTAGCCTTATACACTACACCATATAGGTATTTTCATGCTAAGTACACAATTACAGAAATGCAACATTCTTTTCCAATGCAGCATTTGATCATAAAATAACCAAAAAGTTGAAAAATTTTAATCTAAGCTTGGGGGAAGTGAAGGATGAAAGCTACTATTGGGTCACTAGAAGACGCTATGAGAAGATACCAGGGACAAGCAGTCAGTTTTTACTGGTCAAAGCATCCCATCACATCATTTTGCATTTGCATTTCTAAAAGCAGTGTACTAGCATGCCACAGCACTTACAGCATTGCTTTGCTATGGCTGAAGAGAGTAACATTTTAATATTCTGCTTCTTCAGCAGAAAGTCAGGAGGCAGCACGGTGGAGCACCACACTGTTGCACAGATAGCACGCACTGCTCGTACCCTCTCACCAGCCTGAGCCCAGCCTCAATACCACTGACCTGCTCAGCTGAGCTACTTCAGCAGCTCGAAGGAAAAAACAGTTTCCAGCTGCATCTCCGACAAGTCAAAACTGACAGCTCCAGGACTGCATTGTCTTCAGAAGAAATTGCAGATCCTCTTTGCAATTACCTTGTTATAGGCTGAAGTTATTTAGACTTGATTATGTAACCTTGTATATACCAGATTATTACCTCTCTGAAAGTTTTTAGATTTTTTTTACATTTTTATTTATTTTACACACACAAAATATCAACCAGGAATAGCTAGATTAATAAAGAACTGCTTTCTATTTATAAAGGTAGTAAAAAATGTATCCGAACACAATGGAAATTGTGGATAAGCAATGTGCCTTGCTGCCTCTCGCAGTAGTACCTATTTGCTGGATACTTTTACAGTATTAGAAGAAATCTTAAGAAATGCATGAACTAGAGGTGTTTTGAGTTACAGCTACTGTTTTACTCAAACAACATTAACTCTACCCAATAACATGTACTACTGAGACGCGGCTACGGACCTTAGAAAAAGCCACCTCCTTTTTCTCCTAGTGTCTCTTCATAGCTCTGACCTCTCCTGAAATGACATGTGGCTTTCTGTTTAATGAAAGTCCACGCGCTATTCATTGGCATATAAGTAAGTTACTGGCATTATAAATGGTTTACCTCTGCATCGGAGAGAAAGTTGTAAATTCACTTAAGTCCTTGGGTAATTAAGTTTTCTATGGTGTTGGGGTTTTGTTTTACAGGCATTCACATAATTCTGCTTTTCACTAGTTACACTTGTGCCTCATTTCACAGATATTACATCAAATAAATTTCTAGCCATTTTCAGCGCTATTAGGCAAGATACTCAAGAACAGGCTTATGCCGAGAATCTGCTCCTATACTGATTTCGCACACCAAAATATATACAAACTTAACAGTCAGGGCAAAGAACCATAACGCAATTGCAGCTCACACAGGGCCAAGCTGGCAGGGGGAAGGACTTCCAGTTTCTGTTAGTCTTTTTTTTTTCCTTTCTAGAGGAAACGTTTACTTCCAGGAAGTAAACATTTATTTTACAGGTCATTCCTTTGCACAATAGTCAAATGAAAAGTGTTCCAGCCCAAATTTTTAGTTTATGTTTTAGGCTATTAAAATGTTATCCACACAAGTCAACATTCTTTATAAATTTTTTGTATTATGATTTCAGTTCAGCTAAAAAAACCCAACCAAACAACCAAGCGCACATCCAGCTGTCAGCACAAACCACAAAGTTAACCGTCCAAAGCTAAACAAGGATTAATTTCCAACAGCCACAATGGCACGATGCTGAAAGGTGATTATATTTGGCACCTCTGAATTTACATCTACTTTTGCATCACTCTTTTTATACCCTTGCAGTAAAAACACTGTTACAAAGAAAAAAATCTAGCTTATTTAGAGTCACACCAGACCTGCAACTCTAAGGAGGCCCCTGTGTGTGAACATGCAGAGGAAGTGCCTGATCTGAAATTCTGTCAATTTTCAAGTTAAAAATTAAAAGACTTTTTTTGATAAACTGCAGTCTTTAACTCCCTCTTACATAGGATTGGACTGTCTGAAAATGTATGATGAAAAACTCTGCGAAATGCAACAGAACTTATTAAAAATGTTTTCTTCATTCTCAGGTTGGCTCCAGGAGGAAGGAAGGAAGATAGAAAAAGAAAGAAATTACAGATAACAGCTTACAATGATTTAAAAACCACCTAGAACTTTTAGATGTATAAAAAAACCCCAGTGTAACACCACTATTGCCCTAAAGGCTTTCAGTCTTGTATAATAGAAGTTCATTTTATGGAGAGTACAAATTTTGAAAATGCTAACGTTTTTCAGCAGAAGGTAGAGTATTGAGACAAACACTGTTTCCTCCACTAACATCACAATTTCTGACTAACAGACCCCTCCATATGGCTTTGGATATAATTTTGCAAAATTTGCAAGATCACCACCAAAGACAGAGGTGTTGCCGCCACTGACTGTGCAGAAGTCAGACAGGGCTTCTCATGAACCCACCAGCAGCTGTCCAATCTCTCCCTGAAGGTCTCTGCACCACGCAAGCCAGGAGAGGAGCTGCATGCAGAAGAAACCACCTCTGCCTCTGACATGGTGATGTGAGCTCCCAGCCAGCTCCCCTCAGTGCAGGCACAGCTTGGCCCTTGGTGAGAGAGTACAAGGAAGGAGTCCCTTTTCCACTCACAGACCAGAAGCAGGCAAGACACTTTCCTACGAAGCTCATGGCACAGAATTTATTTCTGGAGCATTTTAAGCTCTCTCCCAAGCCTTCAAGCATAAGTAGCATGGAGCCATTTGGCTGCCGTCATGCTGGCGAGCGAGAGGTGACTGAAAAAGGATTAGGATGCCACCCACTCTCATCAGCAGCAGTGGCCAATCCTATTCCATGCACTTTCTTTGTTGTTTTCAAGTGGGACGGAAAGCAGAAGACAATGCGACAGCCAGGTAATTCTGAACTATTCTCCTTTTTCCTCTGGTCAGCTGCCAGTTTTTGGGACGCTTTGCTGACTCCAGCTGTCTCATCTATCACAGAAGAAATGCAAGAAAAAGCCCAGCTGCTCCAATACTATTGCGCTACAGACCCGAACACTGCTGGAAGCCTTTGCGCATTAGTAAAAAATTAACCACCGCACCCTCCCTGGTAAGTACACAGAAGCTGCTGAATCATATGTGCACATCTAGTATAATCAACACCTCACACTAATTAGCGGTTACCTCCTAAAAAAATATTTGCCATGAAGAAGCTGCAGTTGATTTTCTCTTTTAATATCTACAAAAATGTGGAAGCATGCTAACATTTGTGGCCAGAGGTTGGTCCTCTAATCCCTGGTGCATGGGAACAGTCCTATAACAGATAACTGAAGTGTTTTGGGAAAGGTCTTCAATTTGTAGCTGTTCAGGAAAAATACCTAGTAAACAACAGTGGGTTTGTCAACTCTGGCAAAGCAACTGAGTTGATCGAACTATGCAGTTGAAGACTATTTTCTCACTGTGGCAGACAAACAATAAAACTGTAGAAACGTGTTAGAAGATGACAACAGATGAGTGAATCCCAGATGCCCTGTGTAATTCGCTGTCATAAAATGAATGTTTCTATTCAGATAAATATCCTTTTTTTATGGTCACCTGAGATTGGCTTTAAAATCTGATGATCAGGTTCTCATGACATCTTCACAGCTTTCTGTACTTCACAGTTTAATCCGTTTTCTAAAGATTAATAAACCCCATATTTCAAAGACTTCTGCACAAGTTTTCAGAGACTAGCACTTTTGTCAGGTATCATATAGCTTTACTTCAACCTGCCAAGTACTTTTCTTTTTTCCAACAAAATAACTTGGAAAGTCAGAAAATAAGAGTCAGTTTCCTACACTTCAATAAGAATCTTCCAAAATGTGAAACTCCTGAAAAGATAAATTTCTGAGCCTCGAGGGTGAAGTTACTTCTGCAATCTGAGTTTGCAAGAGAAAACTCACATTGTATTTGCCTAAATATATGGAATTTTTTTACACTATGCAGCTTACAGTCAAAATACTGAGCTTCCACTACTGGAACTACAATAAGTTATATATTTTGTTGCAGCTAAGCAGATCCAAGGTCTGTTCAGGCCATTTTCCAGGGGGTAGGGGGGGTACGACCCAAACAACACCCCCCCCCCCCAACTTTGTAATTGTTATCTCATCCTATACTGATTCCACTGATATCAGCAGTAAAAGAAAAAGACATAGTCACACTTCAAAATAATTAAGTTATAGAACAGCTTGGAAAAAGAAATTAAAGAAAGTGATAATGACCTCAAGAAAGGTTAATCATAAACCCTTTTTTTTTCTGTGATCCTTATTAAGGATTTTATCCTGCCGTTCTTACTCTTTAAGTAGTCCCAACAGATTAGTGCAAACTATGGCCTTATTAATATGCATGAGGGTAAAAATCTGAGATTAGACATGAAGACAGTATACTACAATGTGTACTTTAGATATTTTAGAGGCATTCTTCAAAAACAAGGAATAAGGAACATTAGATGCTTTCAAAAATTTTCTGCCCACCACTTACTAACCTAAGTAGCCAAACAGTTTTTAACATGGGAGAGAGGAGTCTATGAACAGAGTTGCGATGGTGTAAGCAGTGAACACAGATCAGCTGCTCCACAGTGGGGTTTTTTGCATAGGTAGCTTCAGTTATGTGCAAGTGTCAAGATTTATCAAACTAATTTATTAGTCCTCTTTTATTTCAGTAAATCTTGCTGGACTCAGTAGTTAATGAAAATATTAAACATGTTAAAACACTCTCCTAAAAAGTGACTTTATGTTATAGCATACTAACAAATGAAGATAAATTTGTTTAGAGAGTTCACTATAATTTTCTAGTAACCACTATATTTTTAACCTAAACTATCAAATGAAAGCAGCAGAATGCTTCATTTTCTGCTTACAGTTATTCTAGTGCAGCTCTATTGTTACAAGTTTATTATTAACCTGTTCTAATGCTTTTAAACTTCTATTTGAGAAACAATTCTTTGAAAGGCATTTTGTTACATCACAAAACTCGGTGTACAGGTCACGATCCCATTTCTTTTCAACCTTTCAAGAGGTGAAACATATATTTACCTGAACAAGAACACTATGAGCCCTGTGTGGTTACACCTGTTATATGTGATTTACCAGTCCTCAGAACAGTTCCTTCCCAATGTGTTCACGTTATTGTTGTTAATTTTCATTACAGAAAACAGTTTTACTTATTTCAAAAATAAGAGGTATCAATGACATCTTCCCGCGTTACTTTTAAAGGCTATTAATACTTAACCAATAAGTAAGTACCAATTAGAACCAATGTCAAGGCTGTTTTTCTTTTGTGTTTTTTCTATAAATCTTAGCTGCATGCTAAATTTTACTAAGATTCAAAAAAAAACCACCCCCCAAAAAACCCCAAAAACAACACAGCATTTTTCTACATGTGCTATCAGTTTCAAATTACAGTTAATAAAATGTTACCTACATTGTTGCCTTGCATCTTAATGATTTTTTTTAAAAAAAACAAGTCAGTATCAAGAATAGTCTCTTGGTAGACAAGCTACTCCATTCAAACTACATCTCTACACAGTGCCATTTGGATTTATTTAAAACTCTGTTTACTGGCACTCCATGACCATACATACTCCCTTTTGACCATCCACCCTCCACTAGAAGGTGCATTAGCTACCTTCAGTAAAACACAGATGCTGTGACAACAACCTGGGACAAAGTAAGTGCAGATGCAGTGATTTGTACTCTATGCTGTATACCAGCTTCCAATTACTCAAACGCTTTGTCTCTTGAACAACAGATGACTGCAGGCAATCCAGTATTTGATTAACTCTGGAAGGTACGTGAAATTTGAAGACAATTCTACATTTTTATAGCCATAAATACCATGGTCTAAAGCCTAAGATAAGTGTCTTAGATTCTTCTCTTCCCTTGCACAGGTATTTCCTGAATTAGACAAACGGAAATGCAACCATCCCTATCTCCGTAGATGAACAGAAAACAAACTTTACATCAGAAGGCCATCTACTATCTAGTGGTACAGGGTTGCCAGCCACAACATTTCCCTGCTGCAGGGAAGGGCCTATGGCAAATCAGCAGTAAAAGCAGAACTTCCCAGAGGTTGTCATTTGCTGCGTCTGTTTTACAGCCCACATGCCTGACACATTTATAAAATCACTGGGCTTTCTCCACAACCACAAAGCAACCACATTGCTGGCTGCACGCAGAAAGCCTGGCACTGCCAGGAAGCACTGACTTTACTAAGCATGTGCACAGTGACTGCAGTATGTGTGTACACTGCTTTTACACTGAGTATGAGTGGGCCCTGTAAGAATATTCATAGGCTGCAACCACTTGTGCAGTAATTAACTGGCCCACCGATTATTCCTGGACTGCCTCTGCAAGAGACTAGATTAATGTGCCCTAACATGCGGAAGAACCTACACTTGAAAAAGGACAAAATTATATTCAGCACACACTAAACTGTCCTAAGCTATGTTCTCTTTGGGCTATTTCAGGCAGAACCATTATGAATTACCAATGAGAAAACAGGAGGGTTCCATGGTGCCTGCCTTCACCCAAGGGTCTTTTACAGATATAGTCCTAGGCTGAATCATGCCACTGCTGAAATGTGCCTGTATTCTCAATAAGCATTAACAGACGAGTAGAAACGCTGACTGCTACTGAAGCTCTACAGGTTAGAGCAAGCTGAAGCCACAGTGCCTTCCTAAGTTTTTTGCTTGTGGACTGCTACCAGTAATGTGTGTCTCATGCTGGGAAATGCCATCTATCAAGTACGTAGGGAAGGAGAGCTTTGCTGTAGCCAGAGATTGTGCAACTTGGAGCTAGGATGAAGCACCAAGCCTGCAATTCACTAACTTGCCATAAATTACTTGATTTGTGAACCACAGAGGTTCACTGGAAAAGGAACTGGACCAGGATCCTGGTAGTATATCCTACTTCTGGCACCTTTTTTGACTTGATTAAGTAGGTTTTGGCAAATACAATCTTTGTTTCCCACCTTTATTTATTGTGCTATTTTATGCAAAAGTAACCTTGTGAAAAGTATTTTCAAACCTACCAACCCAGCACGCTGCAGAAGAGCAAATGGTTTAACCATCCCAGCTGGATGCTGGTTCTCATTAGAACCTCAGTGTCAATGAACCAACTACATAACACGCTGATACACTGTAACGAGCTCATTTTTATGTCAAATCACAAGGATCCTGACTGAAGCACCTATAGCACCGGGTATTTTCATACTGCAACGGCAATTCATTACTGACAGCTACTAAATCACCATCATGACTTCCTAAGACAAAGAGGCAATTTCTTTATGTCAGCTATTGGTATGGGGCAGTTGGTTCACATGCATCCTGCCAGCAATATTGTACACGATTTGACTTGAAACTGCACAATCACAAAACACAGTTATTAAACAAAAACATTGTCGTGGCTTTTACAAGGAAAGATTGCTAACATAGCGATACATGAATAGATGTGTCTTTTTATGTATTTTACCGGCAATCTTAGTTAGAAGCTAATGCATCATATAATTACACTGTGATTTGTTTACTTGAACTGATCACCTTTCTAATAAAATTTATGAGATATTCATTAATTTTCTGTTATGTAACAAAAGACAGTCTGTGATTCTCTTGAAGTTGGACAATGAAATTAATGCTTTTTTTATTTCCATGTGCTGTGAACTCAGCTAACAGACTATCTAGCTCCAAGTCCAATCCTGCCTCAAATGTTTTTACATGTTTTGCTTTCTCATCTGCATCTTATTTAGTAAACAACTATTTTTCTTCTTACCAAGAATAATACAAGATCTATGGTGGTGAACTTTAGCCTAAATAAGGTCATGAACTTTTTGCTTTCAGTATCACTTAAGATCACAATTAGGGCAGTATTTGACTCCTGCAAGATTACAGTGTAATAGCTGGCTCCCTTACAAACTCAACTGATGGGCTAAGATTCATTTTTAACTCCTAGTTAGTGTACAATAATTTCTGAGACCTGCTTCTCCAATTCTTAAAACATACTCTATCAACCACCTGATCAAATGCTTCCCATCTCTTTATTAAATCAAAATTTTCTTTTCCACTTGCATTGGTGACCAAAAACCTTCTGAGAAATGTGTAAAAGATAATTGTACACCAAGTTAAAGGCATCTGGCTTACTTTAAGCATGAAAAAAATTCAAGTCAGCATCATTTTGGTAAACATAGAACTGACACATGGAAAAACCAGCATCAAAACTCTCATTCTAATCACGCTGTTGTGCAGGTACACACACTGTGTAAGTCAAAGTTATTTTAAAGGCTGGATGAATATACTTGCACATGCAAAGAGAGGCAGAAGTGCTATCTTTCATTTCTTCCTCAAAAAACAACAGCCTGAAAGGTTGTTTGTATTTTTCCCAGCTCAATTCCTTAAGATCAGAAACATTCATTATCACTATCTCCTGTTTTTCAAGTGCTTCCATTGAAGAACATTGACAGTAGCTGTACAATTGACAGTAGCTGTAACCATTAACTGAAAGAAAAAGGCAAATCAATCAAAAAAGACTGGTAATTTAGATGTTAACAAAGACAAAAAATAAACAAAGAGTTCTGACAATGCCTAATCAAAGAATAAACACTTCTCTAATCAATTATGTTGCAATATAAACTTTCTGCAGGTTTATGAAACAAACATGGAAAATGAAGCAAAGGACAAGTGAAATATTAATGGTTCAGACAATTTAGAATAGAAAAATACCATAAAGAGGACAATATATTCAAAGTTTTTTCAGGCAATGGACTAATAACTTTAAACTACTACTGGCACTGATATACAGAAAAAGAGACTAAGTAGCTCATGTTCTTCATGATAATCTGACTTGATTAAAAGATGTTTCTAAACCTAAATCAACCTATTTCAAAGGATTAATATTTCATTATCTCTCAGCACTAACAGTGAGGGAAAATTCCTGAGGTGAAATGCCAGTTCCACCACTTTTGTGCAAAGTAGTAGCCAACCACCAGGGTCAAGATTTTGTTCCATGTATGTAAAATGCTATTTGGAGAAGCCTTTTTCCAGTTTAGCTGTGCTTAGCAGCTCTGAAAATCATAGAATCATGGAATCAGTCAGGTTGGAAAAGACCTTTAAGATCATCAAGTCCAACCATTAACCTAGCACTGCCAAGTCCACTACTAAACCACACCCCTAAGCACCTTATCTACACATCTTTTAAATACATTTTTTATTATTTTTTTTTATTTTATGGTGACTCAACCACTTCCCTGGGCAGCCTGTTCCAACGCCTGACAACCCCCTCAGTGAAGAAATTTTTCCTAATATCCAACCTAAACCTCCCCTGGCACAACTTGAGGCCATTTCCTCTTGCCCTATTGCTTGTTACTTGGGAGAAGAAACTGACACCCACCTGGCTACAACCTCCTTTCAGGTAGCTGTAGAGAGCAAGAAGGTCTCCCCTCAGCCTCCTTTTCTCCAGGTTAAATAACCTGCAGGCATGGCAAAACTCCCACCTGAAACCACTTGCCAGAGTATCCCTCTGGGTAGACACACACTAGTCTTTAAGCTAGGTTCAGAAGAACACTTTCAAAACAAACCTTGTCATCTCCCTTGGTCACTGGGCTCTCCTGCATTATCATCAAAATGTCTCCAAGTGAGAAGATGGCTTCCTTTACAATTAAACCAGTAAAAATGGAAGTTAAGGACGACACCTAATATGTTCTACCCACAACCAGGAGTTTAGTCCCTGGGATCAGACTAGACCTGGTCTAAAAAACAAGTGGAACATGGACATCAGGTTCTCACCTACTGTTTTGACCTACAGGCCCACTCTATCGTTCACACTATTTGCTAACTTAGACATAGCCTTTGTCTCCACTCCCTCAGCTGTGAACACAGGGATAATAATAATTAACTACTTCCTCCCTAATGGAGGTGACAGAGTGACCGATTAGCTGGTGAGTATGCAGCAGTCTGAAAATGTGCAGTGCTATGTAACCATTCCCTCTTCTTATAAATACTCTTGTGCTGTTATTGTCCAAAAAGAGAGCAGTGTGAAAACAAGCATCAATAGGAAATGTTGGTTTCTCTACAGTAAAACTTTGTTCCAGTTGATTAAGCCACTCTGCTTAAAATCATAGCAGGTTTATTTCCTAAAAGTTAATAATCTGACATGCCCACTCCAAGTACGTGCATTGATTTTAGTTAGGATGCTGTTAAGTAGGAGTCTGCCCTTTTACATAGTAAAAGCTTTTCTAGGCCTTAAAACATTATTCAATATTTATCAATCAAGATAAAAAAAAAAACCAAGAAAAATTAACTGACTCCTCAATACACAAAAGAGAAGTAACAAATACCTGGCACTCTTTTTGTGCATCTCCTACTTACCTATTCTTGCTTAATAGAACCAAAGATAATATAAGGAATTTATGGATATTTACTTTTGAGACAGCCATTTTGTTAATTACTATCTTTAATGTATTTTTTTGGCACTGTATTTAAGCTTTCAGAGTCTTGGCAGTAATGCAATAGTCTATTGTGAATTTGAATTTGTGGACTCCTGAAGCTGAGGCAGAAGATGACAGGGCAATGCACACGCTATTACTAAAGTTCACCTGTTAGGTATGCGAGGAGAACATACTTCCTACCTGAACTATGGATTTAACTCAGGCTACTGGTGTGTACTCCACTGGTGTTTGTGGAAATTGCACTCATTATCTTCAGCGGGGCTTTTGTGGGTGGCTGAGAGACAGGTTCCCCTCCCATCAAAAAGAGAAGAAAGAATGACTTGGAATTTAGGCCCAATTCCACAACTGCAAAGATTTTACATCTGTGCTCTGCTGCTCTATATTTCTACTGAGCAAAATCTATACTTCCTCAGTTTTTGACATTTAAGTTCCCCAGCTGTTCAGGATTTTGCTTCTGACTTACTCAAAAGCACCCCTGCTGTTGGCAAAACCAAGGACTAGCTGCCACAGTTCCTAAGTGCCAATGGAGTCTGTAAACTAAACATCTCCTTACCTCCCAGAGGGATTCATCTCACCAGTTAGTCTACCAGAGCAAGCCTGGCATAAAGCGTCAGGACATTTTCTCTGCTTCAAAACACACTCAGAGGAGGAAATAACCCCTTCCACTTAAAACAGCTTACTATTCAGCAAAGTCATGCAGGAAAACTTTAGTTATTTTCTCTTGTTTTGCCAATTCTGTTCAAGGTCACAACTTCAACCTCTCAAGACAGGTAACTTACTATCAGCCTACACTGCCATGTATCTTCCATCCATGTACTAGAAAGAAGGAAGCATCATCAGATAAAGGGAACAAAACCAGATCACGTTCTCACCCTTGATTGAAAGGTTGTCTCAGCTTCCGATCCTGCCAGTTCTGCCTATTTACATACACACTTACCTTATTCCGCCTGGGCTTCTAAATCAGGTCAATGGGCAACTAAGTTAGGCACTGAAGTGCTCGCCAGCAGAGGACCTAGTTCTCTCCAGGAATCCTGCAATCTCTCCAAACACATTCTTTACTTACACAGTGTGGCATGATGGGGATGAACATATGCAGTCAGGTATGCAAGCTTGCTGAGAGCTGCAGTGTGAGAAAGGAATATCTGAAGAAGCTAGATGTACTGCAAATAAATTATTGAATTTCAGTACCTTTAAACAGACATTTAGAGGGAAGAGTGACAGGATCTTTGATATACACATTCAAAAATATTAGTCAAAAGTACTTCCAAATACCAGTATGACTGCAGTTTAGGCCAAATGTAACAGCACATTCAAATACGTCTCACAGTAAGGTTTTTCAGAACAAATGAACTACTGGCACCACCAAAAATATCAGTATCTGACTCCATGCAACAAAAAAGAAAAGAAACTTCTATAAATAGTCTCTTTTTATGGAATTCTAACAAGATGATGTTCCCAGGATATTTAAATGTGAAGCTTAGTTCAGACATTTGGTGGAGTATTGAATAAGACATGACAATCTTACTACTCCTAGGCAAGCATTTCCAGTCCAATGTAAACTAAAACCTGCCTCTTTGGTAGCTTTGGTAACTCAGGCTCTTATCCATCTCAGTCTATAAACTGGGTGACGCACTAGAGGGAGAACAGCATCATCTATGAAAGTAACATCTCCTGCCTTTCTCCTTCCCCTACTTGAAAATTGAGTTTCAGTATGACACTTTTCCAAACAGAAAAGCTACTGTGTGAATGTAAGATAATGATCCACAAAGTCCTCAGTTGAAGGCAAACTCCTTATCATTTAGAAACAGAATCATGCAGCAGGATCCAAACTGTAATGATTATGTTAAGTGGATCACAGAAAAATACCAAAGTTGGTGAGATGCAGTCATTCCCTGGTAATTCACGGCATCAAAAGCACTACAAAGTACATGGGACAAAACCAACTGAACAAACCCTAGCTCAGCCTGAATCATCATTTTGTTTGATAAATCATGGTGAGTGTGAATTCATTAACTGCTCCAAGAATAAAACCTGGTGTCATTTCCAGCATTCTTCTGAAATGTTTGTAGAACTATAATTACAATGAGATTACTGGAAAGAGAAGGCGGCTCACGATACTTACTGTTACAGAGATATCATTAGCTTAAGAAGAAAAGGAAGTACTCCTAGGTGACATTTATGTCACAACATAGAATTGCAATAATCTGCATTATCACAAAAACAATATACCTTGCTTGCTGATGGACTTAAAGAGCTGCCTGAAATTCAGAGCAAGATTACTGTGAAAGCAATGAACTTTGGAATTTGCATTATCAATTGGTTGAGGAGGTCTTCTGCTTCAAAAAGACTTGGAAGGGAATCTCTCCCCACATCCCTCCCAGTGAAAAGGGATTTATTAGTAAGGCAATTGAGTCAGAAAGAGGAATAGCAGGAAAGTAAAACATTCATTTATAACTGCAAACCTAAATATAAAAATTCATTTCTAGACTTCCCCTCATTACAGTCTTCTTAATGAAGGAAACCTGAGATATTCCAAGTACTTCATCACAGAGCAAGACACACAGGAAAACTAACAGGCTCACTATACTGGCCTGCAGGTAGAATGCACACCAAAAGCTCTAAGATTTTCTCCAGTTCTGTTCCATAACATGGAAGGGCTTTTGCTTGTTTTGCCTTTTTTTGTGGGGTTGTTTGTTGTTGTTGCTTTTTGTTGTTGTTGTGTTGTGGGTTTTTTTTTTAAACATACCTTATTCTGTGTGGGGAGGGGTAAGACTGAATACAGATCTTTGTAGGAAGCAAAGGCCTTATCACAATTAAAGCAGGCTACTAAGAAAGGATAGACAAAAAATTAATCCAGCATTCAAAAGGCTTTTGCTTTCCTTTCATCAATTGGTTTTCACAAAGAAAGGAAAGAAAATAGTATAGCCCCAAACATCTGATTCAACTAATAGCCGTTAGTGGGATCATCTAAGGAGATCCTGGGAAACAACTTGCCATCATTTGCTTTTTCAGGGCAAGATGCAAAGAAATTCTACAGGTTGAGGGCTCAGAAGACTACTGAAAAATAATATTAAAAAAAACCCCAAACAAAACAAACCACCAAAAACCCCACACAGGACTATGAAAAACAGAAAAAGCAGAAGTTCATTTTTAGAAAATAACAGCAAAGAGCCAAGCATGACTAGCTGATGGGTCTCAATTGCTGAAGTCCAGCCCTCCTCAAGGATTTCACTGCCTAGTTACCACAGGAAGACTGAGCAGCAGTTCTACATTAAAAGAGATCTACTGATGGGCCAAGGTTCCCATTCCAGTGCAGCCTGACAAATGTCCCATCTCTCCCAAATTGAGCTGCATGAGATGTTTTACAGTAAGACTAGACCAATACTTTCATTCTTCCCTGTAGCACAGCAAACACAGACAGAGCTATGGTGTGCGTCACAGCCTCACACTTGACTCTCCCAGACATCACAGTCATCAACGGACACCAAAGCAGCAGAAACTTTAGCGTACTGGAGATGGGATATTGGAGACATGGTGCACCCCACCAGTCAGCTATAGGGTACAGGCTTCCATTCAAACATTAGCTAGGAGGGCAGGTTCCTAAAGGAAGCAATAAAGCAGTGGCAATAGGATTACCTGTTGCTCTGCACCTGAACCTGTATCCCTCCTCACCATCCCCACAAGTCCTCTAAGACAAACCACCAGCCACACTAGCAGGCATCCGCTTACTCCAGAGTGAAGTCCTGCCAGCTTTGGTCTCTCCCAGGAGGCAAGGCAGGAGCCAGCTGCTCTGACACTCCAGCACTTGGCCTGAGCATGGCAGGGCTATAGACCAGCAGTGTGTGCACTTCTTCCTTACCCCCTACCTTTTCACCTGACCTCCGGGTAACCTTGACTGAACAGACTGGCTGTTTTAAAAAGCTATTTGTATGTATTTTAGAATACACATATTTGGTGTACAGTACCATTGTAGAAAGCCATCAGTCTTTCACATCTCTTTCTTTCATGGATGTACACAGATTTAACCGGCACCTTTGCGAATATTATTCTGGCTTTGCAGCACACTTCGGTAGTGATGACTGTTGAGAGGGGAGGGGAAGAGAGTATGTTTTCCTTCTGTCACTTTTTTTATCTATAAATAATTTGTCTTGTCAAACAGAATTTGTTGGCGCTAGACAGGGCATCTTAAGCACATGGCAAAACAACGGAGTTTGTATCCACACCCAGGTGTCACACACACTCCACAACCTCTCTGGGCAGCCTGTTTCAGTGCTCTGTCACCCCCAAAGTGAAGAAGTTTTTCCTCATTTTCAGATGGAACTTCCTGTGTTCTAGTTTGTGGCCATTGCCCCTTGCCCTGTCACTCAGCACCACTGAGAAGAGTCTGGCCCCATCCTCTTGACATGCACCCTTTAGATATTCATAAGCATTGATAAGATGCCCTCTCAGTCTTCTCCAGACTAAACAGACCCAGCTCTCTCAGCCTCTCCTCATATGAGATATGCTCCAGTCCCCTAATCATCCTTGCAGGCCTCTGCTGGACTCTGTCCAGGAGTTCTCTATCTTTCTTGAACTGGGGAGCCCAGAACTGGACACAATATTCCAGATGTGTCCTCAACAGGGCAGAGTACAGGGGGAGGATAACCTCCCTTGACCTGTTGGCCATGCTCTTCTTATCCCTTATCAGTATGTTTTGGTACTGGTCTGGGCTTAAGCGCACAGCTAGCATCATGCACCTATTTCACATATGGTGTCAGAGTATTGACGGAGTGCACGTATCCAAGTTGGAGGGTTTCAATCCTGCTGTGTCTACTCAGTTTATAATGATTTGCCAAATCCCTGAAACCACAACTGCCCTACTTTGCATAATGAAGCTGACATTGCTGGGGTACTGACACTGGGATTGGGTCTGGAGGCCCCTTAGACTACAATCAATCGCTTGAAGCTACAGCCTGCCTCAGTCCTGTAGATGTTCAGATATCAGCTGAAAGACAGCCCTATACTACCCAACACAGCCCACAACGCAAGGTAACAAGCTACCCCGCTGTCATCCCCACCAGACAGACTTAAGCAGCAAAGGCTGCTACTCCCTGAGAAGCATGCTGGCACACTGCTACTGGAACACCTCTGAACTGCAGAACTAAGGTTTTCACTGATTTTCCCTCAGGTACCAGTCACAGTGGTCCAGGAGCGTCTACAAAACAATTCTTTGTATGCCCATAAGCAACTGGTAAGTGAGTGGCAGCACAGTGAAACGTGAATCCCATGAGATTCACCTCACACTAAGAAAAGGTCTGGGCAAACTGGTGACACAGTGGATCTATGTCTGCAAGATGCTGCTGTAGCACAATCACTGTATTTCACAGAACGGTTGAGGTTGGAAGGGACCTCTGGAGGTCAACTGGTCCAACACCCTGCTCAAGCAGAGCCACCTACAATAAGCTGCCCAGGACTGTCTAGATGGCTTTGTAGTATCTCTTAAGAATGGAGACTCCACAACCTCTCTGGGCAACCTATGCCAGTGTTCGGTCACTGTCACAGTGAAAAGTGTTTCCCGATGTTCAGAAGGAATCTCCCGTGCTTCAGCTTGTGCCCACTGCCTCTGGTCCTGTCACTGGGCACCAATGAAAAGAGCCTGGCTCTGTCCTCTTTGGACCCTTCCATCAAGTATTTATATAAATCGACAAGTTCCCTCCCTGAGCCTTCTCTTCTCCAGGCTGAACATTCCCAGCTCTCAGCCCTTCCTCATAGTAGATATATTCAAGTCACTTCATCAGCTTAGGCACTTTTTGCTGGACTCTCTCCAGAAGTGCCATGTGCCCCTCTTGTACTGGGAAGCCTAACCTCAAACTCACTGCCCACCAGGCAGAATGAGAAGAGGTCTAAGTGCTCTACTAGATGAAGAAACTTTTTTCCAGGGTGTACAGGAATTCAGGCCGCATCTGTGTCAGTACAGAGTCAAGTCCTGACCATGCTTCAGCTGTGGTAGTACACATCTGAAAATTATGCAAAAACCTGATGGTCTCTACAGTTACGTAAGACAATGCAGTTGCACAAGTAGTAGTCCCACGGGCCTCAAATCCTCATCTTAGGAAGATTAAGTCTGTCCATCAAAGTCTGAAACCTAGATGATGCTAAGTGGGAGACGGTATCCTGTAAGCATCCCAGACTCTTCCAACTGCAGTTAAGTCCTGGAACATCCACTTCCTCCTTGATAACAAGGAGCACTCAGCTTCTAAGGATAGACCCAGCCTCGCTGCAGAAGATGCAGAACTCCTTACCACAGGCCTCTAAAGCCAGTGTTTCTCAAGGTGCAACCTGAAGCTGTTTTCATATTTCACAGAAGTGCTAAGCAGCTGCTGCCAGCATTCACCAAGCACTGAGCCTTACACAAAAGCACTGGCGTATAGTCATACAGTGCTCATAAGGTGGGTGAGCCATGACCACGGTGCATGCAGTATGCAGAAGCCTGCAGGTACCTTGAGGCAGAGGGACAGACAGCTGTAATAGCTGTTCTGCTAGAGTGCACTCTATTCAGATGCAAGCAAGTACCTTCAAATAGATCAAGGGGCTTGCTCAAATGCATTTAACAGGAATAATGACAGCAAAGTTGTACATGGGCCTAAAGTATGCTCCATGAGACAAATTACTCTGAATCCTGCAAATTTTAAATACCTAAACACCCCACATTTATTATCCTGACACCCAGTTTGAACATTTCTGGTCCATACCAGAAGAAAACAGAACCACCTAGAGGTGAACTCCTGGACAGATAAAGAATACAAGACAGGGTTTCACTCTGGGCACTAGTCACTGGATTTTTGAGGAAGAGGGAGTTGCACAGTTTAGACAATTTTCATTGTTAGAAAAGGAGGGGAAAACACTCAGAAAGGCAGGCTGGCCTTTCAGAGAGAGGTCACAGTATCATTGGACTATTGAAAGTGAAGAAATGGTGGTGGTGGGGAGTGCATTTATTTAGCAGAAAAATCAAAACAAGATTAAAATTAAATAGTCTAATTAAATAAATATTAAACTGTCTGTATAAATGTTCTAGATGTCTAGGTGATAAACCCAAAGAATTGCTCAGGAGGTATAACTGATGCAAAGATTTACACAAGTGAAGGTTCAGTGATTAGCTTTTTTTATATTTCAGAATTGGCTTGCAGCCACTGATCTTTAAGATTTTTGGTTTAAATTCTAAGAGAAAAATTGACACAAAAGCTGGTGCCGTGGCAGATGACTAAGGCACAGCCAACATGAAAGACAACTGAGTGGGGGTCATCCTTCTGTATAATCTCCCAGGACCATGTAACTGATGCGAAAGGTCTCAAGCAAATTACCTTTGTATTTCTGCAAGTTTACAAATTGTGATTTCTAAACCAGAAAAGCACCACACAGAAATACTTCTTAAGAAAAAGAACATGTGGCAGAACTACAGTCAAAAGTAACTGCAGGAGCATGTGATTACAACTCAATACCATTTGCTATGTGTAAACAAAAGAAGTTCAACACCAGTAGTAGAGATATGTTTAGGTACGCCGTGTTTTATGAGAGCTACTTCATCAAAAGCTGACAGAATTACAAGTGTAAATAACTGGATTTAGATTTAAAACAAGAACAACTGGGATTAATTTCAGAACATTTTATGAAATAGCCTAGACAGCCTCAATTCTACAAAACAAGGAAAAATGAAAAGTAAGAAAAGCAGCCTGCATAGGAGGGGAAGTAAAAGGAGAAAATTATAACAGCTAAGCCAAAATTTTGGGAAATTTCACAAATTGTTAATAGAGCCAAATGAAGAACCCCAGGGCTCCACATGAGACCTCACTTTTCTTTTTTCTTAAAAAAAAAAAAAAAAATCATCACACACAAACCCACATTGGTCCCTCATCAAACCACTGTGGTAGAACACTTAAGATTCATTAACATGAAAAAACCATACATAATTTGCAAATATTTCTGTTTTGGTTTTAGGGAAACACAGACCACATCTGCAATGTTAGTGAAAGAGTTTCCACTGTAGCAGCCACTGAAGATAAACGTTACAGAGGCTTCACTAAGGTTAGAACACTGCCACTCAGCAGGTCCAGATACCTCTTACCAAAGAGTTCTAGAAGGACTGGCTAGGAAGTCACTCTACCTTGTAACTCTTGAAATACCACCCCCCAAAACCCCAAAGAATGGAAAAGGGGTGAGGGAAAGAGTGCATACCAAGAACTATGCAGTTACAACATTTCAGATGGTTTGCTGTACAAAGTCAGTGGTTTTGAGGAACTAGGCATCTGCTAAGCAACTGATCTGGTGGCATACAACAAACATAGCATGCATTCAATAACAGTTGTTTAAACAGTAAGTATTAAATTACATAGTCCTCAACAGACAGCTGTCTTCCAAACAGGATCCCAGTGATATTAAGATGGGGGTAAGAAACTGAAATATCTTCACCCATGAGATAGAATAAAAACATAGAATTATTACAGAGAGTACTTGTAGGTGACAAAAGCTGTGGAGTAGTAAATTAAGAAGAGGATATGATGCTGAAAAGTAATTAGAATAACCTGCAAACGAGAAACAGGCAAAGACTGTGCATCTGAATACTGTTAAATGTAAGCTTGTCAAACAATGAATGAACCAACCCTGAAAAGCAATTATTTAGATGACTGTTTGAGTTACAGCAGATAGTCATCTAAACACTAATAGTTTAATGCCATGGCTCAGAAGGCTGTTGCATTCCTTGAACACACCTCAGAGGTATACCAACTAGCAGAAGAGAAATTTCACTCCTGTATTTGTAATAAAAAGCATATACACATCACTTTTCAATTCTCATTGTCTGTACTTCAAAAATTATGTTGAAGACTTGGAAAGGAGTAGGAAGACAGTTACGAGAATGATTCAAGGATTAGAAAATCCATGCTACAGTTAGGATTGAACTATCCAGACTGAGTCACAAACGGGACATTGGAGTATTTTCTTTTTGTCCTTCAAATTGTTAATAAATGTAATATTCAAGAAGATGATGCATTTAAACCATGAGTAGCATAGTAATTTTATTTCTTATACTTCATCTAATGTCAGAAAATAAATTCCATAATAAACTAACAGGTTATCAGACAGGTTGCTGCTGTTTTGTGGAACAGCTGTGTATTTGGGTTCAAAAAACACCTCAACTCCAAAAACGAGACCAGCCTGAGAGCTATTGAGCACAGTGATATATACAATTAATGTGACTGTACCCAAACAACAGTCTAGATTGGTAGGCTGAAATGTTGTTTTAAAAAAAACAAATATACTAAATCAACACATAAACTTGCTTATGGCTCTGTTCTGACCACTTCCCAGAGTTTGGGCTCTCTGTGCACATAAAAAAAAAACTTGCAAAGAAATGGGAAAGTATTAGAGAATTGTGTGTCACTATGCTGAAGTAGCTTGGTATCACGTAAACAAGACAAGTAAAACACAGAGACACAGAAGGTGATGACTTGTTTCTCCAGCTATGGATTATTCCAGAAAATATTGTCCTTGGAGATATAAACAACCAAAATATAAAGCAAAGGCATTATAAAGTACTGTCATGGTGATTTTTTTCCTTTTTTTAAGCCATTCTAGCATAAGAATGTGCCCTAACAGCTTGACAAGTCATATATACACTAACGTTGCATGATTACCAATAAAAAGAACACCTTATTTTGCCTTTTTGAGCAAAAGACATATATATTCTGCTGTTTTACTGGTTTTATATTATTTAATGGGAAAACTCCACAGACAAAAAAAAGCAATGTAAAAATTTAAATACTATGCCCCTCACTTTACTACATGAAATTGTGGACCAAAGAAGTCTGTAAATCAAAGGATTCAGCCAACGTATTTTCTGAGAACAACCCAATGAAAACTCCACCAACAAAACGAACATGCTTGTAAATTTTTTAAAAAAGATACAGGCACAAGAATGCCATAACCCAGAGAAGGCTTGTGTCAGAAATTTCTTCAAGGGAAACAACTGAAAGACATACATAGTGACTTTACTGTTCTATGTCAGGGGTTTGCATTTGTCATTAGGAGTACAGCCACAATTAACCTATTAGCAAATTCTGTTCATGTTGTTTATCTGGTTTTGGTTCAAAGGCTAGAATCCTTAAAGATTATCTTAAGTCTAGTTCTTAACCCTAACTAGATTTAATAATTAATAGTAGTGTATTACTCTTGTACAGCTAAACACAGAGCAAAACCACAGTGAATCAGAATTCATTATTATCATGTCTTGCAGATAAGAAGCAAGAATGAATGCAGTTAAGTAAATAAACCCCAACAGAAAAAAGTATTCTGGGCAAATAATGTTTCTAGATTCCTATGATCGCAGATGGTATTAAGACCCAAGCTTAAATGATCACAATCCAAGCCATCTTTAAAAGTAAAATATTACTGATGTTAACATCAGAATTAGATCAAACATGCGATTAGTCAATTTACTCAAATTCAGTAATTCCAATGGATCTTAGTCCTGTTTATAGAAAATACTCAATTTTACATTTTGATGAAAGCAAATTTACTCCTAAATTGTTTGTTTTGCCCTTCTATGATATCAGCTGCTAAACCAGGAGAAACTGTCATCTAAGTGAAATCAATCTTTTCATGGATCAGAGCAAATGTTTATCTCCTTTTTATTTACTATTTCAACACTTAGATAAACAGAGACCATGAAGAAACTGTACCAACAAAAAATATCTCATGCTATTACTACTCAACAGTCTCTTCTCACCAAGAAGAACAAAAGTATGTTCAGGTGCATTTTCAGAGGAAATAAATAAAAATAAGGTGGTGTTCCATCGAGCAATCAGCTTGGGAAGAGGTATAACATCTTTAATTCCAGGAAATTACTTTTTACCAAAGAACTCTAATCATAGAATAACAGAATAGTTTGGGTTGGAAGGGATCTTCAAAGATCATCTAGTTGCCCCCAGGCAGGGACATCTTTCACTAGACCAGGTTGCCCAAAGCCCCAACCTGGCCTTGAACACTTCCAGGGAGGAGCCATCCACAGGTTCTCTGGGCAACCTGTTCCAGTGTCCCACCACCCTCGCAGTGAAAAATTTCTCTCTTACACCCAATCTAAATCTACCCTTTTCAGTTTAAAATCATTGCCTCTTGTCCTATCACTACAGGCCCTGGTAAAAAGTCTCTCCTGTCTTTCTTATACGCCCCTTTTAGGTACTGAAGGCTGCTATAATATCTCCCCGGAGCCTTCTGTTCTCTATGCTGAACAATCCCAACTCTCTCAGCCTGTCTTCCCAGGAGAGGTGCTCCAGCCTTCTGGTCATCACTGTGACCTTCCTCTGGACTCACCAGCAACTCCATGGCTTTCTTGTACTGGGGTCCCCAGAGCCAGAAGCAGTACTCCATGTGGAGTCTCACAAGAGCGGAGCAGCAGGGCAGAATCACGTCCCTCAACCTGCTGGTCACACTTCTTTTGATGCAGCCCAGGATATGACTGTTTTCTGAGCTACAATTGCACATTGCCGGCTCATGTCCAATTTTTCATCCACCAGTACCCCCGAGTCCTCCACAGGGCTGCTCTCAATCCATTCATCCTGCAGTCTGTATTGATGCTGGAGACTGCCCCAACCCAGGGGCAATGCACCCAGGACCTTGCACTTCACCTTGCTGGACGTCATGAAGTTCACATAGACCCACTCCTCAAGCCTGTCAAGGTCCCTCTGGATGGCATCCCTTCCCTCAAGCATACCAACTGCACTACTCAGCTCAGTGCCACCTGGAAATCTGCTGAGGTTGCAAATCAATACCACCATCATGTCATAATGAATATATTAACAGCACGATCCCTTGAGGGACACTACTCTTACTTGTTTCCATTGGACATTGAGCCATTGACAATAATTCTTTGGATGCAGCCGTCAAGCCAATTCCTTATCCACCTAACAGTCCATCTATCAAACCCATATCTCTCCAGTTTAGCAGTAAGAATGTTGTGGAGGTACATATCAAAGGCCTTACAGAAGCCTAGATAGATGACATCCGTAGCTCTTCCTTTGTCCACTGTCCACAGTTACTCCATCATAGAAGGTCACTAGATTAGTCAGGCACAATTTATCTTTAGTGAAGCCATGCTGGCTGTCACTAATCACCTGCCTGTTTTCCATAGGCTTCAATGTATCTTCCAAAAGGATCTGTTCCGTGATCCTAAGGCTAAAGCTAAGTTGTAGCCTGAGTTTTGGCTTGAGTTTTAGTGTTGCCAAAGATGCTTCCCCATCTTGAAGGATTAAAAAAAGTTTCACAGATCAGAAATGTTTCGCATGGGGGATTTACATTACATCTTTCTGGCATGACGTCCAACACCTATAACTTCCCAGATGACAGCCCCCCACAAAAAATCACTTAAAAGGAGACTTCATGGATTAGGGCAGTGGTAGTGAGATAAAGGGACTTTGATCTCTAAGTATCTTTTTCAATAATGGGCCATGCCAGCAGTGTTCAAAAGTCAGTCAGACAGCTGCTTGGTGGCCTGCACTCTGAGATAAGCTACCGATCTCATCATTGTTAATGATGACAAGGTGGATACATCATAACCACCCTAAATAAAAACTGTTAGCCTCAGGATAGGAGAGGTTAAATTGGCATGAAGACTATCACCCTTTTAAAAGTACTTCTAAGTGTCATGTTCCATCAACATACAAACATGAAATGAAAGGGAGCAAAATAGAATTTAACCAGAGATATTTAAATATGTGTAAGACCATGTGTTTTATTATTTGGGCTTTTTTCCTCAGAACGATACAGTATCTTGGTTTCTAGGCTACTATTATTTCCTTTTTACCAATAAACAAAAAAAGTAGAAGTGAGAAGTATGTTAAGAATCATTATTTTCTCTCCTGGAAGATCAACTGAGTTAAAGCAAATTATGCTTGTAACAAAGGAGTATTTTTTGTGTTTTGTTGTTGTTTGTTTTTTTTTTAAATTGTTCCTTTTGCAAATCACTTTTGAAAGGTTTTCCACTGTCAACATAAGTGTTGATTTCAACACCATCTAGACAACACACTCCAAAAGGGCAAACATCAAATCATTCAAGTACCTGGATAGCTATTTAAGAACCTGTTGAAGATACATGAAGTTTTCAGCATTAAAATTTCCATTGCTTTTACTGCTCTGGACTATGAGACAAAGTGGCACATATAGCACTTAGTAAATCCAGTATGAGTAAAATAAATATTCCATACTCAATCCTCAGTCTCCCAAGCCTGATCAGCACCTAAAAGCACAAGGAATGATGGCATCTTTCCCAACTTTTATGCGTTTGAGTTTTTCTGGCCTTCTAAGTTACCAGTTGCTGCTACAGAAACATTCTGTTTGACTTTCTGGCTGACTATTTACCCAGAAACGTGGGCTGCAATAGCTTTCGGCATTCTTTTCCAACATTCTCTAATATGAGCAAGATAATTAACTTTAAAATTCAATACTAAAGAGTTAAAAACTCTCCTGAAGGGTTTATAGAACAAGGATAGAAAAGCAACTTTCCTTAACTTACATAAATGTTCTCACACGGTACAAGGATTCTTGCCAAAGATTGTCTTGTTTCTTTTGAGTTTGCAGCTGGTAGAGCAATGAACTAGCCAAGGATCAAGACGCAGTGTGCTAGCAGCCAGTAAGCATATAGCTCAGGTACAATGACAGACATACTAGCAAGAGTAGGCAGTAATGTATGTTCTGTGCCATAAGAACAAATATTGTGAAATGTAAAATATTTTTACCTAATAGAGAATTGCAAAACATACCTATGATGTATTTATAAACTGAGGTACTAGATAATGAAACTAAGATCAAGAACAGGATTTCTTTTGGTTGATTTCATGGCTATATCTTAACTAAACTGGTAATTTCTAAACTCTCAATTCCTATTTACTGAAACAATCTGTAATAGGTTGTGTTTCCATCACATCCAATTACACCAACTTCCCACAGTATAGTAAGCCTGAGCTCCTACCTTGGATTTAACTTGAAGGTGGCTAACCCCTTCCAGAAAAACCTTCTGATCCATGTTTGGTGAGACTTACCAAGATTAGAGCTGTATTTTCAGTTAACTTGCAAAGAGTTAAGGACCTAACTGCATTGATCTCTTCAGAGGGGAAAAGATTTTAGGAGTGGAAAAAAGGAATGTAACATATTTTAAATGCTGCTGCCCTTTCCACAATTTCCCTTGGGGAAAAACAAATCTTCCTTCAACAAACTTTGGGACTCAACCTCAGCTATCAAAAGTATTTTGACAAGGGCCACCATGGCATTCTCAAAATGAAGAAGGATAGATAATCAATGAGGACTGGATCTTGGCTAAACATTTAATCCGTCTCTTTGCTCTGAGACAAAACCAGACCCTAGACCAAGTTGTCTAGTCCCATTCCTAACAGATGCTTCTTCCACATACACAGCAGGTCAACCTAACCTTCCAACAACATAGCTCCAAGATGAAGGTGTCGATACACAGCTCAGCTGTGCTAAGGCACCAGTGATTCAGTCTCTAACTTCTCAATTTACTGAATCAGTAGGCGCTTCCACTTTCAGAAACTTTCTGACATTCTGTTGCTTTATGCAAGCTATACACATAATGCACACTACCTCCTCTTCAGAGGACGAACTGAACCACCATGGTGGAGCTTGCCTAAATTATTCATATCAGTCTGCTGGATGATTCTGCCTGAATGGATTGACAAAGGAAGGATCTTGTTTGGTAGGTTTTACTTTTGTTTCTGGAACAGCCACACTACCTTCTTCAACGCAGAATGAAATCAACAACAGCACTTTCCTGCTGGCAACTGCACCCGCACAGGGGTTCTGGGATAAAGCTACAGTACTGTTAAACACTAAGCATAGTGTGCAAATTAACTAGTTTAATTATTCCATGTCATTTGCCCTTTGAAAACCCACAAAGGACAGAAATCTGTAGATAATCACCCTTCAGTTTAGTCTCTGTATCAACATGACTTATTGGGGGACAATGTGCTTTCAGAACATTTAAGATTTAATCTTTAATTTAGCTTGAAAAAGTGTTTGGGCTGTTCCTGGAACTCCCCCAGTAACTTTCAAAACTTTTAACTTCTGAAACTGTGGTATCTCTTAGACTTGTGCCCTCCAGTGTTAATGCACCTAACTTCTTTGCACAGAGCTAACAATACCTAAAGCCTGCTGCATGCTTCCTTCTTTGATGCTAAGAACATCATATATATGGCTTCCTAGTATTTCCTACATTCTAATTCTTCCTTGGTTTTGTACTGCTTTCCTGCTCTTCGTTCTTGCCAGTCAGATGTTTTATAATTAAATAATAGGTGAATGCTGAAAAACTTCCATAATTTTACTAATAACAGCTGTTCATACATAGTAGCATTCAAGTGCAAGAACAGATTTTTCCTCAGTCTTATACCATTCAACAGGGTAAGAAAAAATGCTCAGTGTTTAAAGTATTCTATTACTGCAACAAAACTGATTACTATTACTCACACACCTTCCTGGGATTAATTTTACAGAGATTGTCATATTATTTCAAAATAAATGCTTTCTCCTGTGAAATTGCCGTTACACATCAACAAAAATAATTTGAAGCATCTAAAAAAATATTATTTCTTAACTTTGCAGCATATACTCAAATGTCTATTCTGAGACATTCCTCTGCTCAGCACATACTTCTCTGTCCTGCACTAATTCAATATTGTTCACCAATGTAAGATACAAATTTGGGGTCACTTGGCTCTTTGACATATGAATAAAATTAAATTAGTCAGAATTCTTTGACTATCCAGTCCCTCAGCTAGTTCCTATGAACATCAGTGAGCGTAACTAACTTCTTCAGAAGTAAAGCCAGAACAGCAACATACCCATTCTTTTAATGGCTGCAAACTAAGTATCTCCTCCCGATGCATTAAAAATAAGTGTTCTCCATATATGTTCTTCATATGTTATCACACTGATGTCTAGATGATGATTTGGGTTTTCCTCAAAAAAGTTTATTCTTATATAGACATACATGTCCATATATAAAATTTATAGATGTGTTTTGCACCTTGAAATTTTATTTCCTCAGAAATTGCTTCTGCTAAATAAGAGATATTTACCAATCTAGTTACAACACGTATCAAGATGTACTTAAACTATGTGTTCATTTTACAGTTGTAAATATGTACTGTGTACCTAAAATTATTTGAAAGTGTTCAGTGTGAGTAGGTCAGACTGACACAAATACAAGTTATAGGAAAAATAAGGAAGCTTGCTTGTTTCTCTAGCTGAAGAAAAAGTTATATAAACCCAGTGTACTCCATTGTTGGCTTAATAGACCCACTTTCTCTTCAACTTATCTACAGAAAGTCTAAGTCTTTGCTAATTCACCGAGTTCTGCATGTAAATCTTTAATTCAGCCAACACAGGTATAAGAAAATAAATGCATATATATCCTGCATGCTCTCTGGATATTCACCTTGTGTTCAAAAGCATCTTTCCACATAGGACTGGTTACCATTCATGCTAATTCAAACGGCTTATCTTCTACCTGTTTCCTTTGGTAAAACAGAGGATAAAAGGACACTCCTATCAGGTAACTCTCTTCACTGACACATCTGCTATCTCAAACATAAGAAACACCAACCTCTAAAAAAACCCAAAAAACACGTTTTGCACATGACACGATACCAATAAACATGCCACAAAGTAGCAAACACTGTCACACACCTGATACTGCCAGATTATTTTCTTAGATACTCAAGGCATTTCCCAATGAGAAAATAGTGTATAATACAAATATATAGAGCGTACAGACAGAGGACGTCCAGGATTGAAGGTTTATGGCTACAACCTATCACGCGGGTCCAAGTGCTGCTTTCTGAAACCATGAAAAATTTCTGTGGACAACAGGCATAATAATATACATAAGAACTAGAGCATGTGGCTCTTACTACTTAACAATAAATATGTACATACATGCTTAAAATACAAGCATGTCAAATACTGTACATTTTGTTTGGCATATACCAATATAAAATATTAAACCACCTTTTTTTCCAATTATAGAAATAATGTGTTTTTACAGCTAACAGCAAACAATGAATCGATATTAACAACTGTAAGCTCAGGAGAACAATCACAAGGTTTTACAAAGTGTTCAGCAGTAATGAAATCCAGAAGAATTTGGAGAATACACAAGATTAAAACCAAATTCAGTGGAAGACTGAGTTTGTTCCAAAGTGCCTTAAACATTACAGCCAAGTTGTGCTAGCAGAACTACTACTATGTCTTTGTAATATGCTTCAGTACTTATTTCTGAATTCTGGCTTTTCAGAATTACAATAGAAAAAAAATACTTTTTCCTGTTCTAATATGTTCCAAAAATTAAGCAATGATGTACAATAAAGTACAATAAAGTGGTATTTTAATGTTTAATCACAGAGGGGGTTTGTTTTTAAACTAACATTTTAAAATAATCTTAGCATGCAGTAAAAGTTTTATGGAAAACTTAGCATTTTAAACTCTTTGATCCCATGAAAAGTAAAAAACAGAGATTGTCATTAATACTCAAAAAGGGTGTACCAAGCACTGTGTGTGTGTGCATGCACATGTGTCACACACTAACAGCTAGGAGGAAATTAGCTCACTTTGCAAGGAAGCACTGTATCTTCCATGGGTTAAGGGAGGAAAAAACCGCTTCTCTTCTGATCCAAAAATGTTACTTTTTCCTTTATATTTGCTACATATGTGCATTTGTATGTATAATTTTTAAACAAGTATTAGAAAACAATCTGGCATAGATACTCTTACTTGTGCCTTAAAGCCCTTTTCAGTTCATAACACCTTTCACTTTCCACTTGGAACAAGTCTGAAGAACATGGCATCGTCAATTAATATGGCTCAGCTTAAACTGTGCTTAGTGGTCTCCTTATGAGTCAATGGATATGCCTCAGTCCCACATTCACAAGCCTTTAACCCACTTAAGACTTTTAAGTCCCATAATACTTCACAAAGTAGGACTGAGAAGTTGGCACTTCTGAGAGGAAGAAAAAAAAAAGAAAAAAACAAACCCAAGGAAAATCACATTTACATAAAATAAACTCGAGCAACACTAGAAATTTGAGTTTTCAGGTGGAAAGACACATAACAGAACAGTAAAAGTCTATTTCATTAAAAACAAAAGGATGACTTTCAGCAATTTCATGTGGTTTTCATGCTCCCAGCCTCACCATTTTTAATGACTACTTTTCTATTCTAAAATGGTTTTTATCTATCTCATAACTATGTGAATGACCCACACAAACAACATAAACTTAATAACCGAGCAACTGCCTATGCTAGGGAAGCAGTGAGATACCTAAAAGAAACCCATGAATAAAAAGGTTTTCCTCAAACTTTGGTTTTAAATTGAAACTTGAATCTCTACCTAATCCCACAACTCCAACAGTGGTTCACCACTATACTGCATTTTACAAGATGAGATCATTAAGCGTTAATCCAAACAGCTACACATGCACACACTTTCAGTCAAATATATGAGAGGTTGACACAGAAGAAGACCAAAAATGTGTACACAGTAACAATTTCTGTACTGATTTCATTACCCAAGTATATAGATATGCAGTTACGTATAAGCAGCCAAACCCCTCTTGTCTCTAATACATCATGCTTACACCTTCACAAGAAGTGTTAGAACTCTTCATTTGTACTGATGCAGACAAATGCAAAAATCTTTCACAGAGGCACTAATGAGAGTTTTCCGTAATGCTTTCTATGGCTCGGCTTCTCCTCTGTCCTCCCTCCAGTCACTGCATCGTGTTTTGCCCAAAGTGATGCCACAATTGGACCCCAATCTACCACCACCTACCCCTACACTTCACGTTAGTGGTGGGATGACCTTGTGAAGCAGTACTGACTGCAGAAACAGATCTCTAACTTCCTCCTCCAGGTAATATATATTGGGCTTATTCAGTAAGTTTCATACATTTTTGAAAACTTGGGAGAAGCCTCTTGCATTACTGCAAGAAAAAAAAAAAAATCAGGAAAATACAGAAACAATTTGGATCTGAGTAACAAGTCAAATATGCCAACTGCCTCTCCTGAAGCAAATGTATATCATTAAGTAATTATATTTAAACATCCATAAAATTCAGGCAGCTATCTATCCCCTATTTTATCTTTGTGAATCTTGAAACAGTCACAACATGCATTCCCATCAACCAACAATCAGGCCAAAGTGAGACAGAATGCTATTACTTGGAGTGCTGAATCTGTCTCCACCAGTCCTTTCCCCCACCAGCTAAGGATCCCAACACCTTTCTCCATATACAGAAGACAAGCTGCAGGAAATAGCATATTCATATGGAAGCACTAAAATGTATTCTGACTTATCCTTTCAACTCTCCTTACCTCACTGAATAGGCAGTTTACTCCCCCAGTATAAATCACTACTTTCATATACATGACCCAAGACAAAAATCTTCAGCATAAACATCCCGCGTCCACTTGGACGCTCATCCCCACTCATCCTCACACCAGACAGTGGTGCAGACATATTTCAAGGCCTGCAAGTCCCAGGCAGAAGCCTTATTACCACGGGAGCTGCACTACAAAGTGGAGCACACTGGATACGGACAGATGTATTTTAATTCAAAAGGCTTATTTTCACACCAGCCAAATTTCTATTAGATAAACATTGCCTCTGCATGCTTGCAGCTTCAAAATAACAACCTGTTTTAATTAAAGAGAAACAATACAATAGATTTTTATTTCCTGACCAGTGGGTGGATTCCAAAGGTATTAAAGATCCTGTCATCCTCCTGCATACTTCAGGTTACTCCTCAGCTTTGCATACACCTCTGGGGCTGTACGGTTCCCTTTTCTTTCTAAAAACTGGTCTACAATCTGAGCAAAAACCCCTTATCCCAGTTTACCCCATTAAATTTAAAAAAAAAAAAAAAATCACAATAAAAAATGCAACCAGTGAGCCAACGACCTTCCCGAGGCTCACAGAACAATGCAGATATTAAACCCACCACCATCGATCTGCACAGTAACTCCCCCCTCGAATCCCTTCGTTAATCCGCTTCCTTGCCATCGCTCTCCTACACACACCGCCGCCGGTATTTGTGTGTGTGTCCCCCTCCACCGCACGCCCTCACTCACCCGCCATCCTTCCCCTCTCCATTTTGGAAGGCTGTTCGCCCTCCTCACCAAGCCCACCCGCAGGAACCGCAGCCGTTCGCCCCGCTGCCGGCGATGCCCGCACCCGGGCACACACGCCCCGCCGCGGCGGGGGCACGGCCGGCGGCTTCCCGAGACGGAGGCAGCGAATACCCGGGGGCAGCCCAGCCGGCCCCGCCGCCGCCCCGGCCCCGCCGCCGGCTTCCTCGGCCCCGCCGTATAACGCGCCGGTCGGAGGGAGCCCGGGGCGGCGGCGATGCCCGGGCTGCAGCCCCGGCGGCACCTGGGGCATGCGTGCCGGCGGCGGCCCGAGGCGAAGCGGCCGGGCCGAGCCGAGCCAGGCGGCTGGAGCCCACACTCACCCAGCAGCAGCAGCTTCAGCTCCCGGCGGGCGTCTCGCTTGTCCCGGCGCAGCTGCCGCTCGATCTCGTCGTTGATCCGCCGGGCTTCCTTGGCTTCCTCGCTCAGGCAGCACGCCATGATGGACTCCAGAGTCATTCTTCCTAACTGGTTCAGACACAACCCCCACCCCCCCTAAAATCTCACGCGCGCACACACCCCGCACTCGCACACACGCACCCCGCCGCCGCCGCACCGGCCCCAGGGGGCACAGGCGCTCTCTGCCCGGGAGCCCCCGCCGGGCGCCGCAGGGCAAGTGCGGGCAGCTGCCTCGATGCCACAGAGGGGTGAGGAGAAAGAGGCAGGGCCGCTGGCGGCGCGGATCCCCGCTCCTTGCTGCTGACAACTCCTCCTCTCCTTTAAATCATGCACCAAACAACATGGAAACATCCACCGCGGAGGAAGCAGCGCTATCCAGCCGATCCGAACCGCTCGCAACCGCCGCCCCTCGCCTTACTGCTCCCCTTCCCTCGCCGCCGCCCGCAGCCAACGCGATTCCCGAGCGTCCCAGGCGGACGACACCCCCACCGCGCTCCGACGCGACCACCCCACCCCCTGTGGAAATGCTAATACCCGCTAATCCCTCCCCCGCTCCGCACACACATTTCCCTGTCGCTACCCGTGCCCTGGAGCGGGACCGCAGCTCCTGCGGGGTGGGCGAGACTGCCGCTGCCTGGCGACCTCGGCGAGCGCCCAGCGGGAAGAGTGTCCTCACGGCCGACCCTCCTTCTCGGCGCGGCGGCGGGGCGGCCGCTCGCCCCTCTGACGGGGAGAGCCGATGCCGGAGAGCTGCCGCGGATCGCCCCTGCTCTGCCAGTAAGGACGGGAGAGGAGGCGGGTGGTGAAGAGCCGCCGCGAAGGAAGAGTAGGCAGGCAGGCAAGCAGGGGCCGGGCGAGCCCGGCTTTTCAATGGTTCGGCTCCGCGGGCGTGGTGAGGCAGAAATATGGCGGACCGTCTCGCCCGCCGCCTCTCCCACTCTCCCCCCGCGCCGCCCGCACGCCGGGGCGAGCGGCCGGGGGAGCCGGGCCCCCTCGGGATGCCGCCCCCCGCCCCCAGCCGGGCGCGGCGCCCCAAGACCGCCCCCGCCCGCCCTGCGGCGGTGGCGGAGGGTAGGGGAGGGGAGGCGAGGCGGGGGGAGAGACAGGGCTGTTTCTCACACCAAATGGCCGCGAGGAACGCAGTCTGCTCCGGTTCGTCCTGCAGGGCAGAGCTTTCCCTAGCGCCAGGCGTTGTGTTTGCTTTCGCTTCCTTTGTTTTCAGTCGGGGACGCACATTTTCATTCCGTGCCCGTCCTAGAAGAGATGGCTCGGGTTGGCAAGGACGGGGAGGGAGGGGGGGTGTAAATGTGACAACTGACAGGAGAGCAGGGAAAGGGAGGGGAGAAAGTGCCTTCTCCACCTTCGGCCGCAATAGAAACGCAAAGCGGGACACGGGTACACCACCCGGCACTAGTAAGTTTTTATGCCCGTGGTCCTGACCCCATGCCTGGGTGGTTCTGTCGTATGCAGGGGAAGGCAAAGACGTTTGCCATCAGAGCAGTGGGACACTTCCCCGCCTCGCCGAAAGGTTAGTCCGCTGCTGTAAGCTGTGTTCTGCCAACGCTGGTAACTGCCGCCCCTTGCCCCAGCCCCGGCCTCGCTCACCTTCTGTGCCAGTCAGGCTGTCCCGACCGAGCCCCCAGTAGCTGCCAGCGTGATGGCACAGAACTGGACGGGACCTATCGATGCATCTTGTAGTTTTCGCGAATTCATAACTCCTTCCAAAATTCCCACACCTGCCCTTCGTTTGCCCACCTCCACAATAAACTGTTTGTATCTGGGAATGTTGCAAAATCTGCTGGGAAACTCGTACCGGCCTATGAAGCGGGTAGAGGGGTGCACCGCTCTCTTCTAGCTTCGAGTGTGATGTGCTTTCCAGCACCTCTTGACATCGGTTTCGTGTGCTCTTTCTTAAAACTCCTCACATGTACAGACAATATGAATTAAGTAGAGTCTGCCATAGGGTGCAAGACTAGGAGGGAATTGAACAATGAGAATAAAATAATCAGGAAAATAATACAGTCAATTTTTAGACTGTGAGAATTTTTTTCATTACTTTATAAAATGCATTATTTCCATGTAGATCTATATAGCATTTTTATGTATAATGTATAAAACCAGTCAACAGAACTTGGAATATTTTTTAATTACATTTTTTTATTTCAGTAAATTAATACATGAGTTTTAGTTAAAATTGTGTGATCCAAGTTATTGCTAAAAAAACATATTTCAGTCAAACCATCTTCTCTATTTTAAAACCTATATGTATGTAGGTAAATCTATGTATGTATCTATATTTTTGTCACAGATTAATGCATTAATATAAAAGTCAATAAAGATTTCTAAAGATTGAATGACAGAGATAGCTTATATAAAAATTATGTTTAAAAAAAAAAAAAAGTAATGGAGGGAAAGAACTTCTCCCATGAAGTTAATTCTCAACATACTGGAGTTTTCTTCTCATAGCTGTGGCCTGAAAGGGTGAAGATGGGTGCATGGTACAGCTCACAAGAGATACGTGATGAATATGTAACTGTTTTGTGCCTAGAACACTACACAGAGTTCAAGACTGCAGCAACCGTCTTCTGGCATCATGTCTAAAGAAGGGGTATGAATGGGTTGATGAATTTGCAACCTTTGGGTGAACTCTATCAAAATCCCCCTACAAATTCAATAGAACCAAAGCGCTTCTATTGAAAACTACACACCTCAGACAATATTGTAACATTTCCCAGGCTGACTCAACTTTCTTAACCAACTCTTTTATATGCTTAGTGTAGAAGGCGTGAACACAGTGTGTACCTCAAATGCAGAACTGTCATTTAATTTTGCATTTTTAACGAGAAAAGACACCCCAGGGACTGTAAATTTAATCTGTATGTACCACTCCCATTGACATCATTGGATTTTAAATCTCCACTGAATAAATACCTTCAGATTTTTAATGGATGAACCATCTAGTCTTGAATCTGGCATCAGCAGATAGCCATTACGCGCTGTTTTACCCACTTGCTTTGTGACTTAGTGGAAGTCAGAAGAACCCCCATTATGGACAATTACATGATAAAAAAACTACAAGGAAATTTCTTTCCAGCCCTCATCTCCATAATGGTTGGCTTTTGTTTTGAAACATGAAACATCCTTTATAAATATTTTATCCTAATAAGAACTATCAGTAAATGACAGACACCATTATTGCCCATACAGATAGTTATTATCCATAGATTCTATCCATACTGTTACCTAATCCTGGACAGATACTTCCTGATAAGCCTCCCCTGTAGCATTAATAATCTCATATTCCTCTATCCAAGTAGTCTCCAGTGCATGGCTCATAGCAACCCGTTGCCTGTGAGATGTTTTAATGTTGCTTACAGCCACAGGAAATGGAAAGTTAAAAGTGAGACTGACAGAGGGAGCAAAGTATGATATTAAATGCCCTGCATCTTCTGTATTCCTCAGAAGCCAGCAAAGATTGGGAAACCACCACACTGTTTTATCATCTCCGTATCATTCTTTACACTAGCCTATCCCAGTTTTTAATTTCTTCCTTCCATATGCATGAAGATATTTATCATCACTCTCCTCTGTCTCTTCTGCTTGGTTTTCTGTGATGTTTTGACAGATTCCAAACAGTATCTGAACTTGGTACTCACATGACAGCGAAACAGCAGATCATGTATAGCAACATCGCAGGATTGTCGTAGTTAGTCAGCATCCCATCTTAAGCAATGGAATATCTTGCAAGTGCTTTTTGATTGCCATTGTGTGTTAGGAAGATGTTTTCACAGTGCTATGTGCAAGTACATCTCAGTCTTGTTTGCGAGTGCTTACAGTTAGAGGCCATCAGTATGTCTGAGTAGTGCAAATTGTCCTTCCAGTATGCCATCCTAATCAGGCTTTTGATTGGTTTATTTTTTAGAACAACAAAGACATTGTATCTGCTGGTTCTCTACTGTTGAATGAATAACATCCAGTATTGCAATTTCCTTCAATTGATACAGTTTGTTCCACTATGTCTTGTTTTGACAAATCACCTTCTGAAAGTTTCCCACTGTTACATATTTCAAAGTAAAAGGTTTCTGCCAGGGTCCTAAGGTACAGACTAATGACTAGGGAAGGGTTAAAACCCCTATGTGTTCATTTCATTTATGTGAAATTTAAAAAAAAAATACTTCCTTCTAACTATTCATGTATCGAAGTTCTTATTGATGGCTGATTTCTGAAAAAGTGCAATAATTGTTCAATATTCTTTTGTTCTTCACATGCTCTCTTGATTCTACTAATTTTTTCTATCAACTTCAGGAGGGATGGCCTGTAGAGAAGTGCGGTATATGTAGCATCACTGCCATACACAGCATATACATTACAGCATAATGTAGCACACTATCAAAAGCCTCCAAACTGTTTCATGTTTTTCTATGTGGTCTTAAGTACCACATACTAATTTTTCTTTATGAATTGTCTTTATTGACACCTAAGCTTACAAAATTCCAGTGAGAACTCTCAATTATAACCCCTGCTGCAGCCTCAGTTGGTGATGGCGCAACATCCTATCCCATCCCGGCAACGCGAGGCTGAAAGCAAAACGAGGAAGAGGAGAAGCGATGGGGAAGGCCTTGCTTGCCAGGCACGGACTCGCCTGTGGCGTACGGAGCTGGGCTCCGCGCACCACGGCTGCACCCCGCGCACCGTTACGGCCATACGGAGCGTACCGAAGAACGCCTGCGCCTGTACGTATGCGTGCCTGCCCGTCCGTAAAACTAACGGAGGAGGTCGGTTCTCGAGCAATGTTTCCGCCCCCCCCCCCCCCCCCCCCCAACGCCCACCGCTCGCACGCAGCGACACGGCCACCCCTGCGGCAAGACCAGGCGCGCCCCGTGCCCCGGCCGCCCCTCGCGGGGGCGGGGGGAGGGGGCTCGCGCCCGCTCAGCGGCGCGGCGGCGGTGCCCCCTGCCGGACGGCGCTGCCCGTTTCCTGCTCCTTCGAGCTCCGGAGCGGAAATGGTGGTTTTTGTTTTTTTTTTTTTTTTTTTTCCCCTCATTCGGGGACCGTGGTGATGTCAGTTTCGCTGCGCTGCGGCGCCGCTGCGGGCAGCGGCATCTCTGGGGCTCTGCGGCCCCGACCGCAGCGCTGGGTCTGCCCCGCCGCAAAACGGGGCGCGCCGACGTGCCGCCTTCCCGTGCCACACGGCCGCTTCCAGAAACCACTCTTCGGGGATGAGAGAAAATTCTCCGTAAAATAACACCTGCTGGCCTGCTGCTTCTCTCCAGATGTCGGTGCTGACGAGGGGTACGTTGAGGTCGGGGCTGGACGAAGGCTTGTCCGGAGCTTATTCTTCCTCCGGCTGGAGAGGGCGGACAGAGACTGAGGAGGTGGGAAGGTGCCACGGCAGCTGCAGGGACAAGAGTGACAGAGCGGCCCCCTGCCAGGCGCTGCGGCGAGATGGCTCCTCACAGCAGCACGCTTTGTTGGTGAGGTGGCTGCTGTGGGCAGCAGGCCCTGCGGGTGATGGCCACCGTGGGCAGCAGGACCTGGTGCTGACAGTGCAGGCAAGTGGGACAGAAGAGGCAAAGGGAGACTTCTGCCCTCCATCACCCTGCAGTTCCCTCTCCCGCGCTGCACCATATCGCCCTCTATCCTCTTTTCTGTCAGCCGTGGGCCTCACTGGCTGAGTTAACTCCTTAAATCTGCATGGAACTCTTCCTATTTTATTGTTTGTTTTGTTGTTTTGTTTTGTTTTGTTTTGTTTTTTTTCCTTAGTTTGCTGTTAGTTTAAAGAATTGCATTGGATTCCCAAAGGTTCGGGTGACCCACCAAAGCTGCTCAAGGGAAATGGCCAGTACGCAGAGGGTGGTCCAGACCACCCTTTCCATGGCAATAAGCCGTTGGATCAGCTGCATCAGCCAAAAGTCACTGGATCAGCTGCATCAGCCAGCAGTTCCAATGTATTCTGCACAGGTCTGGTGGAGCAGGATCATAAATTCCAGACGCACTTGACATAGCCATATGACACAAATTCTATCATTAGACTGGTAGAGTACGAGTTGATACCACAGTACTACAGCAGCTCAATAAAAAGAGATACTTAACTGTTCAATATTAGCACCTGCTGTCTCTGTGATGACTTTTGTCCTATTGTTTATGTACTGTTTTTATCAAGAAATGGATGCCAATTATGTATCCAGGCTATTTTATTTGTATTTTTATTATTTATTAACTACATAGATTAAAATCTCCTCCCAAAAGTTTCAGGAAAGTCTGTGATAAAGTGTTCCTCCCAGGATCTAGTCTGTGGGATACTATTCCTCCTCCTCTGTGACCTAAATTATAAAGCTGTATTTTAGCAGCACAGGAATACTGCTGTTTCTGTCAGCCTTTTGTGTTTATTTCTTACGTTCTTCACATTCAACCACGTTTTTCTTTCAGCTTCTTGAGTTAGCATTATTTTTTACAAGGCAGCTTTTATTCTTTATGGGGTTTCTATTTTTGTGCAACTCCAAAATAAGTTCCTCTTAGCTATTTCATCATGTATACTTGCTAACCTATAGAGACTTTGTAGATTAACTAGTTCACTTGCAGTCAGTAGGGCATATCATGCTTTGCTGGGTTATAAGCGTTAATGACATTAGATGTTTGGATTATTTATCTAAGACCTCAAGCATTCTTTTCCTATTCTACCTTTTACTCTTCTACAGTCTGCTCTTGGGTGTACGCTACCTAATTCTGATTCCATTCAAATTCCATAGTATTGTAACTCCATCATCTTCAGTGGAATGACACTGTTTTTCATCATCATATGCAGTATACCAGACCCTGAGCTACCTTTAAGATGTTCAATATACGCACTGTAATGGTGTGAATCCTCCAGTTTGTTCAGTGAATATTTCATCATATGTCCTCAGCAATAGTTTAACCATTAGAATAATCTGGTAGGCCATCATTCCCACCTTATTTCTTTCTGCGTCACAAGACAGGGAGACGAGTTACACAGTACTCAGTTAGAGGTAAGTCTTTTAGTATTTCATTGGAATAATTCCTTCCATCATACAAAGAGTGTATCAACTAGGGGTTGTTTTTTGCAATCCAAAGTATGTCACTAGAAGAACTACGGATAACTATCTCATTGGCCATAATTTTATAATGGAAGACAAATTCAAAGTCAAATACTTTTCACAACCTTACACCAAAGTTTAGTATGTAAAGTGAAAAATTATCATCTTGCATTATATCATTTCCTCAGTTAAATTATCTGAGCAATACCTACTCAAAAGACATGTATGCAGTAAGATTTGGGCTTTTCAAAAATATTTTTGTATTTCAGTATAAGCAAAGTGTTCCAGCTGGGATCAAGTACTTATAGCACAGAATGCGCTTTATGTAACCGTAAATATAAAGTGATCATCACTGCAGCAACACTGTAAGTAAAAAATATTTCTGTATTCTGCCTGAATAATTCCATAGCAGAGTAAATAATAATTGGATATTGTACTGATTTTGGCTGGGCTAGGGTTAATTTTCATCACAGTAGCTAGTATGGGGCTATGTTTTGGATTTGTGATGAAAACACTGTTGATAATACAGGGATGTTTTGTTATTGTTGAGCAGTGCTTACACAGAGTCAAGGTCTTTTCTGCTTCTCACACCACCCCACTAGCAGGATGGCAGGGGCTGCACAAGAAGCTGGGAAGGGACACAGCCGGGACAGCTGACCCCAGCTGACCAAAAGGACATTCCACACCATATGATGTCATGTTCAGCATAGAATTCCGGAGGAAGAGGGAGAAAGGCGGGGGGGGGGGGGGGGGTTTGGAGTGATGGCATTTGTCTTCCCAAGTCACCGTTACATGTGATGGAGCCCTGCTGTCCTGGACATGGCAGAACACCTGCCTGCCTGTGGGGAGTGGGGAATGAATTCCTTGTCTTGCTTTGCTTGTGTGTGCAGCTTTTGCTTTACCTATTAAACTGTCTTTATCTTAACCCAATAGTTTTCTCACTTTTACCCTTCCAATTCTCTCCCCCAGCCTGCTGGGGGGGGAGTGAGCAAGCAGCTGTGTGAGGCTTAGCTGCTGGCTGGGGTAAAACCACAACAGTACTCTTGGTGCAATTCCAGTAGACACCACACACTATCATTACAGATTCAGGTATCATTCAACACCATAAAGCGAAGAGAGTCTGCCATTAGCAAAAGATTTAAAGGGACAATGCATTTTAGTTCTCTCACATTTATATATATATTTTCACCTGGTGGTCTTAAAAGGTAGCAAACATAGAAACAAACATATAAATGGAGAATATTCAGTGTAAAAATTTTTATGTGAATGCAGACTGACATGTGCAGCTAAGAAACTGCAAATACCTCTTTTCCACAGAACTTCTATAAATAGTGTTAGAGTATGTAAAATCATGTGTCAGTGGGATATTTTTCCAGTGAATATACACAGACAATAAATATTCCCTTTCATATAATAGTACGTCTTTTCAATATGCAGTTCAAACACATATTCACTGCAAGAATTTGGAAGCTTCAATAATGAATACTGTACTTTGTATAGGCTTTATATCTTGTATTAATAGAAGCATCATTATCTTTTGCACATTGCTACCAAATGTCTTAATGAAAACCTAAAGGAAATGTCTGAGTGGTAAGTGACGTAAGGAGCTGGTCAGTTGCATTTTCAGATGGGCAATGATTTTTATTGCTATATATAAATTTTAACAGATGATAACAGAAGTCCATCAGGAGACTGTTTCCAGTCTTTTTTGTTTTAAAGTGAGAGTAGAGAAGGATCTTGGGATGACAACTAATCAATGTCTTCCTTTAGGTATGAGTAACAATGTAGGTATCTATCTACATATGAGAATCCATTAGAAAAGCTTGCAGTACTAAGAGAAAATGGCCCTCCTTAAGTGTTGTGTAAAGCCATCACAAATACTTGAGGAAAGTAGGATTTCTGCAAATGTACTTAAAATAGTGGAGAAAACAGTTTGAAGATAGCAAATAATTGGCTTCCATTTGATACTTCTGCAGGAATTGAGGCACTCAGTTACATACTGAAGTAAAAATGTGGGTTGTATTGTAAGCCTCAGTTTATAACTATAGTTATAACAACTATAACATAGCCAGATAGTATGTTGCCTAAGCCAATATGGGATGATTTGTGAACCTGAACTTAGGCAGAAATGGAAAAAATTCTTATGCCTGAGACACACAGCTAATGGTAGTAGTACAGTGATTGCTGTATGTCAGTCAAATTCCCCTCCACTTACCATTGAGTTTAGATAGCCCTCTATTCTCTTGAGGAAGATTGGTGAATGTCTAATAATACTTGAGTAAATTATGCGTATTCATCAATAGGGAAAAGGATTGTTTTCATTTGTCTGAGGAGACAGAGAAAAGAGACTTTTCAACACAAAATGCTGTTTTGGATGTGTATAGAGAGTTGTATAGAATTCTAAGATGGTTTAAATACATATTTGGATAAATCCCATTTATTACCCTGGTGTCATTATAATAATGAAGCAGGCTGTCAGGGTGCTGTGTTTCTATTAGCCTGCTTCCTAATCCAGTTATATTTTGAGTTGTGGGTTTGCATTACCTTACATAGAGTCTAAATAAAAGTACTCTGAAATTTTGTTTTTGTTTTGGGGGTTATATATTTAAAGAGATTGCAGGAAGTTAATTTTTTACTCCAATGTAAAGAATGTTTAATGGATCTGCAACTTTGAAGAGACTGGGAAATTTTCAGAAGAATCAGTGGTTAAATTTTAGGTTGGATACTGAGAACAATTCTAGATATATTTTGAATTACATTGCATATTCAAGCTGTTTGCATTTATGGGGGAAAACTTTTTCCCTTAGTATCTGCTTATGGTAAGAAACTAGTCATAATGCTGAGAGATTTACCAGGAAGAAAGTATTGAGCTCCCCCTACTGTCCCTACAGATAGCTGGAAAACCTGGATTTTGTTCTGATGAGTAAAAACATCACTCGGGTAAAAGAAAAATAGTAACAATAAAGAAGTACCGTTTTCCAGTTTCTGGTAATGTGCTACTAACAGCGGGACCAGGACAGAACTATAGTATTTAATTTGTTTTCCAAGTATTTCGTATTCTCAAGTTTTTTTTGGCATTTATAGCATAATGTGCATGAGCATGTGTACTTTGACATTTAACAGTTTTGCAGTTTCCCTGTGCAAAGATAGGATTTAATGTTTGTGCATGCATACAGTTAATCTTGTTCCATTTACATGTCCATGAAGAGACTCCTAGATGCTGAAGAAGAAAGGTACATCTTTTTATGATGATTTCTTTTTCCTGTAAAGAATCACTCTATGAATTAATGGCATATTGATAATTGTAAATTCTGAAGCTTATGATAATCTCTGGTTTGCGATAATAATCTGACAGCATGCATGTGCACATGGATGCCTGAAAGATGCTGATTACTTTATAAGCCAGTAATGCTGCTCTCTCTACAGATGCTTTGGATAGAAATCAAATCAGACTGAGCCATTGAGTTTGATTCAGAGCAAGGTAGAGTTTATTCCTCCAAAAGGAATGCTTAGCTATGTCATACAGCTAAACAGTCAACAAGAAATTAACATGGGTATATCTTTGGCATTGCAAGGTGGAAAATCACAGAAAGAAAAGAGAAATTTAAATCATAAACACTGATAGATGCTTCTTTTGCCTTTAGGCAAGCCAGCGTTTCTCTGTCTATATGCAGCACTGATATCTTTTCACAGTTACGTGAAAGAGCCAAAAAGACATACAGATAAGAAATGAAAAGGTGCTGCTGAACTGTGTGCCTGGGAGTGTACATGTTGCACTGGACATTGCTAACCAAAGACTCTCTCCTCCCTTCATTTCCCCGTATGTTTTCATCTAGATGCTCACTCACATGAAATCAGAGAGGTTCAGAAGCCTTGTCACACCAGTACTGTATTACAGCAGTACCATGGTACTCTGAAGAAACTCTTAACAATATGAGTTGCATTTGCCTAGAATTGCTTATCTATGTCAATATTTTCAGAAGTAGCTTGTGCTTTGGCATTAGCAGGCATAGGCAGAAATATGTTTCTTTTTTTAATGTGAATCCTGATTAGCTGTTAGCCTCAGACAGAGTTCTAGGTAGGACATTTTCCCATTACTTTTTAATTTTCTGGCATTATTTAAATTTTAGTTTTATTAGCTATATTTCTTAAATCTGGGAAAGGCTTGATGGTTGGCCCTCTCTCCCCACCCCACCACTTTTGCTTTGTCAGTTTGTTACCAAAGTAAGGGTTGAATACCCAGTCTCAGCAATCAAAGGAGATTTTATGGGTGGAGGCAGAAGTCTGTTGTGTTTCAGAGTAGCTGGAAACCCAGTCTAGATGTCAAACATAATGTTGAAATAAAGAAAAGTTAGCCAGTGATTTACTGCTGGAGAGCCAAATGCATTTTATTTGGTTGTAATGCAATTGCAGTTTGTGAAGGGTACACCAGAATGTTTTCATGCCACTGTTCATATGACAGACCCTTCAAATTCAGGACCCATAGCCGTAAATCACAAGAAATACATGCAGACAGATATCAGAAGGAAGCGGACGACTTTATGTCATTGATACTGTTGTTTCTACGTGTATTGTGATGAAAAGACAACCAGAACGAGCCTTTAGGTTCAGTTCAGGGTAAGATACAGTTTATTCCTCCAAAAGCTCTAGGAGGGAATTCAGGCAGATGTTGTGTTTGAACATCTGTTTGCTTAGCAAGTGCATGAAATGTTACATGAATGCATCTACATCTTTTTGTACATATAAAGCCTTGCTTTCTTTTCTTGGCTGTTTGGTGACCGCTAAACTTTGCAAGTATTTACTTAGGGCTCATTTTTAACCTAGAATACAAATAAAAGGCTAAAACTGGTGAAAAAGAAGCCCTGTGGATATACTGAAAAACAGAATTTGGCTCCTCAAGTAGTTCCTTGCACAATGTACCAAGAAGCAGTGTTTTTCATGGGAAAAACAGCCCTTCGGAGCCTGGAAATCTAAATGCATCAGACCAGTAGCCTTTAATGTTCCCCTTTTAAGGCTTAGCTCAACAGTGCATTGCACACCATTTGTGTTGTAGTTTTGCATTTTGCTTGGAGAAAGCTTAAGACATACTGCAAGAATTAATTCAGTGCCTATAAGAAACATCATACTTCATTTCTTTGCATAGAAACAGCAGTGTCGCTTTTATCGTGTTTCAGGTGATTATAAATGGCTACCCTTCCCCTCCACTTCCTGATGTTCTTGAGTCAAATACGTATTCTATTTTTAATGACCTCAAATGAGCTGACACATAGAAAAAGGGCCTAAGCATAAGTCAAAATTATCCTAAATGTGTTCTGGCATGCATACCAATGATACCAATGCAATTTTATGCATCACAACTAGGTTTTACGGTGGTGTTTTTTGTTAGAAGTAACCAAACAATGGATGGAGAAACATGGAAACAGAAACATATCATCTTACCAAAATAACATGCAAGTTGAATTTAAATTTAGACTCTCGAAAGGGGAGGTGGGGGGAACCCTATATGGAACTGTATAGCATTCTACCCTTAAGACACTGACTTTTTCTATTCAATTTTCTTTGTTTTACTAATTTCTTGACTGTTTACCTTTTTTATTAATTGAGTGCTTTGGTGTGTAAATTATAGGTAAAGACAGGAAGTAATGGAGACAGTTGTGAAGTTGTTGTGTCATCTTTTTTTTCTTTAAGCTGTTGTAAAGAAGATATCGCAGTATGTATTTGCATTACTGAACCAACTACTGACAACTTTATTTGATATATGTCAAGCTCTGTATTACATTGTCTTTCAAAAAACAGTATAATCTGCAGCATGATCAAACTTAGAATCCAAAACTACCTTTTTTCAACTACACCTGTCAGATGTTCTAATGAAAGACGTTACCTCTTCCTACAGACTTTGCCTCTCTGCAGATGCAAAGAATATAACATGTCTAAGTAGTGCAATTGTTCCTTTTCTTCCAACAACACCAGATTCTGAGAAAACTATCACTTCTAAGGTATAGTGAAATAACAAGGTTTATTGCAGTTTCTCAAAAATATGTTGCCATTAGAAATTATTTATGAAATATAAACCAGATGAAATTTTTTTTATAGTATGTTACCAGTGGCATTTAGATTTTTTTTTTTCATTTGATAAATAAAAAGCACCATCAAGTGTGTTAAGCAAGCTTAGTAGATTAACATAAAAAATGTTTGGTGTATATTTCAAAGAGAAAATCCTAAACCCAAAACTTGTATTCTTTGTTTTTCATTGTTTTACTTCATATCAGGCATTTAGACAGACTCATCTGAATATTTTTGTAAAATGTCACACTTTGTTTCCCTTGACTAATTAACAACTTCAACTTAATAAATGATTTAATGGTTAGACCTCCAAATGTAATTAAATCAAAACAAATAAGGATTTAAAGAGATGAATGATTGGCACTCTACATATATCTACATATATGTTGGATGATATTAGAAAAAGCTGTAGAGACAAATGGCAGAAGAGGGTTACTTATCTATCTGTCCTGATACATGAATGAGCATAGGCATTGTTGTTGAGATCAAATACATGAATGAGCATAGGCATTGTTGTTGAGATCAAATTTACTTGAATAAAGATTCAGTAGTTATTGAATAAGAAAAGCAGCATTTAGTATTTTAATATAAAATATTCAAAAATGTTAATTGCTGTGATCTAAACTCACAGTTTTGTGGGTTTTTGCTGAAAGACTAGTTATTTCATCAACACGTTCTAGGAATATGCCAATTAGGCTCAAATTCAGCTAAAAATTCCGTGTGACTAGAAAGGCTTCTCTCCATAGAAGATTCTTTCGGAAGCTGAGCTCTAAACAGAAACATTTGTCACAAGTCAATATCAATGAAATGAAAATGCTTGTTGAGACAATTCAAACACTACTGGAGGTTCTGGAGACTAAGAAATAATTAAACTGTCCATTTAGGTATTTAACATAATTATGGTGCAGTATTACAGGAAGTTACAAAAATAAAAACCAGAAGATTAAAAATTACTTAGGGACTTCCCTTTATAATATGTGAGTTCACTTTTATCATGCACTATAAAGGTGGAGAAATCTACCCAGTATTCAGTTCTTTGCAACTAATCCAACAACGAAGAAGTAATTATATTGTAGAATCAAACAGGGAGTCAGAGGAAGGAAATACTTTATGCAATGAGAGATTTTTCAAAAGGTTGCAAGATTTTTGTTTTATTTGAGGCAAGAAATACTAGTGTGTGAATTGTGAGTTGTTTTTGTAGCACTTGGTTCAATCATTTTTCAGCTTAAATGAGAATAAATTTCCATCAGTCCTTAGAATCAGTTCTCTGAAAATAATCTAAATCTTGATCTGAAATTTGTGGATCATACAAATCAGTAAATATTGTTGCATTCATACTAGTGAATAATTTAATTTACTTTCCCCAATAGCTTTCAAAAAAGCATGTGGTATTATTTTTTTGGACAAGTGATTGGGGAACTTCCACATACTACAATTTCTAACAAATTGACTATTCACAAATCTACTTTTTGAGGTTCTTTATGTTTTGTTGCGGTAAGTAAGAGTCCTCTAAGAATTAGAAGTCTGATCCATATGCTTATTCACATTACAAATACATTTCACCAAATGTAACTTTTTAATCTCTTAATGGACAGATCTGTTTATAACATAATTCTGAGTTCAAGATCATCAGCAGCACTCATGATCCAAGCACTTTTGTCGCTTTATTAGCATGTTCTTTGTTAAATAAGACTTAATTTTTTTAGGAAAAGACATGTTAGCCTATCTTTGCACATAGGCTGAGCTTTATTTGGGGTTCTGTGCTTTCATTATTTTAACAGTTGCAAAATACCAATGTGCTGGTTATCTCAAGCATTGTTATTATATCCATCCTTATAAAGATTCTGCTAGACTCTTCACAGGTAACCTTAAAGTAGTGTTGTGCACAAAACAATTAGGTAAAATTCTCTAGTATATCATATATAGGTACTTATGTTTAAGTTTCTCTGTGGAGTTAAAAATTATTCTAATGAAATCACCTTCCTTTTTTTACCATTCTGACTTCCAAGAAGTAGTTCAGCAAATACCACATAACACCAAATACCGTCTGTTGTGCACTGGGGTAGAGGTGAGCTGAGAGCGAGCTGGTGCAGGGATCTTTCCGGATCTCGATAAGAACGGTCCAACAACAAATGCCTTAATAAGATAATGGCTTCAAAAAGACGAAGTATAGATAGTGCTGTGCACCCTGTGTTCTGACAGAGCCCTGATGGATTTTCCCATGACATGCTGGACAGAGCAGATCCTGTCCGTACGGAGAAACTTTCCCTCTTGGTCATTCAAGGTCATGGATAATTTCCTTACAAGAAAACAACTCTATCCCTAAAGGATGTTCTCATGACAACTTGTGCACTGTTAGATAAGGGCCAGGACCACACAGGAGGTGTAATTGCCGTGCTGAGCAGGAGCTGGCTCCTCCAGCACCATGCACGGGCTGAGTCTGTCCCATGGCCGAGGGAGGCAGGCGGTATGGCATGGTATGGCACAGCACAGCCGAAGACCATGCTGGCCGTGCAGTGCCTGCCCGGGTTTGCTGCGGTGCGCAGTGGTCTTGTGGTCAGGACCAATACATCTCACCCCTTGATCCACATATAGTTCACCTATCCCAAATATGTATTACAATTTACAGGTTATATTGATCACATATGGGCTTCTCAAGTACAAGTCCCAATAGAGCAGACATGGCTGTTCAAGATCACTGACTCCTCAAGTACAGTGTCTTCTGCAAGGCTCCCGATACAGCATCTTCTTGCACTCTTTTCAAAGTAATCGTGTTGCTCATTTAGTCATTTGTGCTACTTAATGAAAAAATATACCAACCAAACCAAAATGGTTGATTTTTGCTTCTACTTTGTGGTCTTGTTAGATAGTTCTCCAAGATTCATGCAGACGTTTGGTTTTTAACCTCAGATCATTCACAATTTTCCTGTCCCCTATATCACATAAAGTACAATTTAATTGCAGTTTTAATTCCATTTTCCTGCTGCTAAAATACCCAGTTAATCTTTTCCTTTTACCTTTACGAATGCTATCTCTCTCCCTCTTCCTTTTATGAATGGAAAAAAAACAGCTCCACAGTCTCCACAAAAGCTTTATCAAGCCTTGAGGCTTACATCTGATACACTAAACCAGCTGAGAACAGACAGTTCTAGTGGTGAGCTGAGAGTATTCTTTGTTACTAGAACTCTGTGTTACAAACTCTATAACCTAGTTACTACAGTTTGCTTCATCTCTGTTACATTCAATTTTTGTCTTCATTGCCCCATTTGGCCACTTTATTCATGTTGCATCATTTCATGCATTAGTACCAGATCTGCTTTCTAATGCATGTGGATAGATAGCAATTAACAGTTTAGGAGTGCACTTCCTTTTTTTTTTTGTAATTCTAGTGGCCAGTACATTGGGGTTCCGGTCCTAATTGATAGTAGTTGTAAGAGAAACACAGATGAGAAGCTCTGTGTGTTTCAACAATACAGGTTCTCTCCACAGGTACATTTTCTTCTCTCTGCCATGGCAAAGCCCTCTCTATATTCATGTAGACCACCTCAACAGGAGTACAAACTGAATTCAGAGAAATCTTCAGCCATGCTGCAAATAAGAACAGAGTAACTCTTTTAGCACTTCTAAATACATCCATTTCGCTTCTGGCTGTCCATTTTTGGATTTCCTTCTAGCACCTATCGCCCTCACAACCTCTAACAAACTCTCTCCTTTGAAGGAGCATAGTCAGTAGATACATTCTGTGTAATATTCTCCACAATGACCAGGTTTTAAAAACACTTCTAGAGGCTTAATTTGAGTTTGATATTAAAGAATTGCAGTAAAGATCATAGAGATGAGTTTACTTTTACACACAAACTTTTGTGGCCACGTGCCACCAGGCAAATTTTTATGAACTTTGACTGGTCAGTGTGATACTTAGATGTAAAATTCAGCAAAATTACAAAGGCATACAAGTGTGCTGAATTACCTTCTGATTAAAGCCTCACAGAGACTCACAGAGGCTTTGTTTCATGAGATAATGTTTGGAATCAAGGTTTACCTTTGCAATAAAAACATTATTTTGAAAACTGGGAAAACATGTTGCTCGAGCAATAGTGTCTTTCCTGTTATGTGTATTAGCATGAACATTTTAATATTTCAGAGGTTAAAAAATGTTCAGAACATGTTCTCTACCCAAAAAAATGGAGCCTTTAATTGATAAACTACATTAATGCAGGCCATAAACTGAATGTGTTTTTTCTCCCTCTGAGAGCAAAGTCTAATCAATATGTAATTTTAGAAATCCTGACTATCTACTCCTTAAGTAGCAATAAATAATGAATAGCAGTACAAACTTGTTTTTAAATATTAATATGTAAATGTGCGTGAGTTCAGTATTAAAAAACTATTTGATTGCATATGATACAGCAACAAGCTGTTGTTCTTAATCTCATTCCATTTTTTGTGTCTCTTTGTAAAAATAAGAAGTATCATCTACAATGTGAAAATTGCAAAGTACTTAGCTGTAGACTCCACTTGGCTTAAACAGATCTACATACATGCATAAAAGTGAAATGATTTTTTAAGTATTTTGCTAAGTGAGTACAGGCTGCAGACCTAGAAGCCAAAACAAAAGAGCTTGTCTTGTCTTCCTAACAGTTCATCTCATGGCGAGATATTGGAGAGCTGAAATACCTGACTGCAGGTCTTAATGCCACCTGTACTGTGGAAGGAAAAAAAAAAGGAAAAAAAAAGAGTCTACGTACAGAAAATGCCACTTGGATAGTTTAAAAAGCAGACAGTAAAGCTTCATCTGAAAATATCTTTCTTTCCTTAGGATAATTCTGAATATAAAGAAATAGAGATAGTGACGTAGATTTGGGTTATTTCCTGGGTTCACAACTCACTGGATCGCAGTGTAGGCTCCTGTGGCTGTTTGGGATTCAGTGTAACCCCTTCAATAAATACATGAAGCTCCAATTCATAAGAAATAATTTTTGCCTCCACTGCTGGAAGCAGATTTCAGTATCTGGCTGCTTGAATGGCCGAGGGCCTCCTTTGAGGTTCCAGCCTAAATGTATTTGTTCATGGGCTGCTTATTTGCCACGTATAGGGAATACGGGGATTCATCAGGACCCTCTGCTCCAGGTCCCTATCCAGAACCTTCTTTTGTACCCATTTCAAAGGTACTTTCTCATAGCTTTTAATTTGTATTTGTTTTCTTCTAACATATTTTCTCAATTGAAATATAGTTATTTGGATCAATACAATTAGCTGTCCAATATAGGACAAATATCGTGTAAATCCCCAATTCTGCAGCTTTCCGCTGTTCAGGAAAATCTGTAAACACAGTGAACACACTCATTTCAGTAGTACTTGCATTCATTTTTTGGTGGTGCAGGAAGGCATTCTTTTTATAGTAAATCACAGCAGCAACATTGAAAATTAATAATAACTTTGATCAATTTGAGTAAAGAAAAAAAAGGAATATCTGTCAATACCAGACCTCAGGAAAAAAAAATGTTGAACAGTTACCATCACTTGTCTGATAAACAAGTATCATCCTGCATGTTACTCTTGATTTGCCACTAAATTAAATGCAAGTCTCTCAATTAACTTGATTAGTAAAGCCTAAGATTAGAAAGAAAACCTAGCAGTAAAGAGAGACTGAAATATGATGGGAGACTATTATTGAGCAAATATAGCTCCAAATAGGCATGACTTTTCTTGGGTTTCCTCAGCAGTTTTTGAAACATTCAAATTAGAGCAGTTGATCTTGGGTCAGTGAGCATCGCAAGTAGTCTTCACAGGGAACCCCTGCTGTGACAGTGGAAGAGGTCAGGTTAGCTACATATTTGGGACAAGCCATCTCACTCAAACCACTTTTCAGGTGCTTTGATTCATTCCTGCATTATAGCCTTGGCTGTAGTGACTGTCACATGGTGGAGTTCAGGATCCTGCGTGGAAGGAGCAGGACAATAAGTAGAGTTACAATCCTGGACTTCAAGAGAGCTAACTTTGGCCTCTTCAAAGAACTGCTTTGAAGAATCCCATGGGTTAGGGCTCTAGAAGGTAGGGGGATGTCCTGGTTTCGACAAGGATAGAGTTAATTTTCTTTCTGGCAGCTGGTGTAGTGCTGTGGTTTGGATTTAGGATGTTGATAACACACTGATGTTTTTCAGTTATTGCCAAGTAGTCAAGGACTTTTCAGCTTCTCACGCTGTCTCACCAACGCGAAGGCGGGGGGCACCCTAGAAGCTGGGAGGGGACACAGCCAGTGCAGCTGACCCAAACTGACCAAAGGGATATTCCATACCATGCAACTTCATGTTCTGTATATAACTGGGGGGTGGGCTGAGAGGCTGGGCAGCTGGGGGTCTTGTGCAGCATTGACTTTGGGTGGTGAGAAATTGTGCTGTTCATCACCTGTTTTATATATATTATTATTATTATTCCTTTTCTGTTGTTGTTTGTCCTAGTAAATTTTTTTCTCAACCCACAAGTTTTCTCACTTTCACTCTTCCGATTCTCTCTTCCATCCCGCTGTGGGGGAGTGAGCGAGCAGCTGCATGGGGCTTTGCTGCTGGCTGGGGTAAAACCACAACAGGGGTCCAAGAGAGCTGGTCAATATTCAAGCACCACTTCCTCCAAGCTCAAGATTGGTGCATCCTGAAGAGCAGGAAATCAAGCAATGGAGGCAGGAAACCTGCATGGATGAGCAAGGAGCTCCTGGAAGAACTCAAAGGAAGAAGGAAATTTACAATATGTGGAAAAAGGGACTGGCCATTTGGGAGGAATATAGGGATGTAGTCAGAGAATGTAGGGATGCAACAAGGAATGCTAAGGCCCACTTGGAATTAAATCTGGCAAGGGATGTCAAGGACAACAAGAAGGGCTTCTTCAAGTACATCAGCAGCAAAAGGAAGACCAGGAAAAGTGTGGCCCCGCTGCTGAATGAGGTGGGTGCCCTGGTGATGGAGGATACAGAGAAAGCAGAGTTACTGAATGCCTTCTTTGCTTCGGTCTTTACTGCCAAGTCTGGCCCTCAGGACTCCCGGACCCTGGAGGTGGGAGAGAATGAGTGGAGAAAGGAAGACCTTCCCTAGGTTGAGGAGGATTGGGTTAGAGATCATTTAGGCAAGCTCAACATCCACAAATCTATGGGCCCTGATGGGATGCACCCACGAGTGCTCAGGGAGCTAGCAGATGTTATTGCTATGCCACTCTTCATCATCTTTGAAAGGTCATGGAGAACAGGAGTGGTGCCTGAGGACTGGAGAAGAAGGACAAGAAGAAAGACAAGAAGGAGGACCCAGAAAACTGCAGGCCAGTCAGCCTCACCTCCATCCCTGGAAAGGGGATAGAACACCTTATTCTGGGGGTCATCAATAAGCATGTGGAGGAAAAGAAGGTTATCAGGAATGGTCAACATGGATTCAGTAGGGGGAAATCATGCCTGACCAATCTAATAGCCTTCTATGATGGCATGACAGGCTGGGTGGATGAAAGGAGAGCAGTAGTTGTTGTATACCTTCAGCAAGGCTTTTGATACCATCTCTCATAACATCCTCATAGGTAAGCTTAGGAAGCGTGGGTTGGATGAGTGGGCAGTGAGGTGGGTAGAGAACTGGCTGAACGGCAGAGCCCAGAGGATTCTGATAAGCGGCGCAGAGTCTAGTTGGAGGCCTGTAGCTAGTTTTGTGCCCCAGGAGTGAGTACTGGGTCCACTCTTATTTAATATATTCATCATTGACCTGGATGAGGGGACAGAATGTACCTTCAAGCAAGTTTGCTGATGATACAAAACTGGGTGGAGTGGCCGATACACCAGAAGGCTGTGCTGTCATTCAGCAAGAGCTTGACAGGTCAAAGAGTTGAGCAGAGAGGAACCATATGAAATTCAATAAGGGCAAGTGTAGGGCCCTGCACCCAGGAAGGAAGAACTCTAAGCACCAGCACAGGTTAGGGGTTGACCTGCTGGGAAGCAGCACTGCGGAGAAAGGACCTGGAACTCCTGGTGGACAACAAGCTCCCCATGAGCCAGCAATGTGCCCTCGTGGCCAAGAAGGCCAATGGTATCCTGGGGTGCATTAAGAAGAATGTGCATTAAGAAGGTTATCCTCCCCCTCTACTCTGCCCTGGTGAGGCCACGTCTGGAATATTGTGTCCAATTCTGGGCTCCCCATGCCCAGAAAGGCAGGGAACTCCTGGAGAGAGTCCAGCAGAGGGCAGCAGAGATGATGAGGGGACTGGAGCATCTGCTGTATGAGGAAAGGCTGAGAGAGCTGGGTCTGTTTAGCCTGGAGAAGAGAGGACTGAGAAAGGATCTCATCAATGCTTATAAATATCTAGAGGGTGGATGTCTAGAGGAAGGTGCCAGACTCTCCTCAGTGGTGCCCAGTGACAGGGCAAGGGGCAATGGGCACAAACTGGAAACAGGAAGTTCCATCTGAAAAGGTAAATCTCCCTTGGTGGATAAGTAATAACAGGATAGTTATTTTTTATACGAAGAAAACTGATTGTGTTGTTATATTAAAAAGCTTTACTGCTGTCCTTTTGTCTTTCCTCCTGCAAAACCTGTACTGCTGAACTCACACAAATGGCTCTCCATGAAGTGTAGGACAAGGATGCGGACTATCACAGAAGAGGTATTGCCTATTCTGTGCTCTGCTTTGAAATTAGTACTCATGGGGTTTTATTCTTTTTGACTGAGGAAGCATAGGAAAATGCAGCATTGCAAACATGATTCTTCTCAGAGTGGGAGATACACTGAGCATGTAATTAAATGCTTTTGTAATGCTTAACTCAACTTACAACTCATGATGGAGTTCTGGGAGTCGTCACTGACACCTCATTGGCCCAGTGCACATTAGCAGCTGAAAATACCACAGGATGTTGGCAATCACCGAAAGGGTGCTGACAACAGGTCAGAGGCATCTCCTTGTGGTCAAAACCTTGGTAAGCCCATCAGTTGTGGGTACCATCTCCGGTGCTGTTTTCTGCATCTCAGGAAGGATGTAGTGGAGTTAGAGAAAGCTCAGAGAAGGGCAACTAAAAGAGTCATGTGGTGGAACAGCTTCATTGCAAGAACAAATCAGAAGGACCAGAACTTCAGTTTGGAGAAAATAAGCCTGATGGAGGGTAGGATTGCAGTTCACAAAATCATGAAGGTGGTTGCCCAAGTGCATTCAGAACTTTTAGGTACTTAAATCCCACATTTGCAGAACTAAGGGACATTTTGTGAAACAACCTGGAGATTTTGTGTAAAAAATAAAAGTTCTTACATAGCTGGTGCCGAACTTGTGGAACTTGCTGCCCAGAAGCTTGTAAAAGCAGACAGCATGAGCAACTTCAGAAACTGGATTACACGAAGTACTGGGCGACAGGTCAGTAATAGCAAAAGGACAAGGCGTGAATGTCCTCCCCAACACACCTAGCAAAACAGCCGGGCTAGAGGGATGCTTGGTCTGAACAAGAATGACATTTGTCATATTTTTAGTTTGAGAGATGAACATTTGTTGATTCTTACTAATTTCTGAAATTTTTTTTTTTCATTTATAAGCAATAAAATATTTGATCTCTGACAGTTCTGAAATCTCAGATGACAATTTTATAAGTTTGGGTAGACTGTCAGAGTAAGGTTTTGCTTTATATGTGCTTCATTATTCTTGAAATTCTATTCTTAAAATCTTATCTTTCCATTATTTATCCAACCTTACCTTGTTCTGAAAATAGAGCTTAATTTGTTGAAAAACTGAATCTAGCTCTAAATTGTATAGCCTTGCTATGATTTGTTAGCAGAAAAAAATTGTTCTCGATGGCAGTGATGTTGCTTTTTTAAATCTCTCTCAAGTACATTGAAATTTACTTAGTGGTATCGTATTTCTTGGTTTTGTGTGACAAGCCCTTATTGTAAAGCTTGAAATCTTTTCATGTGCAACAATTTTTGCATTGTTCTTTAAGCGCTTGTAGAGAATCAAAATCCACATCACACTATAAAAATGTAGTGCTATGTAGAACTTCTTCCATTATGATTAACTAACATTAATCATACTTTAGGTGCACTGTCTTTTTAGTAAAGGCAAATGAAGAATTAAAATATATACAAATGCCACAGATAATTACACAAAAACCAAGTAGCATTTTCTATTTAAATATGTCACTGTCTTTCCTCAAAATACTCTTTTGCACAGTAGAATCACTGTTGAGGTCTACTTTTCTCAAAGACAGGTGCTAAAAAATCATTCTTCCTGTAGTATCCTTCTCTCATGAAGTGAAATTAATTTTGCATTCTTAACATTTGAGCATTCTCTGAGTAACATATTTGGAAGTAATGCTGTCCTTGTCATTGCAGTATAGTCTGTAATTTAGTAAGTTTGCATTAAAAGTGTGCAGGCTCATTCTTTTATTGCTTGTATGTCAGAAAAGTTAAACTACTTTTATATTGAGAAATAATACTGGCTTGGTAAAACAAAATGTTCTTTGGTATACTTAATTCTTTTCTTTTTGGCATTACAGAATTATCAAACTTTCTTTCCTCTTCTTTTTATATTTTAATTTTATATTAATTTCAATATTATATATTATTTTTAACTTCTAGGAGGTTAACCATTTCTTATTTGTATTTTAGAAAACGCAGTGCCTGATTCAGTGCCTTGGCGAGGTCTTTATGAAGTTGAGTGAATTTCTGTGGTTTTGATGCTTAGGGCTTGCATATTTTGGGAGCCATTCATATATATAATGAACTAGCAAAGCTTTTTTCTCAGATGACAGATGCAAAAGGTGTTTTAGGAAGATTCTGAAAGGAATATTCAAAATAAAAGGTATGTTACTTAAGATCTAAGCCCAGTAAAACCAGCACAAATGTTTGTCTTTAATTGAAAAGAATAATTTACCTTGAGAATTTACTTTCTTGTGGAAATTGATAAGCTTCACCTGAAAGAACAGCTTAAGAGAAATTTCTAACTTCAGACAATTTTAATGCTTTTGAGGAATAGAATTTGGTTTAAAGAAGAACATGTTCCTTCTCTTTCAGTGAATTCCATCAAAATATTTCAAAAAATGGCCTCCAATTCAGCCTCCAATTATTTACACAAAGCTATTAGCAAAGAAGATACAAAAACAACAACAAAATGAAATATCAGAAATTGCCCACTAAAACAATCTAACTTTTAGTGTAAAGGGATTACGTGATGGAATACTGTTGCCAAAATGGATCATAACCCAGATTTCACAGTAGGTTGAATATCCCAAAATATCCTAATCTAAAGGTTTAAGGACATATTTCTCTGAACTTTAAAATTTAGATGCAAATCTAGATGGATATCTAGAAAACTGCACAAAAACTTACTAAGATGAAATTTTAGTTCATCCTTGAGAAGTTGTAAATTATCTAGCAAAATTGCAATAGATAATAATGTTCTTTTTCATTGTTTTCATGACGTTTCAGAAGACTAGGCAGTATTTTCTAAAGAAGTTCTGAATTTCAATGGGTTTTCATTATGAACTTTTATTAAAAGCCTTCTGATATTTAATAAAATATACATTCAAACTTTACTTCAGGTCAGAAACAAGAATACATTTATCCAGTTCCAAATATATTTGTTGATCTTTTAGTTCTCTCTTTTTGAAAGAAACTTGTTTCTAGAAATTTAAAATGGTCTACGGATTACCCTGATAGAACATCTCTGAAATTCAAGACATAAGTACTACACAAGTATGCAAACATTCTGCATCTGAGCAAGCTTCATATAATGTCACAGAGGGACTTGCCATTAACAGAAAATAAGGAGTCATTATATATTGAGTAAAATGTCAGAAGTAATTAAATGAGTAATGAGGAGAGTAATGAGAAGAAATAAATTTATTATTGTAATTATGCCCTAAATATTTGATGAATGAATTCAATTTCATTGACTTAATCCAATGACATTTAGCTCTCTTACCCTGTATAGAAAAGTACAGGTCTGGAAATGAAAGCTGTGTAAGAGCTATATTCTGCTCCATCCTGTGCTGGTAGCTGCCTCTGCCGGATCTTCTTCCGAGCGAGTATCTGGCTGCTTAGCAGCAGTGCCAAGTACAGTAGCTACCTGGGTGTCTTGGTTCATGTCTACACCTATTGGGAGATGCTTTATCTGGAAAATTCTGTGTTCTTCAGGCATTAGGATCCTCTTGCAATATCATGTTATGCATTAATATTGCACAGGTGGAATGAGGACAGACACTCCTTCTTTCAACCATTTAATTCTATGTGATTGAGTCTTGTAATCCATACATTTCATCAGCAGATAGAAAGCCTATCTGAGAGCTACCCTAACAAAAAAAGCTGTTCTCCATCCTTCTTCAGCATTGATAGTCAAAATTACTACATATTTCAAAATTAGTATATAGTAATTACTACTGATACTATAACTTCCCCTGGCAGCTGAGGCTGTGCAGGTCTGTGCAGTGAATTAAAACAGCATGACTAACTGTGCAATGAAGCCTAGGAAATGGCTGTCAACCGAGGAGAGAAATTAAAGTCAAGAACAGTTAGATAAAGGTGCGTTACTTCCTTACACATTCATTGTATCATAAATTTTACCTACTTAATTATCTGTTTCAACAGCAAAAAATGTTATTTCACATATTTAATTTATATTTTTATAGATAGTCGTATATAATTACACATACATGTTATATATTTTATCCTATATATGACACAGTATATATGATACTTTATTTAATATATCATATATATCCACACATAGTAAATGATGTTGCTATTTTTGTTGATACTTTCTTTCTATATCCTCCACACTCATTACTTAGTCATTTCCTAACTTTGGGGCATTTGATCTTCTGGGTGATTTTTTCATTGTGGTGTCTTGTTAAAATTAGAACAATATATGACTTTCAGAATTGATTTTAGATTGTTTTCAGTACAACTTTTGGGGGAATAATGATGTATTTTCTAAGACTTTTGTACCTAGATGGTTGATTTTGTTAAACAGCAATTTTGAAAAACAGAAAATTTAAAAAAAAAAGTGGAAAGGAAGACAATGAATGACAAGGAGAGACAAAAACAGAAAAGGTTTCCTGCACATAGCTGACAGTGAGACAAAGAAACAACAAAATTATACTGCAGACTAGAAACTTAGCTTTTGAGAACAAAAGGCAAGCCAGTGGTAGACAAAAGGGAAAAAAATCCTATTTCCAGTAATCAGCTTCTGCTTTACATTCAGCCTTCGTCACATGGACTTGGAGCTCCCAGTCTCCTAAAATGAAGTGCTAATCCATGGAATGGACGGCATGGCTGGCTATTGCAGAGAGAAGAGAACTGAATATATTTGGCCTATATCCAACTCAAGATTTCTAAACCAAAGAATATTTACCTTTGCACTCTAAGCATTTTTTTTCTTAGTCCATAAGTATTTTATTCTTCCATCTTGTCCAACTTTCTCCTTTCCTTTCACTGCTTCAGTCTCCAGCGCCCATGCCATGTTTCAGGAGTTTTTGTACACTTGCTTCTTATCAGAACTTTCTTTATACCAAGTTTCATACCTCTTTGGATCTCTCTGTGTGCCTTACTGAAAATTCACAAACAATGATTTTTATTTTTTTTTTATCTTGAGATGCCTTTGGACTGTCCTGAGTTAGACACTGAGATTTTGTGGTTTATTTTACACGTTTTCTGTATGTTAGAGTGCCATGTCCTGTTACAGTATAATGTAAATAATAAATAACACTGTGCACTTGTCATTAGGTAATCATGACCTTCCAAGAAAAATATGATAAAGCTGTCTAATGATGACACAATGAAATAATTGTTTTCTCCTTGCTTTAAGCAGAAGATTTACAGACTCTACCAATACATCTTTCCTTGAGGAACATTGCCACCTAGCAGCAAAGTATCCTCTCAGGCTTCGGGACAAAAGCTATAAAGAACTGCCCTAGCAGCAGCTCTTAAAAGTATTTCAAATAGTTTTGGAAATTTTGTTTCTGTCTTTTTGCCACTTAGCATTCAATGCCAGCTGGCATTCTGCAAAACAGAAGAAAATTGCTAGCTATTTAGTCTTGGAAGCAGACTTTAAAAGGCTAGATACAGAAGTTAAAAAAAAAAAAAAAAAAGACAAAATGTTAAGTTGTTCCTTTAACACATACTATGCAGCAAGGGGTAATGTGGAAGAACACCAACCAAGCAGGATACCTGCCAGACATCCCCATAAAGCCAAGAGAAAACATCTGCTGCCCACCCACTGACAGGGTAGAGTGCACAGCCCTTTTTTTTTCTCCCTGATGCCTCTAAGAAAGCTAACATTGGCTATGGTGCGAGAGTGACAAATGCTTGTAGTGTTAAATTAAAAGTATAATTTTTAAAATTAAAAACAAACAAAAATCCAAAGAGCATATGGAAGAAAACAGTGAGAACAAGAATTTGTTGAACTAACAAATTCAGAAAAATGATGACTGGTGAAGAAGACATCATTTGCCAAAGTGACAAATTAGGTCTGTTTTGGGACTGTTCTCTAGAGCAGAGACATCTGGTATCTCACCAAATCATTTCATATTTTTGAAGATCTAAAACAGTAATAGGAACTATTACTTGCTTTTCTGACTGGAAAAGGAAGTAATGGTTGTAGTCACAAAATACAGGATATTTGACATAAAAATTAGAAATCTAGCCAAAGAGAAAACATAAAACACTACAGTAAAAATGCGAAGGCGCATTTTTTAATGCTTTAATGAGACAAAATTAAGTAAATAGATTTCTTAATGTGAGAACATTGTCAGAAGTGCTATACATGCAATGACTGAATATGAATAAAACAAATACAGCAAACTGGCTTGCTCCAAGACCCACGTACCCTAAAATACAAGTTTTTGCAACCATGTCATAAATATTACATGCTCAAAAATATTAAAATACTACTATAACTGTATGGATGGCTACTAAGAAACAAAAAAAAGGTTTGACTATTTCTGAGTGATTTGGGCTTCTATATACAGCAATGAATAAATGCAAGAAATGAAGAAAAGCTATTAAGAGCATTATATTAGTATCTTGTCAGTCACTAATAGTGTAAATCAGCCTCTTTGCTAGTGTTCTGAATAAGTATTGTTAAGTCTCAACTGTGGCAAACTTTGGTGCTCTAATGCATTTATTTTCTGTCTTCTACATTGAATATAAGAGACTAGTTTAACTATCTGGAAGTCTGTGACCTCAAAAGACCAGGGAATACTTTTGAATGACAGGAAGATAATATGCCTTTTCTATCATTTGCAAAATAAGAGAGTTTAGTACATACCTCATTCACATAATTCTGTGGTTCAGGTTGAAGTGGTTTTTTTCTGGGTTGGGTTTTTTCTGGAAACCTGGAACAATTCTTGAATGACAAGATCTTATTAAATTTTCAGCAACTGATCAATGATTCAAACCTTTATGTTATTTTCAAAGCACACAGTGACCATAAAGAGGATTACTTCAGTTTGTAGGCTGTGAAAACCTTACAAATGAAAGACTGGAATGCAGAATGAGACATCAACTGCACCTTCATCATTATACATATTACAGCAGCCTACTGCATAAAGCCTGAACTTAGACCCTACACAATGATTCATACACACAGAACACTTTTGACACTTCCTCGGTACTTAGCTCTTTTTGCAGATCTGTGTCCAATTTCTGTGTACCAAAATTTGATTTAAAAATAATAATAATAGAGAAAAAAAAATCTTAAAACTTTAGAGGAGTAAATAGAACACAAAGCAAAACCAATGAATAAAATGCCAAGGAAAGGGATACTCAGCACTATTTTAAAAAAAAAAACAACAAAGTTTGGTAGGGAGCAACTTGCAGCAGGTTCTCTGCAATATTATGAATTACAGCTTTTGGAGATGTCTGTTTACCAACAAGACAAATTCCTTTTTAATTATAACTTAGTTATGATCTACACAGCCTACAGTTTTACATATCTAGTGTGATTGTTTCAAAGCTATATCCAACAAAGAACATGTATGGATAATAGTTTTGACATGCCACAAAATAAGAAGAGCTGTATTAACAATCTAATCACTCTTCATCTTGCTTTTATTTCAGGCTTATTCTTGATGCACAACACGACTAATCAATTGCATACAGATAAGCATCTCACTTCATTTACATGGCAGTGATCATGCTGCTGTGATTCAAAATTTATTTTGAAATCCCAGTCTCTACAGTCAACAGCATAATTGACATTGATATTGACAACAAAATGTAAGGCTGGAGAGTCTCCAGTATATAATGTCTGCAAACACCAGGTCTGTTCCTCCTGGAATCTTCACAGATACTTTCTATTTTTCATAGCTTAAAATGCATAGAATTCCAAGTTACTACTTCTGAAATATTATATCAAGCACATTAGATTAATTTGCCAAAGAAAATAGGAACATGACTAAAAATTCCACCTCAAGTGACCTTAGAAGATGTGGTTATATCACACCTTTGATTTGTAGGTAAAAGATGGTTTGTAGACATTACCCTATACAACAGCAAAATCCTGACTGACTGAAAAGACTATCTGGAGAAATGAGTAAAGAAATTTTTTTAGAAAGTACAAAAGTGATTATGGACATAATAATCAAAGACAAAATTTCACATGCATGTAGACTAGCAGTGGAGTAGTCTCTACTTGTTAAATCCCCACCTGTTAAAAAGTGATTTAACTAAGCAGCACAAACAGCAAATCTTTAGAAGTAAAGATTCTTGAGGATATTTAAAGTTTATTTCACTTAAGTTTAGTCTGTGGCACCCAGAGCTATGTAAAGCACTGGAAATATTTTGTCACAATGACAAATCAAAAACTGCTTTTGCCATTTGGCTGATTATGTGCCTGGGACCCTTGTCTTTTATGTTCAGTTGACAAAATGTCACGGTAAAACAACTTGTATGGATGGTGACCTCAGACTTTCTGAAATAATTTTTCTTCTGACACACTTGATTATTGCAATCAGGCTACTTCAGTTGCTTCTGATGTTAAAGACTCTGTAATACTACATCTGTGCAAGCATACTGTGGTGTCACAATGTTCCTGAGTACTTAACCTGTTTAATTTCTCTGGAGTTTTCTCAGCTTTAGTGTTTAAATCCTGTTGCCTACAAGCCAACTAGAAGTGTAACTTGTTAAAGGCGATCAGACCCTTCTTGTAGACATCACAGTAAGATATAAGAGTAAATGTCTGCATTGGCAGATGCAGCAACAGATAAAGTAAAGAAATGGCAACATCTTAAAGATCAAGTTCAAGAACCAATGAATGCCACTATTATTAAATTTACGGGATTTCCTTTGGGAGCATATGGGAAGTAGTATCAAGGCAATTATGAGTTGTTAACCAAACTAGGACTCTCCAGTTTTCAACAAGAAAAGGTCATCTATTAAATTGGACATTGTTCAAGTCAGTGGATATTGTACATATGTTTGTTAGCCAAGCATGAACTAAGATCTTAACTAGTTAATTGAGTTGTAATTGTATTACTTATTGAATTTTAAATAAACTGACTCTATCTACCTGTCATCTTGGGTAAAGCTAACCAGCTCATGATGATTAAGGTGGCAGTCAGACCCCCCAGGAAGTTTGAGGAAAAAAGATTAAGGTTTGAAAGATAGTATGTGGGGATAGTAAGAGACTTGGAAGTCATGATGTGTCATGATCTACCTTGCCAAAAGACAACAATTACCAGCCTAGAATTTGAGACACCTTTTCTTAACCCAGAAAAGGAACATGTATAAGTTTACATATGTTCAATAAATAACCAAATTGTTCTTAGTCATCAATTTATAGTAATCATTTTCTTAATTAGTTGCTGTCCCTATCCATGAATGAACCGCAAATTCTAGGATCAGCCCATGGACTACATTTGAGCCATTTTGCCTGAAATGGCACACCTTGTAATGCTCTCCACTGAACGTGAGAATGTTCTGATCTGAATTGAAGTCATGACTATGTAAACTAACCTAGCAAACTAACGAGAAACACAGCTTTGAAAAGGAATTTGCTTACTCTCCCTCAGGCTGCTGAGACCAGCTGACAGCAGCTACTGCTTAATTCAATATGTTCTGGTATCTATACAGCTCCTTATGTGCATGCTTTGCTGACAGTAAAGCTATGTAGTGTATAACAAAGCACTGAAGGGCAGTGTATTTGCTTTCTTCTAGCACTGCATTTAAAGATCTTTTGGGGAAAGGGACAGAACCAGTAGCTTCTATTTAGCTGTAAAACTTCTAAAACCTCTGTTGTTTTTAGATCCCTCCTGCCTAGCTCTGCTCTGTAGACACACCATGCTTACGCGGGGATGAAGGAGAAACGAACGCACGCTTTCCCCGCCCTCTGCAGGAGTACCGATGCGGCAGGAATGACTGCAATAGCTAACTGTACCTTGCCGATTCCTCGAGTGCCGGTCGGCCTCGGGCGGCAGCCAGACAGGTCAGCCACCCGCAAGGTGCGCGGCTGGGGCTGCCGGCCGCCGGGACTCAGGAACAGCAGCTCCTGGCCCGGCCCGGCCTGCGGGTCCAGCCCACTCCGTGGCGGGGCTGCGCTCGGATACCAGCACCCGCCTGCACGGGGGGAAGAGGGGCAGGAGGAAGGGCGCGCCCGGCCCTGCCGCCGGGGCTCGGCCGGAGCGGGGCAGACCTGCCCGCCACACACAGTCGCAACTGCACCGGAGCCGAGGAGGAAGCGGCTGGCGGGGCTGGCCGGCCGACGACTGTGGTCAGCGAGCGCGCATCGCCCCAGAGCGCCGCTGATTGCCCGCAGGGCCGACAGTTAAGGCGGCAGGGCGGACAGAAGTACCTCCGCCCCTGCAGCGCGACTGGTGCGGCGGGAAGGTATAGCCCAGCCCAGTCCGGCCGCTGGGCGCGGCCATTTTGAATGTATCAGTCAGGAGGCTGTAGGGTGGCAGCCAATCGGGGAGGCAGCCTGGGGCGACACGTGGCGGCCGGCGGGCTAGCGGCGGTTGGGATCCCAGGGAAACCGCTGCGCGCGTGAGCGGCTCAGCGCCGTGCGGAGGCGGGCGGCTCTCGGAGGGCGGCCGGCGGGCTCGGGAGGAGGTGCGGCGTTACCGCCGGAGCCGGCGGAGCACTACAGCGGCGGCTCCTGGGCTTCGGCTTGGGGCTGGGGCCGGGGCATAGGGGGAGGAAAGCGGGTAACTCCTGCGCGGCCGTGGAGGAGTGGGCAGGGGGCTGGTGGCCCAGCTAGGAGTCGACGGGGGCTAGCTGAGGCCCCTTCCGGGAAGGTAGAACCGGCCGGGCGGGGGAGATGGGTGCGTACGGGCCGGGAGGGAGCGGCTGTTGCTGCTCTTCCGCCCCCCGGGCGCTTCTCTCATATCCCTGTGGCTGCTGGCGAACAGCGCAGTCCCCAGCTCAGGCTGGTTTAATGGTGTGGTTTGTTGGGGAAGCGGAGCGCTGAAGTAGTTCCCTGGGTTGATGCCAGTATTGAATGGGTGAAACATAAAAACTCCATTTTACCCCAATTATAACCGGAGTTGTTTATTTGCATACGTTAGGTGGGTGCTGTATTATATGCTTAAATACCGTGGTCCAGCAGTAAGTAAAATAAAATGTGTTTAGCCCCAGCAGACCACCAGGTCATGCTTAATAAAGCGTATGAGCGGAGAGCAAGCCTGTAATTAAGCTTCCTGAGTGTGTGTCTTTCCGTTCCGGATGTAGGGCATGGTCATTGTTTCTGTGGTCAGTGGTCTTGTCTGGAAGTTTTTTGCCCGCCTATAAATTTGCCCAGCTGTTTTTTTGAATCCCTGTAAACTTAGAGCTTCCTAAAAACTCTTAGCATGGAACTGGATTTCTTTTACTGTGTGCTTTGTTTATTTTTTTTTTCTTTGTCACCAGCTAGTATAATCTGATGCCTTCTTGCTTTTGTATTGAAAGAGATGGTAAATGATTGTCCCCTCTGTACGATTTCACAGCCAGTCAAGATGCTGTAGGGCTGTCAGATGCACTAACTTCCAAGCAGAAGAGTTCTAGTTTACATAGTTCTTTCTCTATTGGAAGGTATTGTGGGTCTGATTAGTTTGGCCTTTTTCCTTTCTACCTGCACACGAGTTAAACTTCAGTGCTAAGGGGCAGGAGCTCCTTTTCTTCAGTTACAGGTGTAGTGTTCAGGTCAGTGAAAGACACGGAGAAAGAATATTGCTTAAGCTCTGGAGATAAAAGACTAATATGTTGTGTATTGATGCATCATCTGAAATCAGTGATGCTCTACAATTGATGGTCACTTCCTGAAGCTAAAGTGTTGGATTATAATTTAGTCACTTCTGTTCCTGTGGCCACAGTGTGGTCATTATCTAATGCTAGTAAATCAGAGCTAAAATAAAAGAACATAGAGGAACTATTATTAGAGTTTCTATCCCTATTATCATTATTACAGTTTCAGTCATCCAAATACTAAATGTGTGATTTTTTTTTTTTCTAAATTATGTTCTTACAAATGGCTGTCATCACATGCTTGTACCTATCCAGTAATTCCTGTCCCATGTTGACATACAGAATGTTTCAGAAGATTGGCTGAAGTTTTCTAGTCTTTAACAGTATGAAAAAGTGTTTGCAATGTGAACAATGTTTGATATCCTGTGTGGGATACTTAATGCTATCTTAAGTGATAAATAAATAAATGGATAAGTAAGTGGGTTCTCTAAATATACTGACAAATATTCCTGTTGAGACTGTGGAATGAATTACTCTTAATAGCTGTGCCATAGCAGTATATAGAGATTCTACTTGGGAGTTAGTACTGTTTTAAAACATGTAACAAAAACTGATGCCTGAAAAGTGCTTTCCTGAATTTACCAGGATAAGTATATAAAGTATGCAATAGCAAAAGTATTTAGGTATACACACACTTTATTCTTTATTATGAGAATTTAGACTTAATCAAGTAGCAGAGAAGGCCACAACTAGTTCTCTATGGAATAGTCATTTGAATCCCTTGATGTTGGGTCAGGGAGTGTCCAAGGGTTTCAGGAGTCTGTGCATGCTGGTGCTACAAAATTAAATTTTAAGAGGAAAACAAGAACTTCACAGGAGTTAGTGCTTGAACATTAGGCCTTTTGTGGTTTGGGCATACCTATTTGATTGGGAGAATAAAAATGCAGGTTTGTTGGGTTTTTTTTCACCCCCTTATTCATTCAGCTGTACTTACGCAGATAGTGAGCATCACAAGACATCAGTGTTTTTGCTGCCACACCAAAAATATGTAAATGCTATACAATATGCATGAACGTATTCGTGTTTTGGGTATGCATGTTAAATTGAGACTGTGTTGTGAAATCAATTATGCCTTTTTATAGCTTTTCTTTTTCCCTCCCTTATTTTAGAGAGACATTTATCACGTAAAAGAAATGATTGAGTCAGTCAAAATAAGAAGACAGTGCATGCTGGATTTCTACTCACATTATGAACATCTTTGTGCTCTCCAAGGCTCTGTCCCGCTGAAAGCTGTGAAGGCTAACCTGACTCAGGGTGCTCTTGATCTAATTGTAGATCGCATCAAAGCTGCTGATTGGGCACCACTTCTGAATGCTATCAGGCATAATAAGACTCTGACTTCTATTGGAATAAAAAGTTTTCATCAGCAGGGTCTTGGAGAATCAGGTTTGTAGTGATGGCTATAAAAGATAAATATGTTGATGTATGCATGTTAGAATTTGTTGCATAAAACCTTTGTGTTTGAATGCATGGGGGGAGGAAATGTAATACCTGAGGAATTATTTCCGTTTAAGAAAAGCAGCAAAAAAGCAAGGTGTGATTATGATTGCTTTTAAGTCAATAGGGACCGAATTCTGCTGATGTTTAATTTTTGTTGTTTATTAGGTGTTGAAAGATATAAAACTTATTTTAGACGGAGAATTCCAGCAATTCGATCAAAAGACTTGACTGGCCAACTGTGCAAAGCGGTTAAAGGCTGTCTCAGTATATCAGATGTACTAAGAAATTTAGAACTGCAGGGTTTGCTTCTGAGGGAGAAAGATCTAATACTTTTAACAAAGGTAAGAATGTATCAGTGTGTATATATATGTAAATAAATGGAAAATATGCTTAGAACATAGAGAAGTAGCAACTAAATTTTATAAATATTTGTCACAGACAAGGATTCCTCTTCTAAGATATCTTTGCATTACCTATTGTATGAATGATTCTGCTGAGACATTTAGTATAACCTATTCTTGCTGAACCTGTCAAAATCGCATAACGGATTCACCAAGGCTTACTAGAAAGTTCTTAGCAACATCTCTGCCATGTGTTTGGGGCATATAGCTTGTACTTGTAACTGCAACTACTGTGTGTGTGCATGGCAGAAGGAAGTTGGGGGACACCAAGAAGATGAAGACAGATCTTCAAGATGTGTTACTGGGACCCTCTCCAGTTCATTTGAGAATGACTTCTAGGAAAGGAGGGTACTGCTTTTTGCCCATGGGCTATGGCTCCTCCTGGGCTAAAGAAGTGAACTGTCTTAAACTGAGCTTTAAGGTTCACTTGTTTTGACCTTCTTCCAAACCCCCTAGAGTTTCTTGTAGGGAGAGTTCTGAGCAGTTTGGGTGACTTGGTCTTTTCTCTGTTTATACTTTTGCGTTTCAAGCCAGTTAACAAACATTGTTTTTATTCCGAAGGGCTTGGCCACAGCTTCATCTCTGGAGAGTGTCTCTTTAGCCCACTGTCCAATTGGAGATGGTGGATTAGAAAGTAAGTTCAGAATCAAAAACATGTAAGTATACTTAGCTCTGTTTTAGTCCTTTAAATAGGTAAGTATTTAGTATTTCCATTCTAGTTTTAAATTTGTCTATAGTGATTAAAATAACAATCTTCACTTTATTTTACATGACTTAACAACATATAAAGACTTGAGTTTTTTCACTTGATGATAGTAAATATACTATATAATGAGGTTTATACTTTTATTTAAAACAACAGTCGTAATATTTGAGGTTAACTCTTGATTTGTTCATGTTTGCGTAAGTAAACCGAAATACAATACGTTCTAACTTGTTCAGATAGTCTCTGCTAAGCACTTGCGCTAGAAATATAATCTTAGAACACTTTAAATGTGTTTAAAATAACTTTGTATTTCAACACGAGTTCTTTGTTAAGGCTTTTGCCTATTCAAGCTGATTCACCTTCTTAATATGGCAGTGAAAAAGTGATTTCTGATAACCTGGCTGTGGTGTGTGTAGATAACATGCATGCTTTTGTTTTCTTCAGCAATCTGTCAGAGTGTAAAGAATTCAGCTACTATCAGATACGTAAACTTCACAGGATGTAGCCTTACATGGCGAGGGGCAGAACATATAGCAAATGTGTTAAAGGTAATTTAATCACCTTTCTTGAAACCAAATGTCACAAGAACTTTAATATATTTGATTTTTTTTCTGTTACTTTTAAGCCCTAAATCCATCAAAGCACTTTGTGAGCAGCATATGTGAATTCTGAAGTCAAGTATGTGAACAGTCTTCTGAAATTTGTGACTTTGTGTGCCAAAAGTAGCTTAGCTTACTGGTGTGGGATTTAAATATGGTATTTCTTAGTAAACATCAGTTAAACAAATAAAAGTGATGTGTTTTCTTTAAATGAGATTAGGGCTGTAAATGTCTGACACCTGTTTTGCAGAGTGCTTCTTTCATTGTTGCAAATTTTGAAAAATGTCTTAAGTATTCTTAGGCATTGGGTAAAAATAATTGAGTTTACAGTTTAGAAGCTACCAATTAACTGATTAGTAAGCTTGTGAGTAGTACAATATCCTAGTTAAAGTTAACATTGGCTTGCATGAAAGCATGTAATTTCCTATCTGAAATGCATTGAAAGTGTCTGCCAAAAGAAGGTAATAAGATGTTTTGTAGCCATATTTAACAATTTGCATTGCAAATTCAATGATCAGAAGAAACATGACTTAACTGTAATGTTTAAAAATTACTTGTATTACTTGAGCTCAGAAATGGTGTAACTGTGTTTCTTACGTCAGCGCTCAAGCCATTAAGCATCAGTTACAAAGAAAGATAACTTGTGATCTTCTAGTCATCAATAATGGCTTTGCCTTTGCACTTGGTAACAGCTTCTTTCTTTGTAAAGCACCAGGCAATGAAAAGACATGGTGAAGCTTGGGCTGAAAGCCTACGTTACAGGAGACCTGACCTTGACTATATGAGTGGCTTGAGGCGGATTACTTTCAACTGCAACATGCTTGTTGGAGACAGAGGTGCAAGTGCCTTTGCAGACTGTCTAGGAGAGGACCTTTGGCTAAAAGGTACTGTGGAGTATTGACTCTTAAGATATAGTAGTGGCAGGCAAAAAACTTAAAACTGTCAGTTATAGCAAATGTAGCCAGAAGAGTAACTCACTATTTAGCTAGGAAAGAGTAATCTTTTCTTTTTTTCCAAAAGAAATTTCTCTTCCTCTCTTGAATTGTCAGTGTCAAAATACTATTGTGTCATATAGTCTTGTCCTCTAGTTTTTGGAGAAGTAATTTGTTCTACAGCATATCTGTACAAAACCAATGGTGGTGGTGTAAGTTATAAGATTCTGTACATGGAATCAAATACTTACCTGTAGAAATTGTTTCATAGTTTGAGCCAGGCATACAGATAACATGCATACTGATGGAAAAGGATCAGATTAGAGATTACTTAAGCAAACTGGACATACATAAGTCCGTAGGCCCTGATGGGATGCATCCACAAGTGCTCAGGGAGCTGGCTGATGTAATTTTGATGCCACTCTCAATAATCTTTGAAGGATCATGGTGACTGGGAGGGGTGCCTGAAGACTAGAGGATAGCAAATGTCACTACTATCTTCTAGAAGGCTGGGTAGAAGGACTCAGGGAACCACAGGCCAGTCAGCCTTTCTTGGATTCTTAGGATGGTGGGGATGTGCTGCCATCCGGAGAGACCTCAACAGGCTGGAAAAACAGGCTAATGGGAACCTCATGAACTTTAACAAAAGGCAGTGCAAAGTCCTACACCTGGGCAGGAATAATTCCATGTACCAGAACATGCTGGGAGCTCTGTGGCTGGAAAGCAGCTTAGCAGAAAGGGTCCTGGAGGTGCTGGTGGACAACAAGCTGACCATGAGCTTTTGTGGCCAATGGTATCCAGGGGTGCATGGGGTACAGACTTGCCAGCAGGTTGAGGGAGGTGATTCTTCCCCTCTACTCAGCACTAGTGAGGCTGGACCTGGGCTCCCCTGTACGGGAGGGAGCTGGAGCTACTGGAGAGAGTCCAGTGAAGGGCCACTAAGATGGTGAAGGGACTATAGCAACTCTGAATATCAGGAAACACTTTCTTACTGTGAAGGTGACCAAACACCGGCCCAGGTTGCCTGCAGTGGTTGTAGAGTCTTCATCCTTGCAGGTCTACCTGGATGTGGTACAGGGCAAGTGGCTTTAAGTGAGCCTGCTTGAGCAGGGAGGTTCGGCAAGATGACCTCCAGAGGTCCCATCCAACCTCAACCATTCTGTGATTCTGTGCATGCCAAAGCCATGATAGTATTATTTCATGGCGAACATGTAGCTTACTGATGTGTGCAAGCAATGAAATCATGGAACCATTGATTTAGACTTATGTCTAAAAAGTTTTGTGTTTGTACATATGATATTACCTTGGACAGTTGAAGTGTCTGGGAACCTTATATCTACTAGGATTTGTCAAGAACAGTGACTTAACTGTGATCTTTATATTCCTTCATTTGCAGTTGTTTAGCAGTTGTTTGTAAATGTTGATCTATAATACTGATTTACATTTTTTCTTCTCTGAAAGAAATATTCTTGTTTTTACACATGGCTGTTATCATCATGTCCTCTTTTCTTATGCTTCATGTTTTATGAAATGGAGGTTTTCAGCAGAGGTGGATTAATTGTGTTAGTGACTACAGGTTACACCACTGAATACTTTTTTTTTTACCTCCTCAAACATTTTAGCACTTGATTTGCAGCAATGTGGAATATCCAATGAAGGAGCAAGGTCACTATTAGATGCTCTTCAAACTAATACAACACTAGTGGTACTTGACATAAGAAAAAATCCATTAATTGGTATGTATCTGTATCTACCTTTGCCCTCTTTGTGGGTTTCTTTGGGTTTGTTGGTGGTTTTTTTTAGTAGCTCTAGGGGGAAAAATAAGCTTCTTTTAAGGAAAACCTGCAACAGTATTTTGCTAAACATTTTTAAAATGGGGGAAGGGAGCAAGGCAGGTAATGTGTACTGCTTATTCAATGATCTGTTTGTTTGCATAAATACTTGTCTCATACAGAAAATTCTTAATAAGATATCTTAATTCATTCTAGATCACATTATGATGAAAAACATTATGGAAAGAGTTCTTATGAATGGAAATAGTGCTAATTCGGAGGTATGTGTTGAGCATTTTGGAGTGAATTTGGGGTTTTCTTTGTAGCTGCTATTGCGGTTTTTTTTTAAAGGATAACTTCATTCAGAATGAATCTAAAACAGCTATTCTAGTTATAAACAGAAGTCTGACTCTGAAGCAGTTTAAAAAAAATCCCAAAAAACCACTACAAAGGGAAAAACTGAAGATGCTAGCAGCAGCGTGATATTGTATTGGGCCTTCTGTATGTTTTCTTTTGTAATTTAAGATGTAATAAAACCAGGTTATCCATTTAATGAAAAGAAAAATGGAAATGTGTGTGTATACTTGGGCATTACTGTAGAATGTTAAGTAAATATTGCTGCTGGATTAGTGGAAGGCTTTCTACTACCTGCGTCTTTCTTGTTAACATGGTAATAATAACTCTTGTGATTTCCTTTACTTTTTGATTAGTTTAAAATTTAAAACTTTATTTTGAAATTTATTTTTGTCAGTAATTTGCATAGCTAAGTTTTTTTTAAGTTACTCAAGACTACTCGATACTAACCGTCTAAGAAACCAGAGTTTAGTTAAAGTACAGTACCTCTTGCCATCTTTATCTAATAATCCCTAGAGAGTTTACAGTAATGTGCATAAACTGAATATCTGGACCATTTATGATTAGATACACTGTTTAAATACTAAGTCTTTTGTTTATAACACATAAATCAGATTCAGTTCCCAAAGGAGACAGCAAACAAATGTGTGTACTGTTGTTCTTGTTTTCACAGAGCTGCAACAACCCCAGTTCTTGTTCTGGAACTTACTGCTCTTAGGGTTTTGAAAAGGCTTAAAAGTCAGAGCTGTGGATCTGTAGGGAGTATCTAATAAACCAAGAAGTTTGTGTGTAGAATTCCTTGAGGATTAATACAGTTCCCCACTTCAATCTCTTCAAGACTTTTTTGGAGAAATTGAGGTTACTTGTGAAGGAGTACTCTTTCTCCTTGGCAGATGCAATCAACACTTGCAAAATGTTGCGAGGATCACATTAAAATAGCATCTGCCTGGAAAGTTGAACCATGAAAAGAAGCAACTCTCTGGGGAATCTCCCATATACTAAGAGATCACTCAATTCAAGACATTTTTTTTATATTCATCCAGGTATTGCAGTATCTTAAGTCTTACTGGTGATGCTAGTAGTTCTTCATACCTCGTTAACAATATGAATGAAAACGGGCTGACCATCAGCTTGCTAAATAACTTTACTTCTTCCACAAATAAAACTAGCCTACATCCTTTATTTTGTAAGCTCTGTGAGTGGGCTGTTGAAAGTAACGTTTGCTGTTTATCATGGGAACAGTGCAGGCACTCAAAAAGAGATAATCCACCTGTTTAGCAAGATGAATGCAACATTTCATGTTGAGGTTGATATTCTTTTGAAACTGTGACATTTACTACCCTAATCTAGGATTTAGAGTTGGTTTTGAGCTCAGTTACAGAAGCCTCGATATTAGGAAGAGAAAAACATTGCATTTCTTTGAGGTAGTGTCATGGTGTGCTCAGTATTGAAAGTCAGCAGTGTGGGGTTTGGTTTTGTTGCGTTGGGTGTGCGTGTTGGTGCTGTGCTTTTTTGTGTGGGTTTTTTTTTTTTAAGGAGTCAAAACTCAGGGAATAAGTTAGTAAATCATCAGAGGTATTAATAAAGACAAATGATTATTAAGCTCTGTTGCAGAGACAACTGCAAGGACTGTTTCTTCATTCTGTCAATAGTCAAAATTCAGCCATATGATTTTAAAAAACCCCCCGTACAAGTAAAAACAATTTAAAAGTGCATTTGTGAGAGTCCTAATAACATATTCTAAATTCTAATGACTAACACTCTGATTCTTTCTATTTTTAACAAGTTTTAGCATGATACAAAAATTTCAGTTACTCTTCTGATTTTCCAATAATTTGTTTATGGAGGAGCCATCATAGACTTAGTTTACAAATTTAAAGAAGCGATGTTTGTTTGACAAGCTTAAGCTACAAGAAACAGAATACTGTTGACTCTTTTTGTCATCTGTGTACTGCCTCCAAACCTGTAAGGTTTTAAATGGATGTGCTGGTCCATTTTTTTGTAATGGAGAAAATATGGGTATCTATCTTTGAAATTATTTACTTTAATGTATTGTAGTTGCTAGAGATCTGGATTTCATATTGATAGAAAATAAAGAATCAGTTGCACTAAGTTTAGCCTATGTGTAGAGACTTCTTGAACACAAGGTGTAAGATGTAATTTTCTATGTGAAACCAATCTGTCGCTTACTCTTGCAGTAAGTGGCCTAACTCATACCGTATGTCACCCACAGATAAGTAGAGTTGCATGGATGATCATCCCTAGTACTGCCTCCAGTTACATCTAACTCTTGTTTCAGCTTTTTATCCTGTCAAAGCCTAACTGTCATAATTCTCATGAGTAAAGCTCACTAAAAGGGGCAAATTTGATTATGTCCAAGAAGTGGCAGAGCTGCATTCTGTGTGCTCTCATCATGGCACCTGTTGTGTCAACACCATGGTTTTGCTTATGCAGAAAATATATTAAGGTGCTGCTGTGTTGCTTTACAAAGAGAAGTGTAGTGGGCTTCTGAAAGGCCTCATAATAAGTCATCATAACTTCAAAAGATCATGTCCTGGTTGCCACAAACAGTCTGTAATGTTCTGTCACTGCTTGCTTACTGCATACCAGTCACAGCAGCCCTTCCATCCTGTTCAGTGTAAAAAATGGTTGTTTCTCTTTGCTTTTCAGTAGCATGTAGGTGCTTGCCTTTTAGGTTGGGTTTTCAGGTTTGCAAGAGCCACCTAGTGCTAACTGATGCCTTTAAATCTGATGGGCAGCTAAACCAGAAGAAAGTTGTATTATCCTACCAGCTCTGTGTAGCTAGTATAGTGGATTGTAATCATAGATACGATTGGGTGTAATAGGTGGTGAAAGTTTGTGTAGATTCTGAGAGGGATTGAATAACTTAAATGAAAAATCCACTGAAGATGTCTATGAACCAAGTTGCTTTCATAGTCTCAGCTCAAGAACTTAGTCATTTTTCAACACCATCTTAATATATTTTCTGCCTTTATACTTAGATGTACAACAGCAGCAGGCACCTAGACAAGAGACAGGCTACTGGGCTAGATGAACTTTAGGTATAACTTAGTATAGCTGCTCTTTTATGTGTGTAGAAAACCAAATATAGATACTCTTGCTCTTAGAAATTTATAATTTAATTTTACTCTTTTTGTCTATCTTTTTTAGTTTAAAATGAACAATTCCCTTGTCTCAGGAGCTAGATCCAGCTGTAGACCCAGCAAAACTTAAACAAGGATTATTTGAGTGCAAAGTCTTAGGGGAAAAAAAAAGAAGGAAGAAAGAAAGGGTTTTCTTGCCAATGATAAACTTGGATTACACTTGCTTAGTTAAAGCACAGTAATGGCATTTTAATCTTCCCTGTGCATTAGGTGGGAATAACTTTGGCATACTGTTCCTAGTACTCTGGTGTGGGGTTTAGGGCTGTCTGAGATAAGGTTTGTGTTAGTATCAGCTGCATTTTCTTCAATGGCTGCTTCAGCCATCCGTTAGTTGTACTACCTATAGCTTGATGCACACTGATAAGTAAGTTACAGATAAAAATATCTACCTGGAATAATAAAACTTTTATTGGAGAAAGGGGAACCTTTAAGAATAGAGCTGTTACTGTAAGGAAACGAAGTTTGAAGTACAGCAATTGCCTTTGATTATCACTCTTAGTTTTAGTTTGGAGGCTTTTACTGTGTAAGCATGAATTTTCATTACAGGCAGTGAAAATTAAACTTCGTATTTTTTAAAATACTAACTATTGGTAATACAAAATCATGGCAGGGAAGCTTTTATTACTCTGGAGAACTTTGGCCTAAGCCAGTCATTCCTAGCAAGCCAGCTTTCTGAGAATGAAAAGCAAAAGCCAGAATTTCCTTTTTATAGGGTTGATGCCATTTTTTTTTACTATAAAAGGAGAAGTGTTTTGCACAGGAGAAAGGAAAATATTGGGTAGGATATTATAGTGGTGTTCAGGGAACACGTTCTGATAATGTAGCACTCAGACTCACATTGAATCTGTGTTTGAATTGGAGCTTTGTGGGATTTTTGATTTCCTTAATTTTACAGTTTATTATTAAGTTTTCTGTAGCTAGCAGTGTACTCCATACAGCTGGCAAAAACTGCTATAATCTTTAAAGAGCACCTCTGTAAATATCAGTTACTAACACAATTTGTCTGTCTTTAAAAAAAACCCCACATTTCCAGTATAAGTGGCTGACATCTCCATCTTCCAAGGATACTTTGAAAACTAGACCAAAGAAAAGAACTATTGTCCTAGGAAGTGGTCGAAAAGGAAAAGCTACTATTCGTATTGGTAATACTGTCTTTATTTTCTCTGACTATAGTAAATTTTGTCTACAAAGTAATCATTTAATGTTTAAGAGCTTTAATTATAAAATATACAATGTTTCTAAATGTCACTGTTTTGTAGAATACCTGTCTTCAAAAAAAATTCCATTTATTCTTAATTCAATAATGTGCCTTCTACCAACAGTAGTTTCTGTAGGAAACTTGGTCTTGTTTTTAGTGCTGCTAGATATGTGGCTGGAAAAATGGTAGGATGTACTGACTTAAATATGTAGAAACATTGCATGTATTTATTCTGAGTGCATCCTCTTCACAAGCTTTCACTTTTAGGAAGCTCAGCAGTAGTAAGTTGCCTAGTTCTCCTGATGTAACCTTTCTGTAGCAGACTGTTCTCTGCCAGAATAAACAAGCACGCTTTTTTTACTGATGTACAAAATGTTCTAAGATTATTTTTTTTTAACTTCATGTAAACCTATTATAAATAGTATGCTTAAAATAATACAGGTATCTTGAATATTTATAATTAAGTACTGATAGCTGTGATACATTAAATATTTTTCAATAAGTTACTAAAAATTTCACTGTAATACATTTGGCTGTCTTTCGTCTTTGCTGTAGTTATCTGGAAGCAGAGAGGTAAGCATAAATCAAATTCAAGTCTTTGTACAAATAAACTGTGGTGATCAGGGTGATGGAAGAAGAAAATGCCTGACTATAGTTGTGGGTTTTTTTGGTTTTGTGGGGATTGTTTTGGGTTTTAAAGAGAGGGAGGGAATCAGGAGGTGAAAACTACTCTTTATCCTGTTTTCTTGTTGAGAACAAACTAAAATTTGGAATCCCATTAGTACAGTTAGGCATTTCTATACCATTACAAAATTAGTTGTTTTATTGATCTCAGAGAAATAATAACCTGAGTTCTCAGTAGTTTGTGAAATACTAAGTGAACAGTTTTCTGGGTTTGTTAGTTTCTGACTTACACAGAACCTGGAGTAGAGTGATCTTCCACACTGGGTATTTATTCTGAATCTACTTTAAGTGATAGTGTATGATTTAAGCAACAACAAAAAACTAGACTAGTGAACATGACTTTTCATTATTATTCCTCTTAAGTGACGATATTGCTGGTGTTCTGTAGAAGCGATCCACATGAGTACCTGCTTTAGCTTCAAGCATTTCGCCAGTTCTTCACGCTAAAGCCACTAGAGGGCATTTTGAAGCACCTAAATAGCTTTATTGCCTACGTGGACCGTCCTTAGCTCCCACACGAGACAATAGAGTTAGGTATCTGAAATTAGTAATGTGAATAAACCTCTCTAGCTACAAAACTTTGCCTCCTTTTTTGAATAACAGTGTGCCTTACTTAGATCAACCTAATGTTACAGTTAAGTATACCAGCTTATAATTGCAAGCAGATAAGCTGTCCACACCTCTTTTTGAGAAGCAAACCAGAAGTTTTTGCGCACTTTAGCAAAATTAGACTGAAAGGTAGATTTCCTACAGTCCCTTTTATTATATAGGAGATCTTACTTATGAACAGTAAGCTGTGAATTTATATGTGAATAGCTGGCTATAATGAATTCTCTCTTCTTGCTGTTCCATACAGGTTTAACATCTAAAAAGTCCGTAAGTCCTGGGAAAAAAAATACATCTGTGAAAGATAGTTACTCACCAAAACCACTACCACCAGGCGCAAAAGGCTTCCTTCCTTGGCGAACTGCAGAACGTGCAAAGAGATGCAGGTGAAGTTTTCATAGTACAAGGGAAAATACTAAAGCATAAAACCTGCATGGTAAATGTAGTAGAGAGCAGTGTTAGTTTTTAAAAATATGTATTTGAAAGTTACACACAGAATTTCATATTGCATCCATATTTTTTTCTATTTATATGAATTTTGAGGATGTTACATAAATTCTAATCTAGTAGGTTTTTAAAATACACAAAAAGATATAATTTGATGGGCACAGGAATATCCAGGTGTAGCAAAAAACCCCAAAACTCCACAACCAAACCCACCTTGCTTGTTTGTTCTCTTGTTACTAATGATTTATCAGACTTATCATAGCTGAAGATGCAATTTAGTTTTCTAAACTTGTAGTATAGTTGATTTGGCATCCAGTTGGAGATACCCAGGTATTTTTTTTCCACCTCTTCTTTCTGCTCCATCTCCCTTGTACATGCCAACATAATTATTGTGATCATCTAAGCCTTGTGAAGTAATATAAAAAATAAAGAATTGTTACATGTGGAAGCCGTAATATTATATGCTTCCTTTTGAAAAAGTTTTTGTGGGGGTTTTTGTTGGCGTGGTGGTTTTGGTTTTTGGGTTTTTTTTTTGAAATGTATTCCCTAGCCCTTGGGGTCTCAAAATGGAGGCTATATACATATTTAAACATCAAATTACTTAATGCTCTATCATAACTATTTTTATGAAACTTGTTTTTCAAAATGCTGAACACCAAATTCTGCTGTTGACCTTAGTTCGTAAGAATTACTAAGCAAGATGCCTATTAAAGAATTTAACATCAGCATCCAGTAATGTTGCTCTAATTCATGATTAAGTAGGAGTACTAATAGAACAAAATGAGAATGTAATGAGTGTTAAAGGGATACAGTGCAGTGTCTGATGCTGTTTTTACTCATTGCTTCACCTGTCCTAGAATGCTGTGTTTGGAAATGGAAGTAGCGATGGTGACATTATAAACTTACTTTTCTCAAAACTGTTTTTTTCTAACTTTAGAGGGGAGCAAGTGGATAGTACTGAAGAATTACCAGTGAAGATTCAGGTACTCTTTTTCCTATATGATAGTTTATTTAGTAGATTAATGCCTGAAAAATTATGAAAGTGTTCTCAACAGAATCTTACTGTCTAGAAGTTAAGACTGGAACATTCTGTTAAAGTGTCTCTCTCACAGAAGTGCAAAATAATAGTTGATGTCAGCATTTGGTTGAAACTTCTTTGATACTTAGTTTATTCCCATTCCTCTATCACTACCTTTTGGGTTCTTAGCCTTATGAGTAAGCTGGGTTTGAGTATGGGCACAATCCCTCCAGAAGCAATAAAGAGAATTAACAGTATTTTTCTCTGAAAGGTTCTGCTCCCCCTTCCTCTCTTTCCTCCTTTTGCTTTTGGATGACATACTTGTGTTTGAACCCATCAGTGAACTGCTGCAGTAGACATACGGGGGGGAAAAAATCCCCTTCCTTCTTTGCATCTCATTCCCATTTCCCACCCCACCCACCAGAGAAAAGCTGGAGAAGTGTGTTAGTGTGTACTAATGAATTAAATTAGCTCACAGAAGGGTCTGGTGGTTGCTGAAGCCAGCACACTTAGCCCTGCTCTGGTGTCGGCTTCCCAGTCCTGTGGGGAGAACCTGCTCCTGGCACAGGCTGTCCACAGGCTGTAGCTCCTTTGGCCCATCCCTCTGCCTTGGGCTGGAGTGTGGGTATTGGCTCCACCATGGAGCCCCTCCTCCTCCGAGCCTGGTGTTCCCTCTCTTCTTTCTCACTCATTCCTCCTCTTCTGCCCGTCTGGCATTTTTTACGCTTTCCTAAATAGGCTTTCCATGAGGCGCCGCCATCTCGGCTGTGGGGCGCAGCCGTGCCCTACAGTGGGCCAGTTGGAGCTGGCTGGAACCTGGCTGTGTCCGGCACGGGGTGGCCCCTGCAGGCCCCTGCTACTAAATCCTTGCATATATCCAATATATGCATGCATACGATTTTTTTTTAAAATATGGTTTTATGCAAATTTATTTCAAAATTGCATAGCTAGACAATGTATATGCATTGTAAGAGATTCTGGGAAAAGATTGCATCTAAAGCTTTTGGTACTGTTTGATTTTTATTGCACACTGTAATGCTGTGAGTGGGTGTATTTTTCTTTTCTGATGTAATTAGACAGGTGTTCCTGTGAAAGTGACAGTAGAAAGTGCTTCTACATCTGAAACTGAAGACACAGAAGATCTAGAAGATGTTATCCATCATCCCGATTTGGCAAAATCATTACATAAGATTAATGTAACAAAATATCAACAATTACAGGTAGGAAGCACGTTCTGTGCCTCAAACTCCAGTAAGGCAAATTATATCAATTAAACCACGATTTATTCAGAAAAATATGGTTAAGCTAATAACCAGTCACAGAGCAGGACTGCTGAATAACTTAATTATCCTGGATTATGTCACACAGGCTTCCATTTCAAAAGATGTGTGCCAAGTATGTACAGGATTTCCACTCGCTGAATAGTTCTAATGAAGATGTGTATGCTATAAGCATATTGTCAAATCAGGGCCACAGTAAGGAAGAGCTTCACACAGCTGCAATATGCGTAATTTCTCTGTTCCAGACTGGATCATGGTTCACAAATCTTTTGATCAGTGTTACTGCCTGTAGTACATCCTTCCAAGGATTTCCTTTATGATTGTAATTTAATGTTATTTCTAAGACCTAAAATATTGTAATGATTGTTGTGTACAAATAATTTTAACAATACCTGAAAGTGTGTTAATGCTCCATTTTATAATTGAGCTTGGTAATGAACTTTTTTCATTTGCTTTTTATTATTCTCTCTACTACTTTGGTAGCTCTAAAAAAACTAGCAGTAGTGAGACTGACTGTTGCTGCAAATGTCTTGACAGGGAATGTTCTTACAAAAGGAAGGGAAAACAAAGAGTGTGTTTCAGAGGCTCAGTAACACTGCTGAGGTAATCTAGCGCTATTATAAAGTAATGCCTTCAGACAGAATAACCGGGTTGTTTCTGAAGGGTTAGGATTTGAATTTTGTTTGGAGAATCTGCACTGCCTTCAAATTAATACTGCTGAAAATAAGACCTATAGTCAGTCTGGTTTTGGTGGTGGTAATCATAGAGTACCACACTGGGTGAATAAACTGTTCATGTGCATAAGTATTAAGACCATATAGCTGTCTTTGCTTACATAAAGTTAAAACTTAACTTGTTGCAGATCTCTATGTAATGGGAGAGTTAGGGTGGCTTAGAGTTACTCTGGAAGGCAAAAAGACTGTACAAATACTGCATGAACAACTACCTGCCTTTTTTTTTTTTTTTCCCAGCTGATGGATACTTTTTCTTTAGGCCTACCCTTTTTCTCTCTAGAACTTTTGTTGAGGAAGGTTTTCAAGGTTTTCACGTCTTGCTGGGACTTAAAGTTGTATAGCGACTTTCTTCTTTGTAGGTGATTTCATACTGCTGTTTGTGTGCAACATGTTGACATTGTGCTGTGCAGTGGCTTCAACACTCTCATCAAAGGCATTGTGTCTGGAATCATGGAATTCCATGTCATGTGCATATTGCACCAAAAACTTCTGTGTAGCCAGTACAGTGCTTTCAGAACACACTTGATGTATTTATTCTTGGTGTTTGGAGAGGGAGGAATATTACTTTCAGGACACACTGCAGAGGCACTGTTTTGTGCTTTGGAGAAGCATTGTCATATCAACCTATGTTGTCAGTGTTACCTGTGGTATTATGTATACAGCAACTGTAAGGAAGGGATAATTTGTGATTAATTTGAGTTTCCCGGGTGATAAACCCTCAAATTTTAGGAACCTACCCAAAAATTGGTTCTAAATTTCCTGTGCTTGTAAAGGTCCAGATTTTCCTAATTTTCTGAATTTGAAAACCAAAATGCTTTTTTAGGCCATGGCTGCATATCTGATGGCACTGGTCTTGTAGCCTGGATATAGATTTAGCTCTCTCTGTTACATTTTAATAAATTCTTTTTGCACAAAGACTAGAGGATTGTGTAAGCTGTTGAATTTCTCAAAAATAAGAGTAAAGCATGCATATACTTATGATTTGGTGGTGACAAATATGTTTGCACAGGTGCAAGGCATCTTCCTTTAAGTGTAAGCTTTTGATGCTGCTTATGAGGAGATATAGCTGTGGTGTTTGTCAGATTTTTTGTGAAGTCAGCCCGTAACCATCAAATATTGTGTACATCTACAGTGTGATAAATCAAGTTTAAACAAAACTATAAGATCTCCAAATTTCTCCTTAAAAAATCTTGATAATTTAACTATTTTCTAAGCCTTTGCCCTTTGAAAATACAAACCAGCAATTTGAAGAAAAAGGTCAGTGCTGTCACATTTAAAATGATCTAAAATCTGTCCACAACAAAAATACTATAGAACTAAGGTTTCTACAGTAGAGTTGCTTGCCAAAACCCCCTACATCCTAGAAACTTTACAATACATATATAAATATGTGCACAAACACTATAAATGGAACTTTAAGAATTCTTCAAGTCTGTGGTACTTGCAACTGATCTTCAAAGCTAGGTTACAGGATTCCAGCTTACATGTCAAGTTGTGAATATAGAATATTATGGTCACTACTTTCTGTGCTGTGCTCTGGTATTTATAAAAGGATTTTTGGCTCCTTGTCCTGAGTTAGATTGCAGTAAGATTGTACTATTTGTTGAGGGTTCTCAGAGATTTCCCCCTCACTCCATGTTTGGAGGTCTTTTTGCTACATCGTGACAGTTACTGGTACATTATATTACTGACAGATACTGTTAAATCTCTTCCCAAATACTATCTTTGAAATGTGGTTTTCCTATACCTTCTGACCTCTAAGAGTCTTTCTTGTGTTCAGATGATAAAGATATGACTAGCTTTCTAGTTCCAGGGTTAGCTTGGTTGATGCTAGTCTAGGGATCTTAGGAGTGGGGTTCACTGAACAGTAGTGACATACCCATTATTTTCACTCTAAGTGGTTGTCACTGGGAGGGCTATATCTAGAATATTTTAGAATCTGCATTTTTGAATCAGATCCAAAAGTCACGCACATCCTACAGGACCTATGAGGACCTCTTTGTGATTGTAGGATTATTTTTACTATGCATTCTGTTGCACACCAGTCTTCTCAGTTAATTGTTTGTATGAAGTGCAGTAGTATGCTCTTGTATAAGCTTTTGATAGTAAACAAAGGATTTCGGTACTATTTGGATCTTTGCTCCTCTGTAGAACTGATTGATAATGTGTGTGTAAAAAAAAAAAAAAAAAAAAAAGAGAAAAAAAAGGCAGTGTCCTATATGTTACATATAGGTGCCTGTATCCAAAGTGTATAGAGAAATGAAGGAGAATTGTATACTCTTAATTCATATTGCTTACCCTCTGAAAAACAGAGCAGCGTGATAATAACAGTTTTCACCTTTGGAACCAGAAGACTGTGTTAAGGCATGCAAGAACAAAAATTCCTATTTATTCTTCCACTTCAGATGCTGTAAATAAAGATGATAATGCTCTGCTATGATATGAGAAAACATGGTGATTGCTTATCAAAGCCTGGCTACTGTTCACTGAAACTGAGAGATTCACTACTTAGAACAAAAAGTTAAAATACAAGTGTAGGCATCTCATGAATAAGAATAGAATATATTTGTTAGATGTTTGGGTTTGGTTTTGTTGTTGTTATTTCAATACTAAGCTGCTTAACTCATTCAAACAGCTTGGGATTGTGAAAAACTTACTTTTTCTGCTGAAGAACTAGGTGAAACCAATTGGAAAGAGTACAGTTCTTACAGTTCAGAATTTTGTATTCCTACTGCTGTAATAAGGAATAAAATCCTGGATGAAGAATACATTCTGAAAATCTAGGTATGGCTACTAAGGATTTTTTTGAGAGACCAATTTGAGCTTAAGGTAGATGTATTTATTTAAAAAATGAAGTTTGAAAAGGCAAAGGAGAAGAAGAGGAAGTAGAGAAGAACATAGATTCTTCATGGTGATGTCATAGGCCTAAGAGACTTGTGCTATAATCTTGTGTTACCTATTGCTATATTGGAAATCTGTTAAGTGAATCACACTTCCACTTTCCTGTGTTAATTTTTTTGCATCCTAGAGTTATGTACTGGTAAACCTCTGTCATGCATTTTTGCAGAAGATATGTTATTTCTTGGAATGCTGCATGCTAGTTGTTAATTAGACATGTTGAGGTTTTGTATAATAGTGCGTGTCGACCTGACATTTTGAGATAAATTTCATGATAATTTATCTGTGTTACGATAGTTGGAGCTGGAAGAATGCGTGGAAAAATTAAAGGAAGAGCAAAGAGCCAGAATAAAGGCTGAAGAACGAATAACAGAGGTAATGATACTTAATTGTTAATCATCTTTACTTTTAAAGGATAAACCAATCACACTATCCACCTCCTTAATTAGGAGTAATTGGCAATGACATCTAATGTGGTACCTTCCAGAGTTTCAGTTCAAAGTCACACAGATCATTTACTAGCCTAAGGGCAATGATGAAATCTGCGTTTAGTAATGTGTGTTTGTTCTCCTGATCCTATTCCAGAGCCTTGAACTCTGGGTCAAGCTACTCTTTCAATGTGTTTCATTCATTTGGTGTATTACTTATGATCTGGGGCATCCTGATGTTTGTTTTTCTTGAGAAAGTGATTAAATCTGTTTGCAATTTGCAGCAGATGGATAGCTCTTTGAGGTCTCCCACCTTCTTTATCATGACTTGCGCTGGAAAGCTGTTTGTTGCAAAGGTTGTTTAATTTGGCTTGTTCTGTCTTTGATTTTTAAGTTTTGTTTCTGCAGGCAATAAAAATGTCAGATGGTTTTCTGCATAGCATGTTGGCCGTAGCCATCAGTTGTTGCAATGCGCAGTTTTACTTTATGACAGAACCAAACTAACAACTTGTCACAGTTAAATTGTGAGCTTTATTTCCCCTCTGTCCATTGTTGCTGACCTAAAAAATTCTTTTGCATCAATAAGCAGAATTTCTTGTAATAGAGTTGAGTATAAGATAGTGTAAATGAATGGATTTAGATCTTAGATGTGATCTGGAGTGGAATGAAAGTGGTGATACCCTTCGAAACTAGAGCAGCAAGTGGTGCCACACAGTACAGGGAGCAGATATTCACAAAGGACTCTGCACTCTACAAGGTTCGTTGTAGTCCTCTGGTGCAGCCATCCCCATCCTTCTGTAATGTGAAGTGCATCAGTAGGCTCTGCTGGAGTTCTTTCATTGGAATACTTACATGCTTTTTAGCCTAAATACCCACTGCAACAAATCTTTGTAATGCTAGACTGCTTGGACGTAGCACCTTATCTCAGGAGAAGGGATAAGGTAAGTAGCAGTGATCTCTAAAATTGCTCACTTTGATGCTAATTTAACAGTGACAGTGCACTACACAGACTTATAATTTTTTGTCGTTCTATCATAAAAGAAGAAAGAAGGAAAGCCTGTGGTAGCAGTGATTGCATAGCTGTAATCTTTAAGTGTCTGAGTTAATGTTTCCTTCAAACACAAAACCCTCTATATCGTACAGTTATCTTTTAGCTTTCAGTTTCTCATTGGTTTGATTAGTGTTCAATGTGAAGAAAAATTGGATCTTTTTAAACTTTCAGTTTTGGGATGCAATTTTTGCAGGGGAGAGATACAGTACTATGCGTTCCCTCTGATACAGAGGGGTGAATATAAGTAGAGCATTGGCCTTCATTAAGGTTTTTTATTAGTTAAATAAATTCTTTGGTGTTAATGTGTCATATAATACATGCAAAATAACATGATATGAAAGCTATTTTTTTGGCTTGCACTTGCTCGGCAACATTCTGTAGGTACAAAAAACAGTGTTGAGCCAGCAGTTTTGTGTGTCTGCAGCAATTTCACTATGGTAGCAAGAATTGCAGCTGTGGATAAATGAACCTGCACAGAGCTCAACGTTACAGTGCCCTGAATATTTCTGGTACCAGAAGCTCTTTATCAATTATGTCAGTTACTTTCGGTATTTCTCTTTGTGATACTGCTTGCAAAGCTGGGGTTGGGTTTTGATTTTTTGGGTCATTCGTTGTTGGGGTTTTTTTAACTGACGATGATAGAAATTATTTTACTTTTTTTACTTCTTTTTTTTTCCCCACAGCTGGAAATTGAAAATGCAAGATTAACGAATCTGAATATCTCCCTATCTGAGTTTCTTCATGCACAGTCAGTGACCAACATGATTTTGGAAGATGAAGGCATTCTAGGCAGCATTGAGAACTCATTCCAAAAGTTTCATGCTTTTTTAGACCTCCTTAAAGATGCTGGGTAGGTTGTCATGTTACTTAAGCCTTATTGTTTCTGCTGAGATCTTTCCAAAATTACCTTTCAAATGAAGTATGCTGCCCTTTCCGCCCCAGATCTCTAGGACTGTACTCACAGGGAGCAAAGGAGGAAAAATTAACTGTATGTACCTATGGTTTAGTCTTTTCTTAGTGGGAAAAACATGATCCTGGCACTGTCCAGCTGAATTCATGTATCTATCCTTGGGAAAGGCTTTCAGGACACTCATTCCAAAAGAGAAGAAAGCTTCTATTACAGCATGTTTTCAAGTCTTTATTGGATCACCTGTGGCTCTTAGCATTCCCCTAACATGAAACGCTCAAAATGTAGTTGAACTGGCTTCAGAAAGTGTCCTGTTGCCTTGGGACTCCATTTACTAATTGAAGTACAGAAATCTAGATGGATTAATCAGGCCTCTGTACTAAAATTCTGGGTTATTTTATTATTACTTGAAATATTTCAGAGAGTATTGAATAATGTTTGTCTTAAGGTTCTACCACCGTACTTGCAGTTCTCAGAGGATGTCTCATCCTTCCCATTTGTCAGAGAATTTAGGTGTCAGTTCTCAAACCTGTTTTGCAAAGCTTATGTAGCCAGGGATGGCAATCTTATCCAGGAGAATGACTGACTGATATGAAGATATACTGTAGTCTACTCTGTGTGTTCAGGGAAGACCACAGAAGATTTTATTTCTCCTCCCTGCCTCCTGCTTCCATCCACCTCCAAATTGTAATAGTGTAACTTAAAGTTCACCCTGAGGCTGTGTTCTACTTTTGTGCCAATCAGTTGGTAGAGTTGCCATTTCTTTAAGAACGAGTTTCAGACTTTGGAGGAAGGAAGAAATGTGCTCTCACTTTTTCAGATGGGTCCTATATCCATGACAATAGGAGGCTGCTCTGAAAGTTACAGAATCCCAATCACAACGACTGCTCTGCTCAATAAGCTTCTGTTTAATGCTGTGCTATCAGTTGATGGATGCAACTTCTCACTTCTTACTGAGGCTTAAAATACCCAAGTGGTGGTAGGTTTGGCCAAGTTGTAAGCTGGCAGGTGAAACAACATGACTGTATTTGTGAAGCATGTAATTGGATTTGGCTGTTAGAGATTATGCTAGTTTCGGAGATGTGCACCAATCTTCTGCTTGAACGATAATTCTAATCTTTGTTCTGCCTGACAGGGAATCTGCTTGCTAGCATCCTGCTCTGAGATCAATGCTAACTGGGAAAACTTCATTCTTAGCCTCATAACACTGAGTGAAGATTGACAGTTTTGAACCTGCAGGCTAATTTCTGCAAAGATAGGAAAATAGCTTTAGCTACTTGTTTTCATCTTTATTAAGCTATTTTGGGCTTCTCAGAAAATAATGGAAAAACTATCTTCAAAGCTTCAAACAGATTCTGTTTCCTGTTCTGTTTTTGAATGTTTACGTCTTTCACAGGGTAAGAATTTTTTTGTGTCGTTTTCTATTAAATTTTATTTTACAGACTTGGACAACTTGCTGTATTAGCTGGGATAGACCAGTCAGATTTTGGTCTTTTGGGGCATCCACAAATGAATTCTACTCTCAGTAAGCCTGCTAAAATACTAAAGGAGAAGTCTTTTGAAGAAGAAAGGCAAGAACATACCCAGAATAGCAAAGTAAGTCTATACAGGGAATGCTAGTGGCAATGTACTTGATGCTATTTAATGTACTTTTCAGCTGTTGTCCCCCTCTAACTGAAAATAATGATTACCAAATGATCCGTGAAGTTGTTATTGCAATCTTTTGCTGTAGCTGTATTTATACAGATCATAGTAATTCAATGATTAATGTAAACTTTTGAAGTGATTACCATTTGGAACAGATACCATAGTATTTTGTAATGTTCTAAAGAAAGTGTTGGTGGTAATTATGTTGTTTCTTATTCTGAAATATGAAGTTCCAATAGTGGTATGCATCCATTAAAAATGGAAAATACCATGACTAGGTTTTTTAGAAACATTTAATGATGTATAGTGGTCTTAAAAAAACCTAGACTGATAATAGAGAGTAGCACAATATGCCTGTTGAAAAGCAGGAATTTTCTTAAGTTATTGCAATGCATGTGTCCAGTCCTGTCAGATTTCTACATGGGCAGTGCCATGAATTTCAGACAACTACAAATTTGTAATAGTAATAACTTAACTGGTTTGTTTCTACTCTGAAGTCAATAAATGGAAAACCTTCTGTATTTTTCAAGGGATGGACTAAAGTTCCCTTAAAAAAATAAAAGTCAGGCTTAAGATTTTAAGGCAATTAAAATTAAGATACTGGCAGCCTGTCCAAGTTGGATAAAACTGTCATGCTAAGAATCATTCTGCATTCCAGGATGTTTCTTATGCCCAATGTCTTCCCTATTAGGTGTTCCAAATTCCTCAAGAACACCATTGTTACAGGAGTAGCTGGTACCCGTCCATTCACACACCATCCGTGGTGTCACGCGCGCACACACACACACTCTTGGGTGCGCTGCTGCTTCTTCAGGGTCGACCCCAGGTTTCCTGCAGCAGAGTCTCAGGTGTCGGATTTTATAAAATAACTAATTCAATTGAAAGGCGCAGCAGTAGGATCAGCCCAGGCTGGGTGCTTCCAAAGAGAGGGACCCAGAACAAAGAAATCCCAGGGCAATTATACCCTTGGAACCCACACACCCGCCCCAAGCTGTCCACGCGCCCTTTAGTGTGATGGTGATTTTTGGTCTGGGGTCTTCTAACATCTAATTGGATTCTTCTCCTGTGGCCAGGCAGGCTGGCTTTTACCCTGTTGACTTGCAGTTTCTGCCAAAGGTTGGAGCTTCCCTGTCTTCTGGTTTACAGTCCTTGTGCACCTGCCCTTGCTGGTGGAACATGGAGAACTGGAGTCCCAGACTTGGGAAAAACACTACTAAAACATTAGTGTGATATTAAAATACTTTCCCCTACTAAAAGACTAAACGCAGCATTGTACTGGCTGTTAGGAAAACTACTGGGAAAATTACTGAGAAAAATAGCTCTATCACGGCCTAAAGCCTTCAGCAAATCTAGCCACTCATGCTAAGTAAAGCTAAGCAAACAGCACAAATCACACTCTATTAAAATCTCAAGTAACTTATTCTAATTAAACCTCACTTATTTCCATTAAACAACTAATATCCCTCAACACCATGAGCTTCTAAAACATGATGCTAAAAAGTGTTGGGTGTTTTTAATGGTGTGGAATGCAATTTCTGGTTTTGCAGTTTGAATCTGCTAACATTATTTGGAGTAATAGAGTTAATTCTCATTGTAGGTTCTTTGACATTTGTTATAGTTTGGCTTGCCACAGTGTTTTCAGCTGATGGACTCTTCTGCACTGTGACATTAACTTGTTCATGCAGTTTGTTTGAATCATTATTTTTTTTAATTCAGCTGCATTTAGAAGCCTGAACTTAAGTGTTTTTTTTAAATATACATAGCAAACATACATATACACATTTTTAAAAATATACATATACAAAAAAAGATGATTACAAAAAGCTTCAGCTAAGTCCCATACTTATCTCCTGGCTTTGGTTAGTTTAGATTCTTGTAGCAGCCAGGTATTGTGGGATAGACTCTTGGGACCACACTACTGTGAACTGTGAGCAAACGTACTGAATTGCAGGTATTTCAGAATGATAGACATGATTAGGCTTTGGCTGCTTCAGTATAATTGACACATTTATATATGTATATGACTACATATACCGTAGTATAAAGTTCAAGCTAGATGTGAAACTGTAATATGCCTACTCTGTCATTATCACTAGCAATCTTCGGAATCTTGCTTGCTTTGAAAGGTAATAAAGGTTGTGTGATTGCTATTTCTGAATCTTTTCTATATTATGTGAAGACTTTATTTTGCTATGCAGATTTCAGTGTATGGCAGTTGCAATACTGGATTTTTTTTCTCTCGTTGCATCAGTATCTTCATTGGAATCTCTTATTTCAGAACAGAGCTGGGGACATCCAAGTTTCTCTTCCTGGCACGTTTCAATCCCAGATGGTTGCAAATAATGCCTTCTCTGCTCTTAGAGAAATACAAGAACTTCAGACTGCAGGGCAACAGTACCAGCCAGGCTTACAGAGGGAAAATGAAGCTCAAACAATTAGCCAAAATAAAGAGGATAAGCCTCGAAATAGTACTCCAACATTCTCTGAGAGGAGAGTCAAACAAAATGAACAAGCAAAAGGACATCACTCAGAAAGGCAATTGGTTACCAGTCTGCATTCATTTTCTGATTCCAGTGTACATATTAAAAGTAACGGTAGCAGAATATCCAGTGGTGCTTCTGGTGAAAAAAGCAAAAGTTACTCCTCAAAGAAGTATATCCCTAGAGCAAATGAAACGGCAATTCCAAATGATGGAGCAAGAGGAGACCACAGTAGACTGCAGACAGTAAACTGCTCTGGAACTGATACTGTAGGATCTGGCTCTGAAATACAAGAAAGTATCCAAAGTGTTACCAGCATTTGAAATGGTCCTACAATGTTTGGACTGTTCTTTAAACTTGCAAGATTAAAAATAAATTTTGGATGCCTTGGTGTAGTTTGTGAATTTTTTGTAAAGTGATGTAGACATTGTAAACTTTTAAAGATTGCATGCTGTTTAGTATTCCTGTTTTGTGTTTGCATTGCTTGTCACTAGATTTTTATTTTTGGAAATGTGACGTGCTAGTAGAATGGTACCCTTCAGTTTGTATTACACACAAAGGATTCCTGGTATATGGATTTTATTGCATGTCACAGTTCTCGTTATAGAGTGTAAAGTGTTTGAGCTAATAAAATAATTTGAGTACAATTTTTTTTCCACTGTTTATTTCCAGTGTATTGCAGTGGAAGTGGAAAAACTGGCTTTTAGGGCAAACATCAATTGATGCGGGTATGACATTCTCAAAGGTAGTGGAAGTTTCAGATTAAAAAATGAACTCAGAAACATCTCTAAAAAAATATTTAAATACAGCCATTTTTCCTTATCACTATGACTGCAGATCATAGAATAATACATGTCGGAAGGGACCTCTAGAGGATGTCTAGTTCAACTCAGGACCTAGAGAAATGTGAGAAAACTAAAAGAATATAATTGTTTTAAAACTCCTCAGTTTGCCCCCTAGCTTTTTGTTCTGTCCTTTTGCACAGGCAGCTGATTTGCAGCTGCTGAACTATGGCACAGAGAAACATAGATTTTATTTGCCTAATGTGGCACAGAAAATTATTTTGTTTTGCACCAGTAATAATAAGAAGATGCACAGAAAAATAAAGCGGAATTTGCACACTGGCCTGAGTGCCATGAGAAGGCTATGAACCTAGTAAGTTCAAGATAGTATAATATAGTCAAGAACCTAATATGTTTTCTTCACTAATCACTATTTTGTATATAAAAGCCAGTTTTGTAAAATTAAACTTATTAGGAAGGGTTGTAGAGGAAGATGTTAAATATTTAAGCAAATTTTATGAAAAGTGTTTTTAAGCAACATAGTTTGCATTGGTTTAACACTGGATTCAACAATGTGAGTGAATTTTGCTTTTGAATGAACTCAGTTTTATTTCCTTAAAATAACTTCTTTATATGGCTTTTCACATGCACATGCTTGTGTCAGTCCTGATTTAAAAGAAATTTCTGAAATTGCAGTAGTGAACTCTGGGAGACTGAGTAGTAGAATCTGACATAAAATGCTTATCTTTGAGGTTCAGATGTTGAAAACTCATCACATTGTGCAGTGTTCATGAAAAACTGCTTTTTTGGAAAATATAACATTTAAATATTTTGCCTTATTTTCACTACTCACAGTGTTAGCTGAGATTTTGAATGATCATAATGTTTTAACCTGTTTGATGTGGACTCATGTTTTTCTTGGCAATGTGTATTCCATTTGTAGAGAGAAGGCGACAGGGTGATGGTCCAACAGAAGATATTTTTCACATACAGGAATTAGGCAAGATGATTTGGGCTGAATGGGGGGGGGGAGGGGTGTGTGTGTGTGTGGGGGGGTGTGTGTGTGTCTCAAATACAGTGTAACTTTCTTTGTCATCTGTCATGAGAGTTCTATAACACAGAAGATCTGTAGAAATTCCTGATTCCAAATGCTTGACAATTACGAAGAAACTCATGAATCCTCAAATGGAAATTTTCTACTGAGCAAATAGCACAAGATTACCTTAGCTATTGCAATATTGCACAAGTAATTGCACAATGAAAGCGCGTTATTTATACAGACTTGACTATCTTGACAGATACTTCACTTCAGAATAATAGCAGGTAATATATTAATCTATGCAATTTTTCAGACAGTCTCTCAGACATTTGAAGTTTTTTGCTTCAGTCATGATTCTTCACTTGTGGTTTTGGTTTGATTGAACAATTACATGCAACCAGTTTCTTCAGCATTAAAATGCTACGTGTTCCCTTTTTAAAACTAAAACTAATCACTGTGAAATGGTGGATAAAATTCTAAGTTCAAAAGTGCTCAAATTTGTGAGATTAGGAGTTACGAATCTCTTACTTGTCCCTAAAAATACCACAAAGAACTTAGAACAGTTTATGTGCCTATAAGCAGGTGGCATAAATACCTTTTGTGTTAAATACTACTAATGTTTGCTTTTGAAGCATGAATTATGTAAAAAATCATCATTTAAAGCAAAATTGACTAGGCAGTATATAACTGAGATGGGCATATCTTTTTCCATATCTTTAAAAAAAAAAAAAAAATCAGAAACATGAAGGATTCTCCATCTCATCACTGGTGCACTCTTACTGTGAGAATCTGGTGCCTACTTTATATATAGCTGAATGTTGGATCTGAAGTCAGTAGAGATAATAGATATAAATTATTTGAGGGATAAGTATTTATAAGGCTATCACAAATATTTCAGAAATTTCAAGGGTTTTACTAATGATTTAAAAATGCATTTCCAAAAAAAATTTTGTGTATATAAATAAAATTTTGTGCATATAAATACATTTAAGAATGAAGTATTTTAATAAAATGTAAAAAAGTATTTTTGTGTGTATATATACATACATTTTAAATGATTATGTAACCATTTTACCCTGAATTTGGACATAAACTGTTTCAACCTCTTGCTATTAGTTAATGTTTTACATATTTGTCTGTGTTCTTGTTTGACATAAAAGCCTGAAATCAATATGCCCAGCTATTTGCTAGAGAACACGCTACTATTTACTTATAAAGCATTTCTCCTCTCTTCATTTGGGCTTCCCAAGAATTATGTTTCACACTTCATAATTGCAATATTTGGAGCCAGATCTCTGAAAAACAAAATAACCCCAAACCCTTGTCTGAACTACCTGCATCTTAAGTCCCACCAAAATTTGTTAGTCTTGCTAGTTTGCTGGACCAGACATCCCAGCTGTCTCCTGAAACAGCTGCCAGGTTGCTATGCTTTCAGCATTATTTGTCTTTTAATAATGACGTCAGTTTGTCCGTTATTGTACTGGACATGTGCGCTTGCTCTCCTTGAGTGAGCTGATTCTTTTCCAGCAGTAGTCAATCAAGGTTTTTCTGTCCAGCACAACATGAAGTCATGATGAACCCAGTAAAGGTTCACTGAAAACTCTGGAGCTTTATTTAAATATTACACTTCCTCTGATTCCCCCCCCCCCCCCCCCCCCCCCCAGTTATACATCATAGTAAATACAGCGCGCTCTGGTTTTGTGTTAATTATACAAATTCACATTCATCTGCAGGGATTTGTGGCACTTGAATGGTCAGGTTCTCTGTCAAATGCTGGAAGCCAGAAGCATTCCTGGAAGTCATTGTTTTGAAAGCTTATATTTTGTACTGGGCGACTATGAATATTGATATAGTGAATTTATGGGGTTTAATGTAATAAAAATATTAAGTCATAATTCCTGGTAGCAAAGTATTAAAATAGGAGAAATGTCAATTCAATAGAAACAAAACTCTGAGATGACCTTTACTATTCCTCTTCATTCTCTCCAATTGCAAAAGCAAAATAATCCCTTGCATGTAGCAAAAACGGACTGTTCTGTGTTCAGGAAACTTTCTGGTTCATACATCCTTATAAATTGTATTTACTCCCCATCAATGCACAATGTAAAATGGATTTCCTAAAGCTCTGAGTGGCAAGGCTTCCAGCGCCGTTGTCCTCTGATCTCATGGGAGCTGCTATTTTTGACCCTTTTGGTCAGGATGGCACTTTCCTGAACTGAAAAACTACAGTACCTGTTATTTACTCCCTGTGCTCTGAGCCGATACCAGCACCAGCTTGCCTAGTTTCTATTTTTGTGTTCTAGCTCTTTGTGCCAGAGGTTTAAAATTACACTTTTATTCCAAAGTTTTAATTTACCTTGTGGTTTGTGCCATGCAGTTAGGATTCAAGACTGATCCTGCTTGGATGTTGAAGCACTTCCCATAGCAGCAGTCAGGCTTCCTGACCTGAACCACCAACCTAAACTATTTCTGGCTGCTTCCACCACCCCTTCCTGCTTAGAACACCTTTTCCCCAGCAGGCTGGAGTTTGAAGCTGCCTCTCTGGGCAGATGTAAGTAGTTTGGGTTTAATATTGGGAAAAGCCCATACGAGGAGCCCATATCTCTTTAGCCTGTTTCTGTTTGAGAATCTAGTAAAAATAATTACATGGCAGTCGCATCTATGTTGTTAGTGAGCATTTTGCTAGAGGCTTCTATTTAATTAGAACTAATTTAAATAATTAGAAGTAATATAGTTGTTCTGGGTCTTGTGGTCTGAGACATACTTTAAAAATACCTTGGTGTTCTGAAGAGAACGTATCCAGCCTGTAACATCCAAGAAGTTTGCTATTTTTTTCTGGGGAGGGTCCTGGTGTCTAAAAATGAGTTTGGTGGGTTTTTCTTAAGCTATAGCCATTATTGAAATGAAGGTTATCTTTGCTCTAAAACCACTGTCTCTGTTTACTATCTTTTAAACAAAATAACTTGCATAAGATGAAATCTATTAACTAAATACCAGATCAGGCTGTACCTAATCTGTAAATTCCTTTATTGTTCTAGGTGTGACTTGGCTTGACAGGAAAAGGAACAAATTCAAGTAGTCAATATTTCTTCAGTGAAATACTTTGTAACAAAAAGCGACCTTTTATATAAATCTCATTATTCACAAAATAATGGACACCACTTTCATTTCTGGAAAAGTGGATTTGGTATGCAGATGATTAACGTTGATGATTAAACTTGATAAACACGCAGGGGACTAAAGTAGGGCCAGCATTATGGGTAACACTGACTATGCTGCTCAAGAGCTTTATGCGGCTACATAGGAGAATCATGATCTCGTCCAACATATTTGACAATTATGGGATTCTGTAAAGCCCATCTGTTTTCAGTCATACCTAATGGCTTGTTTTGTCACAGTTGTTTTACTGCTACTGCCTTTACAATCACTTCTGAAAACTGCGGGTAAGGCAGTACGTCTCACTAAAACAAGTAGAAGGAATTGGATGAGCCAGTCTCTGTCCTTCAGTTACAACAGTTTAACCGTATAAATGCTATGTTTCAAACGACCGTACGCTAAGGTATCTGTGGAAAGAATGGTTTAGTATTTAGGGCTATCAGCCTAGGATTTGGCAGACCTCAAGGCAAGTCCCAGCTCTGCCATCCATTCCGTGAAATTAATTAAGCTTCAGAGCTCTCCTGGTTTTCTTCTCTTTCTGTGAAATCCGAATAGCAATTTGCCTTGCACATGGGATGTTTGGGGAGACCGCACAACACGCAGATACTCCTTGCATTAGAGAAGGTGGGGATCCTGCTCCCCCACAAAGCAAGAACTCCGCACAAAATACGAAGGCATTTGGGGATTGTGAAACCACCTCATTCACGATGCCATATCACCTGAAATTCATTGTACCTATGGGTTGCTATTTTTAATTTCTCATCCATTCATGCAGATGACTTTTGGAACAAGTGTCCCAGCTTTGCTGCAGCAACTGCATGGGGGGAAATCACAGGGAAGTGACTGTAGGACATGCATTCTTTCTGTCTGTCTGTCTGTCTATCGATCTACCTACCAACCTACCCACCTACGTCAGTACGTGCAAAGAAACCTTGGCGAGGTTCACCGCGGTTTTCCAAGCGCAAGGCACGTTTAAATCCCTTGCACCGCTTCGAGCCTTTCCCCCGACCCCCCCCCCCCCCGCCTTTTTGGCTTATTTGCGTGGAAAGAGCCGTCCCGGCTGCCCCTTGGCCGTGGCCGAGGCCGAAGTTTGCCGTTTCGCTAAATGGGGGTGGGGGGGTGGGTGTGTGGGGGGGTGGGGGGGTGGGTGTGGGGGGGTGTGTGTGTGTGTGTGGGGGGGTGTGTGTGTGGGGGGGGTGGGTGTGTGTGTGTGTGGGGTGTGTGTGTGGGGGGTGTGTGTGTGGGGGGGGTGTGTGGGGGGGTGTGGGGGGGGGGGTGGCGGAGCTCACCATGGGGAGGTGGCAACGCGCGCTGCCCCGCCTCGCGGCTCCCCGCGTGCCGCTGCCCGCGCTCCGCCCCGCGCCGCCGCCAGCCTGATCACGCTGCCTCCTCGTGGCCGCGCCGCCAATAGTCGGCCGGAGCGCTGCCTGGGGAGGGGACAGTGGGCGGGGCGAGCTGGCTGCGGCCCCTCCCCCTGGGTGTGTGTGACAGCAGCCAATCGGCGGGCCGGCGGCGGGGGCTTTATAGCGGCGGGGGCCGCCGGCGCGGCTCGTGGGCAGCAGCAGCGGAGGCGCCGTCATGGAGTGCGGGCGGCAGGTGGCGAACTTCGGGGCCGGGCCGGCGAAGCTGCCGCGCTCCGTGAGTAGGACCCGGGGGCCTTCCCGGCGAGGGCTGGGGCATTGCGGAGGGAGGGAGGGAGGGAGGGGGGTGGGTGGGTGTCTTCGTCTTCCCGGCGCCGCGGGGGAGGCTGTGCTGGCGGGGGCAGGTGGCTCTGCCCGCGCGTTGAGGGGGCTCTCGCCTGGGCTGGGGCGGTGGGGCAGCGGCGGGTGCCCGCCGGGCGTGGCGGTGCGTTCTGTCTCCCAGCCCGGCTCCCGGGGCCCTCCGTGGGTGCCGGCTGCAAAGCGAGGGCCGGGGGAGCTCGGGTGAATACGAATGAAAAGAGCTACCCACGTAACAACGAAACCTCGTTTTCTTTCCCCCTCCTCGCCCAATCAAATGCCCTGGTAAGTTTGAGGCTGATACAGCCCTTGATGAACGACCCTATGATCAGATTCAGAAAAAAAACTCTAGGTGAGTTATCCTGAAACATTAGGGTGCATTTCCAAAAAAAACCTCAAGCATACCAGGGCATTTAATTGGGTGAGGAGGGGGAGAGAAATGTTAAGTCCTCAGGTGCACAAGGATAGCTATGTTGAGTAGGTTATTTGTCAGCTGATAAATAATGTGGTAATTCCCTGAGACGTCTTGATTTAAAAAATGATAATGAGTATAGTGTAGACTCAACCCTCTGGAAAGTTGCATCAGCAGCCATAGATTAGCCAGTTACATATGGAGGGGGGGTGGTTTCTGCCAAATTGTGTGCATCTGACTTTCAAATTAAGAGTTATGTATTGTGAAAATATTTTTTCTTTTCTTAGTTTCCTTCAGAGTTGTCTTTGTTATTTTCTGTGTTATTTCTTTAACCATTTTCTACAGGTAAACAGATTTGCCTTTTTTCCTTTTCTCATGGGAATGTCCTTTGTAGATTATAGTGCAAAGAAACTTGTTCTGTCTTGAACCCTTGGCTCAGAGTCTTATTAGAACTGCTGCAGTATCCAACTTTCCAACAGAGGGTACTGAGAACCGAGTTTAGGGTTTGAGAAAAGCATAGCTGAACTCCATATTACTAATCTGTTTTCCCCTCTTGAAAATGCAGTACTTTTAAATGAACTACTGTGTCACCTCGATTATTTCACTTTGATTGTGGGCTAATGCCACACATGAAGCACTCTGACTTGCTGAAGGAAGAAGGTGGACAGAGCTCTTCATGGCTATTGTAAGGGGTATTGTAAATGTCTATTGTAAGGCATGTGCAAGTTGTCAGATAAAGAATGTTACTAACAGAATTGGATTTTATCAAGCAGTTTAACAAGCACTTCCTAATAGTCTGTGTGTTCTCCTTGACTTTTTCCCTCTTCTTTGGCATGGGTAAGTTTGCATGTGAAACACAGTGGTTAAAACTTCACCATCTCTAACATCAACAGCAGCATAGCTGTTTGTGGTTACCTCTTGGTGACCAGCTGTTACAGTTCACAGGCCATGCAGACACCTGGTTGGCAAGGCAGATTTCTTGTTCCTGCAACTGTCCAGAGCATGTGGTTTCTTGATGGATCCTGGGGCACAGGCATACAGCATTTGTTTTGGTGGCTTTTCTACTGGGGCTCCTGTTCCTCCTTTTTCCTTTAGGAGGAACTAAGAATGTTCTGGCTCTCACACAAGAACTTATTGGAATTGGAAGCTGCAGATCCAGTGGTTAGAATCTAATTCCACCTTCTTGATATTCAAGAGCTGTGGGAGAAGAAAGCAAGATGGAAGGCTGAAGCAGCAAATTATCTTGCTAGGGCTCCTAGGAATGACCTGTATTTTTTGATTGTCTCAAAAATTTGCTTCGTTTATTTCATAATGTTCAACAACATAGACAAGGCACATTTTCTGAAAGAGTGGGGCTTCATTCTGTGAAACCAGGCCTTGCCCTGTTGGGTCAGTTTGAGGTATCCAGTTCCCCAAGCTGATTTTTTTCTTTGTTTTCTTCAATACCTTTGTCCTGTTTGTGCAAGTGAAGTGAAAGAACACAGGGTGGAGGGGCAGGGATTTAAGATGCTTGATTAGAGTACACTTTAAGCATTCTGTAAAAGGTTGGGAGTTCCATCCAACTCCTAGAAATCATTCTGAAATCTGGAAATGTAGCTGTTTGAAGTAGTAACTTAAAACTTGGTGTCCACAACAAGCATATGATGTAATTATGGTATCTTAGGAAAAGCCCTCAGCTACTACATACAAGGAAATTGTGTTGGTGACTATACTCCTGTTAATCTTGCTTGGCAATTGTCAGGTTATTGCAATGTGGAGCAGTTGGCATATGCATGATGCATTAATGGAAAATTCCCTTAATTTATTTGTGGATTTTTTCTTTTGTTAGGTATTATTAGAAGCACAGAAAGAATTGGTGGACTACAAAGGACTCGGTATAAGTGTTCTTGGTAAGACTTTAAAAATTCTGAATCTTTCAGAATGTAGATGTTTAAGCAAACTGTTTAATAAGAGTTTTTGATCTTAGTATTTCAGCTCCTTTTCTTTTCTAATACTTTATTCTAGTGATGTGTATGTCCAGAGAATATTTTTTCATACTTTTTTCTATCATTCATCAGAAGACCATAAAATGATACATAGCCAGATGTTTAGTGATCCAAAACAAAAGACTAGAGGAAAAAAAAAAAAAATATGTAAAACATTAGTACTTGTGGATCTTTAGGCAGGGATGTATATGTATGTGTATATAAATAGGCAATATATAAAATCTGCTTATATATCTATAAAATACTATATATGTATACACATACTATACACATGTATATATACACATATATATACCATGTATAGTATCTTATATAGCATGTGGCAAAATGCTTCAGATGTTTTTGATGTATAGCATCCTTCCATTAGGAAGGCAATGCTGTCCTGTCATAAGGAGGAGGTGTCTTCTGGGGGGTAACTGACTGGCTTTTCAGCCCCAGTTGCATGAAACTTCTGGGCAAGAAGATGGTCAGTGTTTTACCATGTGAAACTGGTTGACAAAGGTAGAATGTGCAGCAGTCTCTGCAGGATTGAGATTCATGTTTAAATTGTACACTCTTACAGATGGAAGAAAGAATATGAGTTTAATAAAAGGAATTAGTATTAAGTGTCCTTAATGTGTAGTTAGGAGTCCTGTGTGAAGAAGCCTTCTTAAAAGTGAAAGAAAAAACCAAACCCCTGTACCTTACTCTATACTTGCTACAGTATTAGTAGCAGAGCAGATTCTTAGAGTGAGGAAAACTTACACCTTTCCAGTGTGTACACTACACCTATTTTTCACATGAATGTAGTTGTTCCTAGAGGTGGTAAGGTCATGTGGATGACAAATGTGAATGGACTGGTTTTGCCTGGATCTGGACAAGACTGGAGGTATAAGTTTTGTGTGGGTATTTAGAAAGGCTTAGCAAAGAGTTGGAACTGGAAATGGGAGCCTTCAGGCATTTTGGGTCTGTAGTGTAAAAGTTTTAAAGCTTAACACAATTTTTAAATTGCATTCAGAGAATCATAGAACAGTTTGGGTTGGGAGGGACCTCAAAGATCATCTAGTTCCAACCCCCCTGCCATGAGCAGGGACACCCTCCACTAGACCACGTTGCCCAAAGCCCCATCCAACCTGGTCTTGAACACTTCCAGGGATGGGGCATCCACAGCTTCTCTGGGCAACCTGTTCCAGTGCCTCACCACCCTCACAGTAAAGAATTTCATCCTAATATCTAATCTAAATGGACCCTCCTTCAGCTTAAACCCATTACCCCTTGTCCTATCACTACATAACCTTGCAAACAGTCCCTCTCCAGCTTTCCTGTAGGCCCCCTTTAGGTACTGGAACACGTATTTATGTATTACCACTTTGTTTCATGCTATTTTTTTCTTTCCTTTCCACCAAAGAAATGAGCCATCGGACCTCAGATTTCACAAAAATTTTAAATACAGCTGAAAATCTCATGCGTGAATTGCTGTAAGTACTTCCTGCTTGTTTTATTGTTTTTTATGTTTGTGCTAGTTGCACCAGTAATGACTAATATGGAGCCCTTTCCTTGAAAGAACCTGTTTAGGTTTTTGTTTAGATACTGTGTTGGCTAGAATAATTATCTTGGAGAGGACATTGATCTTCTCTTTGTCTGATGCTGATTTATTTGAATGTGACAAAGGGCTTTATTAGCTTAAGATGCTTTTTGTGTATCTACTATACATTGACTAGTTGACTTTCTTCTAAAATTTTAATATTTGTCACCTTCATAGAATTCATGAAGGGTATCAATTTTCTTCTAGAAATAACTGGAAACAATAGAAATCAGGTATAGAAGTGACCCAGGAGTCTGATTTTCCTAACATGAGCCCAATGGATGTGTTTTAGAATCACTGATCAGGAGCCTTTTTCCTATCTGTAGTGTGACATGTTTTTTAAAGTTTTAAATAAATCTATTGTATATTAGAATTAATGTTCTCAGAGTAGTTAATAATGATGGTTGTTTCATATACAAGCTTGACCCTCAGTCACAGCCAGAATTGAGAGAGGTTTTAATGAATAACTTGAACAAGTAATTTTTGTGACTGTATGAACAACTCCATATGGTATTTGCTCTGCATTAACAATTTACTGTATGGTTGCACTTTCAAATTGAAGAGTCTCAGAGCTGAATTCTACTGTGAGCACTTTGGTGTGAAGTTCTTAACCTGACAGAAAAGCCATGAAGCTAGCAATGGACAAATAACAAGTGACCATTAGTTTAAATTTGTGTGTACTGTGATACTGGAGCTACTCAGGAGTGAATTTGTTTAATGCTATTCAAGGGAGGAAAAAAGCTTGTTTGCAGGAAAATTTTGTTGGTAAAGTGTATAGCATTATTTTTAATACCCAGGTTGTTTTTCAAGACCAGTGCTGAGGTAAGTAAATGAGATTTGGTCTAACCTCTTAGCAAAGACTCTTTTAAAATTACAGTTGCTGCTAAATGCATAGTATCAAGTAGTATGCATCCTGTGTCTTCTGGGGATAACATAAATGGCTATTTCTTGCATGCAGAAATATACCGGAAAACTACAAAGTTATTTTCCTCCAAGGAGGTGGATCTGGTCAGTTCAGTGCAGTCCCACTTAATCTTATTGGTTTAAAGGAGGGAAGACATGCTGATTATGTGGTTACTGGAGCTTGGTCAGCAAAAGCAGCTAAAGAAGCAGAGAAGTATGCCAAAGTGAATATTGTTCATCCGAAACTAGGAACCTATACAAGTAAGTTGATGATTACATCCATCCATGTGAATGTTTAGCTTTTTTGAATCGCTCTAAAAATTGGTCCAACTCAGCTGCTGGGTTACTGAATGTTAACTAGTTACAAACTTGACTGCCCAGAACTCAAAAGGTTGACTACTGCGTGTCTGCATGTTCATCACTGGGAGATCTGTTAGAGGGCTTAACAGTGTCCACCAGCAAAGAACTGTGAAACTAGGCTGAGCAGATCCCAGAAAATAAGTGGCAAGAAGCAAATGTGTGTCAGTAGGGAAATGGTGTGGGCGGTCTGATTTTTTTGTTGTTAGTTAACTGAGTTCTTAAGCTATTAGCAGGGATATTGCAAGGTATTTCAGTTTCAGGTATACTCAATGAGATTGCTCTGAAATTTGGAAGCATATCTGGGATCTTAACCTCATTGACCCAGGAGGGATGGGAGACCTGCATTCTGTTACGTTCTCTCCGGGGTTCCTGGGTACTTATCTTCCCCAGCCAAGTGTCATAACAGGCAGTTGGGTCTGGACTAGAAGGAGGATTTTCAACTCTTGAAGCTTGTTACTGGACATAACATAATCTGAATGACGACAGTGTAGAAGGAAGAAAAAGGTTAACTGTAACTGGGGCATTGGGAAATTTTGAGGGAGTCTGTTTCAAGAACATTTTAAGTGTATAATTTGTCACTGGATATACATAAATAATTCTTGGAGCAGGGACACCTGAGTTCTAGTTTCTATTCCTGCTAGTCATACTCATGTTCTTTCCCTCTGGTCCAAATTACAGCATTTGAACTGGGAAGAGTAGCAACAGGAAAGACAAAGAATATCCCCATATGAGTTAGTATATTAACTGGTGATTAGGGCACTAACTTGGAAGATAAGTTTTTAGCCTCTGAGGCACAGGAAGGAATTGAACCTACAACTTCCCAGTTTAGGGGAGTGTATTTGTTGTTTGGCAGCTGTAGATACCGGGAGAGACAGTAAATAATGGTGGAGGCAATAGCAGCACTACTTTACCCTTCATCTTTTGGAGGAGAGAAGAAAGGAAGAGCAACCATTTGTTCTATGCAAAACCTGTTCTGTGCTGTCAGGGCATGCCTGTGTATTGCCTGTTGACAGAGGAACTTTTAGTTTGTAAATCAGTTGCAAGGTTTAAATGGGAGGTAGGTAGGTAACCCTGTGTTCAGCTTGGGCAAGACTGAAATGCTTCTGGGGATGCACAGAAACACAGCTGTAGAGAACTTTATCAGTGAGAATTTGGATACTTCAGTGGTACAGAAGGAGGGTTCATGGACCCAGTGCCTGAATTCCTCTGAAATGCTGTTTTGGACTCCTAGGGTAGTAGTTTATAGTCTGGGATTGCAAACCTGATGAAAATCTCTTGAGGAATAAGGGCTGAAAACCAGAAGAGTGTTTGCAGGCTTAATGATGGCTCACCACACAATTTTGGGAATGCACTGGTAGATTTTCTTTGCTGATGAATTATAGCTTCCTAGTAACAAGATAACTAATACTTTATACTGCAGAATCATTCTGGGTTTGTACTTAAGTCCTGTGTTCAAGTAAGATTGCATGCCAGGAAAATTACTTGTCTCCAGTGACCTTTGGTTTTCTTTTTTGTCTGTCTCAGACATTCCTGACCCAAGCACTTGGAATCTTAATCCAGATGCATCTTATGTCTATTACTGTGCTAATGAGACTGTTCATGGTGTGGAGTTTGACTTTGTACCTGATGTCAAGGGAGCAGTCTTGGTTTGTGATATGTCATCAAACTTCCTATCCAGACCTGTGGATGTTTCCAAGGTACAGTATTGGACACAGTGGCTGCACAAAGTGTTTTCAAACTTAAGCGCATATATTTAGGCACTTTGAAATGTCTGGATAGCCAGAGGTGGTGAGCAGTGGAATTAAGGAAATCATATTTTGTTAATTGGGTATCTGATGGTGGATACAAATGTTGAAATCTGAGGTTTGAAATTTCAGTATCCATCTGTCCTTTTTTTCAGTAAAAACATTGAACTATGTTGAAATTGTTCATGTTAATAGCTACCCAAGATTATTTGTCCACTGTGTGGTCTTCACTGATGCTGTAGCTGAAAAAAAATCTACTGAATCATATTTAGTATGTAGATAGTGTATATGGCAAGATACTGTGAATGAGAATTTTTGATCCTGCTGCTTACATGGAAAATCTGTAAACCCTTTTAAGCTGCTAAAGCTTCCTGTGCCTCACAGTTACTGTGTCTGTTTCATATATAACACAGAGGTAGAACATAGTACTTGCTTATGTTTGTAAAGTGTGTTATGACTGGGACGTGTTACTGACTAGGGAAGTAGTGTGTTTGACCTATACACAGACAAGTGTGTAGCAAGAGGAAGGGGGAATTGTTAGTGTGTTCATCTTGGCCTTTCTTGATCCACCTTTTTAAACAGGTGGATTATATGATGCCTGTTCTGAAACACCAGATTGGTTGAAAATACTGTGATTTATGTGTGAATTTATTTTTAGTAAATTTGCTTGGATTAGTGTGAAATGGGGACAGGCTGCCTTAAGAATTGTGACTACTGAAAAAATATTTAGCAAATCACTGGAAAACTTTTTGTGGTGATCTTCAGTTGAATGAAGATACATGGTTCTGATAATAGACATACATGGGATAATAACTGTGCTGTAAGTGCACTTTGGAATCAGAACTTCTCCTAACTCTTCTTTGACCTACAACTTGCTCGTTTTCATCATGGTCTCCAAGCTGTTCAGCTGAGTTGTATGCCTGTTGTATAATGATGCTGGTGTATGACTTGGTTATAAGATCGACTAGTGAATGCATGTAGCGAGTCCTTCTTTTCTTCTTTCTGTTAGTTTGGTGTGATTTTCGCTGGTGCTCAGAAGAATGTTGGCTGTGCTGGAGTTACTGTTGTAATAGTACGTGAGGACTTGCTGGGATTTGCACTGAAAGAATGCCCTGTAGTACTGGATTACAAAACACAAGCAATGAATGGCTCTTTGTATAACACTCCACCATGCTACAGGTAATTTACTGTGCTATTTAATATCTGTTTACTCAAAAAGCTACTGCACTGCCATCTGCTGCTCTTATCGAGAAAAGGTTCAGAAGTTGAACATTTGCCTTCAAGTTACTGATGTGTTGGAGTGTTTCACTAGTCCTGTGAAAACATGGGAAGTGTCTAGCCATGTGCCTGTAGTAGGTGTTTTGATGTTGCCTAGTGGGACTCAGACATAAAGGACATAATATTTTTAGAAGTAAATGTCATAATTCCCTTGCAGAAGTTTCAGGACTTACTCTAGTTAATTAAGTGCTGATACGTCTGTTGTTGCAAGTTGGTAACTTGTCACTTAGTCTTCTTGGACACTCAGTACAGATTTGATTCAATTTCTTCCTGAGGTAGTTCTCAGCATTTCAATTTCCAGATCCTTATCCCTGTAATTTTTTTTAAAGGCATTTTAGTCATTTAGAAATGATGCTTTGCTACTGGAATATTTAGGTGTTGAGCCAGTAGTATCTACCTATTCTTAATCTGGAGCATTGTTATACCAATATCCACTAAAATTATTATTTTTTAAAACAAAATCTTCAAACCAGGTATCCTTTTTTCCCAGAAGTTTTTTAGTTACTTTGAGAATAATGCTTTCTACTTTTAAAGATAGGATTTCCTTTTGACTCAGATAATTTGATAATGCAATCTTAAATTGTAGATGTTTAATCTCAGCTCTTATATCTTTTTGTCCATGCCAGAATTGGCAAACTTAAGTTGCCTAATGATGTCCAACAGATAAAATGCACTGTACTTTATGCACTGTGCCTTATGTACAGTAATTCCCGCATATAAAGCGTACCTTAATGCCACTGCTTACTTAAATTCAGTAACATTTTAAGTGAATCTGCTGATTCTCACTGTGGGGTGTACTATTGCAAGACATAGAGGCAGTTATCTTAATTTATCAAAAGAACAGTAAACCTTGTGAGTATATTTATTCCAGACTTTACAATGCAAAGAACTAGTTTTCCCAAGAAATATGCATATTGTAGAGTATGTAGTGCTGTAATGATATACTGTTGCTGTCAGGCTGTCTGCCCTGTTGGCTGCATATACCTAGTATCCTTAGGGCTGGTGTCTAAGGCAAGAATTAACCTTACAATGTTTCCAGACTTTTGTTTTCTTTCTGAATGTAGCTTTGTAACATGGGCAGTGTGTGTGTCTTCCCGGTGATTGATAAAGCCTCTAATTCATGATTGATTATTTTCCAGACTGCCAAGTCACACATACTGTTTTGGACACTGTGTACTTGCACATGCCAGGTTTTAAATCCAGCCATTCATGTTTTCCAAGCAAGAGCTATTTCCATTTGAAAAAACCAGTGCTACTTAATCTCACTTTGAACACAGTCTTGCTCCTCTAGTTTTAAGAGCAAAACAAATTAAATTCTGCAGCTTTATTTTAGCCACTGCAAAAAACTTCTGAAAGGAAAGTAGTGCTTCAGTTGTAACTCAGTATCTGTCAGTAACATTAACAGGGTAGTGGGAGATTAAGGGACCTGAAAATGAAGTTGAACGAACAGTCATCTCCTCACAATTGCTGTCTTGCCAGTCTTCACTTCATGCTGCAGACCGACATTGGAGTACACTCCAGAATCCAGAATGTAACGCAGACTGAAATGTTGGCAGGGTGCACATCTGTTTGGCTTGGCTCTAAATGCCTGTTCCAGTTTTTGTAAGGAACTGGCAAAGCTTCTTAGTTCTGTCTTTCTCTGCTCTTTTCCTTGCACTCTTTAATGGTTTGCTGGCAAACAGGCAGGAAATATTAACTGAATTTGCAAAAGCTACTTCAGCAGGATGTTAAATTAAATTAAGGTGATGCTAATGGCTTTAACCTCTTGGCACTACAGAGCTTGACTCTTTGACCCTAATCTGCTTTGCTAAAATTAACAATGAATTTGCTATAAAAATCCCATTTCCAAGCTCCGAGGGTTTATTTAGCATTTAAAATGGCTCCAGAAACATATTTTGACTGACATAGAAGATGATAAATGATTTCAGCTGGCTGGGTTTTGTGGATGACTCTAAAGGTGACTTCTTTAAACCTTGTCCAAGATCTTTCCCTCAAGGAAGTGAGGGCAAGAGGTGAATGTGGCCCTGTATGTTTAGCAAGGGCCTAGGCTGTACTTCACTCAAATCCTTTGCACTGTCACAAATGTGGCAAGGTTGTGCTCTCACATCTAAAGGTTCTTTTTATAAAAGGCAGTCTGTAACCTCAGTTATTCTGCAGTGTTCACAGATTTGTCACTGGCATCCCCTGAGAAATTAAAAGTAGCAATGTTTAAAACTGCCTCCTGCTAGACTTGCGTTAGGGAAACTTGTCAGGTAATGTTCTCTGAGCACTCCCTTGGAATCTGTAATGAAGGAATTAATAAAAGCAAACTTGTTGGAAATATGCCATAAAAACTTGTGAACAGTTTATTATGTAAAGTGTTGTAGTCGTGGGAAATGCCTGAACTTGAACAAGCTGAGTTTTGTAGCAAAAGCACAAAGGCAGAAGGCCTGGGGGATTTTTTATGTTGCACTTAGTAACTAGCATTGAAATACTTGGTCCCAAGCCACATGATGCTAGTAGGCTTCCAGATCTCTACTTAGAAATTGAATGGTAATGAATAATTAAGTGTAATACATTATTACTTGTTTTGCCAAACTTTACTGTTCATGTGAGAAAAAGGTCATTTTAGACAGAAATGGGATTATAGTTTTTAACATTTGTGAAAATAGGATTAGACTTCTCGCATTATTAATGTACATACATTTGAGATTCAGCCCTGCATCTTTGCTACACAGAGCAGCTGCACAGAGTGGATGCTACTTGGGAGCCCTGCAGGGCTACAGAAAATCTGCAGGACTTCTCCTTCTGTGGTACAAAGGATTAAGTTTGGTCCCACAAATTTGTGTAGATTGGAATTTCAGGATACCTCATCTGTGTCCGAAAAAAAACCTCATTGCCTGCTTAGAATTGTCATAATTTGTAAAATACTCCAGATTCCGAGTTGTTTAAGTACTCTAAAACCAAACATAACACTTTGTTGCTGAAACATTTTGGACCTGTTAAACAGGACTGTTACTTTTTTCTGTTTTTTTAATAATCTAACTGAAATATTCTTTCCTGTTGCAGTATTTATATCATGGGATTGGTACTGGAATGGATAAAGAATAATGGTGGAGCTGCAGCTATGGATAAACTTAGTTTAATCAAATCACGAATGATTTATGATATTATAGACAAATCTAATGGATTCTATGTGTAAGTTGCTATGCCTTTTCCCTTGGTTTCAATATTTGTTGCAGAGCCAAGCATATTTGTAATTTAAGAGTCTGACTGCAGCATATTTTTAAAGCTACCTTCTAGTGTATGAAAAAATTTTGAGGAATCCTACAGGACTTTTTTTGTGCAACCCATTCACTTGATAACTATTCAAGGATGAGTGTCATTCCAGTAGGAAGCTAGTTCAAGTTAACCTGTATAGATCAGTTGTGAAGCATATTAATAACATAATTCTAAACTTAATAAAATGCAGAAGCCTAGGAGAAGAGTATACAAAGACCAGATGCACAGATTCTGGTTTGTGTGCTTACTGAATCTTTTGAAGAACTACAGGCCAAAACAGAGGAATTGGCTTATAAGAAGTTGTAGCGACCATTTTTGCATCATATTTTTCCTACCATCTCTTTCAGTAGTCAAAGACTCTGCTTTTTCTCTGTCAAGCAGAGTGTTTTTATTAGCCAATAGTCCTAAGTTCTGAAACACTTGCTGAAATAGAAAGATCAGCCCTAGATGTAGTAAAAAAATAATACACTTTATGTACAGTTTATTTTCTTTAGTTATTTTTTATGGTTTTCCAAAGCAGGCTTAACTCTCTGAATTTTTACATATTGTTGCAAGGTATCTTTGAGCTCATAGGACCCGAAATATGTATAATTAAAAGCTGATGTTATAATTCAGAAAAATTCTAATGCTTGCCAAGCTCAAACTAGTAATTGAATATGAAACCGCAAAATATTTTCTTTCACCTTCAGTAAAAAATCAACAGGTTTGGGACCTAATTAACTTTCAAGTCAAAGTTAGGATAGAGCAAATTAAATTTGGATTTTAAATTAAAGCTGTCTGCAACCTTAATTGGCAGGGATATAGTTTCATCATAATATTTAATATATTCTGCTTATCTACTTAGTTAATGAGAACAGCTTTGCCTTTAGCATTGTCACGATCAGGATTGTGATCCTACTCTAATGAAATCCTGAGGGTTTTTCATAAACCTCAGTAAGCAAATGAAGCCTTGAAAAAACATTTTGTGACAAATAGACATCTGTTTCTGGCAAGCTGGTTTGTAAGGCTGTGAGTGGGAAATGTGATACAGATGGGATGGTAAATAGTCAATTGGGAAGGCAAAGCAAGCTTTGCTACTGAGCTGTGTGCATCTTACTAAGCAATACAGTTAAGATTGTGGATTTTTTTATTGTATCTATGTGTAAAAGAAAGACTTATCCGAAGCTGCCTTCCCAGCTGTAATGTGCCACCTAATCTGTGGCATGCTTCACTGGGTAAGCAGTGTAACAAGCCATTTAGCAAATGGAGGCTTTCTTCCACAAAGTCCTATGTGCCATTTGCAGTTTGCTTTCCAAAGTCTGCACACTAACTGATTTACATTGGATTGCCTAATAGCAACTGGATCTTCTAAAAAACCTACAACATAGCTACAGTTATTCAAATATGGGAATGATTACAAGCATATGCCCTTGAAGAGTGTTTTCCTGGTTGCATCTGAAGCAGAAAATTTGCATAGGCAGATATTAGGATTGATCTTTTTTCTCTTCATAATGGAGACATCTATACAAAGGAACAAGGGAGGAACTGAAAAAGAATGATACTTATTCTTTGTAAAATAGAATAATAATAGGTATGAAATTTACATGCAGTTTATGAGAACTTATTCCTAATGAATCCCTACAAGAATCTACATTACAGCCTTAGGAAAGAATAAATCTGGAGGCTTCATATCTCCTTAGTAACTAGCACTAAATAAAAATATTTAAATCTTCCCTTCTTGTTCTTACCTTCACAAAATAATTGAAGAGAAATTTTGCTTTAAAAATATTTGGAATTTTCTACTTCAGATTAAAAGAATTTTAAGAGATTAAAGAGCTGTGATGCACCTCATACATGTTGTGGCCATGTATGCAACACAAGATTTGTTCTGGAGATGTCTCTTCTATTTGAGATGTTCATGATTCTGAATAGTACTAATGTAGAAGGTGGACTGAAACCACTAACAGAAGTCTCTAACGTCCATGGAAATTTCCTTATGCTATGATGTTATACTTTAGCTCTGTTTAGCTGAGTCAGGCTCAATTCTGGTAGCCCTTGTGACTAGCTGAGTAAAAATAAGTGTCCCAGTCTTTGAAGATAAACAGAAGAACTTGCTTAAGACTTAAAGTTTACTGTAACCTCACTTACCCTAGGAAATGTAACTGAGACAGTCATGGGTGGAGTGGTGGTTTTTATTATATTTTTTAAAGTGTGTCTCTTTACAAGCCTCCTGTGCATTCCTCTGGGGCAATTTTGAGTAGGTCGGGAGGGGTTAAGTGTTCCACTTACTGTTTCCATTGTTGTGCCTGGTTAAAAAAGGAAGGTTACTTTCACAGAAAGTAATGATCTTTTGGATTACGGAACAATGACTTTGGTGCTAAACAGATGCAACTATTTGCATGACTTTGGTGCTAAACAGATGCAACTATTTGCTTTCTGAAATTGTATATAGCTGAAAATGTAAATTTAACAAAAAATGGGTTAATCATTACATTCTGCAACTCTTCTAGATGTCCAGTGGAGAAAAAGAACCGAAGCAGAATGAATGTCCCTTTCCGTATTGGCAGTATCAAGGGTGATGAAGCACTGGAAAAGAAATTTCTTGAGAAAGCTGTGGAACTTAACATGATATCTCTGAAAGGGCATCGGTAAGTATTGGTCAGATGAATCCCTTCCCTTTGCAGAATAAACTGTTGCTACAGTGATACAGCAGCAGGCATCAGGCATTGACTTACCAGCCTTTCTCACTCACAAGCTGTTCCTCAAATTGGTTTGGCATCACTTAGGAATAGCTATCTAGAGACTGCTTGTGGCTCAAGTAAGGAAGGAGAGTTTTCTCATTAATGCTTTCTTCTCCAGTTTGATAAATCTGGCTCTGTGCAAATGCCAGAAAATCTGACCTCAAGAGTCATCTTCTGTCACTGTATAAAGCATTTCATTACATGGCTTGTCTACCTGGTTCATAGAATGGTTTGTGCTGGAAGGGACCTCAAAGATCATCTAGTTCTAACCCCCCCTGCCATGGGCAGGGAAACCCTCCACTAGACCAGGTTGCCCAAAGCCCCATCCAGCCTGGCCTTGGAACACTTCTAGGGATGGGGCATCTACAGCTTCTCTGGGCAACCTGTTCCAGTGCCTCATCACCCTCACAGTAAAGAATTTCTTCCTAACATCTAATCTAAATCTACTGTTTCTTAGGACAAGGGGTAATGGCTTTAAACTATCACTACACTTGCTGATAAACAGTCCCTCTCCAGCTTTCCTGTAGGCCGCATTCAGGTACTGGTAAGCCGCAATTAGGTCTCCCCAGAGCCTTCTCTTCTCCAGGCTGAACAACCCCCACTCTCTCAGCCTGTCTTCATAGGAGAGGTGCTCCAGCCCTCTGATCCTCTTCGTAGCCTTCCTCTGGACTTGTTCCAACAGCTCTGTGTACTTGTACTGGGGACCCCAAAGCTGGATGCAGTACCCCAGGTGGGGTCTCCCAAGAGCAGAGTAGAGGGGCAGAATCACCTCTAGAATCAGCCCAGGATATGGTTGGCTTTCTGGGCTGCAAGCACACCCTGCTGGCTCATGTTGAGCTTTTCATCAATCAGCACCCCCATCCATTCTCTGCCCACCCTGTACTTGTGCTTGGGATTGTGCTGACCCATGTGCAGGACCTTGCACTTGGCCTTGTTGAACTTCATGAGGTTCGCATGGGCCCACCTCTCCAGCCTGTCAAGGTCCCTCTGGATGGCATCCCTTCCCTCCAGCGTGTCAACCACACCACACAGCTTGGTGTCATTGGCAAACTTGCTGAGGGTGCGCTCCATCCAGCTGTCCATGTCACTGACAAAGATGTTAAACAGGGCCAGTCCCAGTACCGACCCCTGAGGAACGCCATTCGTCACTGTTCTCCACTTGGACATCAAGCCATTGACCACAACTCTTAGAGTGCAACTGTCCAGCCAATTCCTTATGCACTGAGTGGTCCATCCATTCAGTCCATGTCTCTCCAATTTAGACACAAGGATGTCATGTGGGACAGTGTCAACTGCTTTGCACAAATCCAGGGAGGTGATGTCTGTCACTTGTCCCTTATCCACCAATGCTGTAACCCTGTCATAGTAGGCCACCAAATTTGTCAGGCATGATTTACCCTTAGTGAAGCCATGTTGGCTGTCACCAGTCACCTCCTTATCTTCCATGTCCCTGAGCATAGTTTGCAGGAGGATCTGTTCCATGATCTTGCCAGGTGCAAAGGTGAGACTGGTTGGCCTGTAGTTCCCTGGGTCTTCCTTTTTTCCCTTTTTAAAAATGGGGATTCTGTTTCCCCTTTTCCAGTCAGTGGGAACTTCACCAGACTGCCAGGATTTATCAAATATGATGGGGAATGGCTTAGCCACTTCATCTGCCAGTTCCCTCAGGACCCACGGATGCATCTCATCAGGTCCCATGGACTTGTGAACCTTTAGATTCCTTAGATATTCTTGAACCTGATCTGCTCCTGCAGTGGGTGGTTCTTCATTCTCCCAGTCCCTGTCTTTGCCTTGTGTGACTTGGGCTGTGTGGCTCGAGCACTTGCTGGTGAAGACTGAGGCAAAGAAGTTGAGTACCTCAGCCTTCTCCATATTCTGGTAACCAGGTCTTCCATTTCATTCTGGAGGGTGCCCATATTTTCCCTCGTCTTCCTTTTATCACTAACATACCTATAGAACCTTTTCTTGTTGTCCTTGATGTCCCTGGCCAGATGTATTTCTATCAGGGCTTTAGCTTTCCTAATCTAATCCCTGGCTGCTTGGACAATTTCTCTGTATTCCTCCCAGACTACCTGCCCTTGCTTCCACCCTCTGTAGGCTTCCTTTTTTTTGTTTGACTTTGTCCAGGAGCTCCTTGTTCATCCATGGGGGGGCCTCTTGGTGGTTTTGCCTGACTTCCTCTTTGTTGGGATGCATTGCTCCTGAGCTTGGAGGAGGTGACCCTTGAATACCAGCCAGCTATCTTGTGCCCCTCTTCCCTCTAGGGCTTTGTCCCGTGGTACTCTATCAACCATGCCCTTGAAGAGGCCAAAGGCTGCTCTCCTGAAGTCCAGGGTAGTGAGCTGGCTGTGCACCCTCTTTGCTGCTGTGAGGATCTTGAATTCCACCATTTCATGGTCACTGCAGCCAAGGCTGCCCTTGAGCTTCACATTCTCCACCAGGCCCTCCTTGTTGGTGAGAACAAGGTCCAGCATGGCACCTCTCCTCGTTGGCTCCTCTGTCACTTGGAGGAGGAAGTTATCATCAATGCATTCCAGGAGCCTCCTGGATTACTTGTGCCCTGCTGTGCTGTCCCTCCAACAGATGTCGGGGTGGTTGAAGTCCCCCATAAGGACCACGGCTTGTCAACATGAGGCTGCTCCTATCTGTCCATAGAGGGCTGCATCTGTTTGGTCTCCCTGGTCAGGTGGCCTGTAGCAGACCCCCACTCTAATGTCTCCTGTCCTTGTGCTCCCTTTAATCCTGACCCATAAGCTCTCTGTCTGCTCCTCATCCATCCCCAGGTGGAGCTCCATGCACTCCAACTGGCCATTGACATAGAGGGTGACACCTCCTCCTTGTCTCCTCTGCCTGTCCTTCCTAAAGAGACTGTGTCCTTCCATTCCCACACTTCAGTCATAGGAGCCATCCCACCACATCTCCGTGATGCCAGTAAGGTATCATAGCCCTGCAGACATGTGCACGTCTCTAACTCTTCTTGTATGTTGCCCATGCTACCTGTGTTTGCATAGAGGCTTTTTAGTTGGTGTTGTGGTTTAGCCCCAGCCAGCAGCTGAGCACCATGTAGCTGCTTGCTCACCCCTCCCACCTCCCTTGGGGGTTGAGGAGGAGAATGAGAAGACAAAGGGAAAAGCCTTGTGGGTTGAGATAAGGACAGTTTACTGGGGCAGGAAAGGGAGAGGGAAATAACAACAGAATTAACTTAACAGAATACATAAAACTGGTGATGCACAATGCAGTTTCTCACCCAAGGACCGTACAACTCAGACTGCACACTCAGACCTGTCCCAAAACTGGACTGTCCTTGAGCTGTGTGTCCTGGAGCTGCAATGCCCCTCCCCAACTAGCACCCCTTTTATACTGAGTGTGATGTCACATGGTATGGAATACTCCCTTTGGCTGGATTGGGTCACCTGTCCTGGCTGTGTCCCATCCCAGCTTCTGGTGAAAATTAACTCTATCCTAGCTGAACCTAGGATAGTTGAGCATCCAGTGATGTTGACTTACTGCCTGGAATTCCTTTGATATACTTTACCAGTGTTTGCCTATTGGTTCCTATTACTTCAGGAGCCCTTGGCTTATCTCCTCTAAACTTCAAGTGTGCTGCAGTATGTCCAGCATGTTTCTGAGCAACAGGCTGGTTGTAAGAGTTCCTTCCAGTGGTCAGTGGTGTTTGTGGGATTAAAAAAGATAGCTCTTTGATGTCACAGGGCTACAGCATTGGAGCTGTAAATAATTCATAAATCCTGACTTTTTCTGGATTGCAAGCTTGCCTTGAATTAAATGTTGCTTTTTATGCACATGAAATGTGGATTTTATCCCTTTGGAATAGGGCTATGTTTAAATGTTTGTGGATACTATTAATGTCCTTTTTAGAATATTAAAAAACCTTTCTATTTTTTTCTCCCCTCTTTTCAATTCAGATCTGTGGGAGGAATCCGTGCCTCTTTATATAATGCGGTGACTGTAGAAGATGTTCAGAAGCTTGCAACATTCATGAAAAGCTTCATGCAGATGCATCAGTCATAAATGCTCACGGGTTAGAGCCATGCTGCACATCTATGGAATGAAAGCTAAATGGTTTAAAAGTTACTGTGGTACTGCACAGCTGTAGTGCACAAGTTATACTTTCTTTTAGTTCCTGTAGCATTTTAGTTAACTGCATGAGGCTCAATCTTGCAATGACTTGGCAGCCTTGGCTTCACTGAAGGTGAGGATCCCCAGACTAATCAAGATTGGTTCCAAAATTTGCAAAACAGTATTCTTAATGTGTAGGTAAAACATGAGTAGGATTGGAAGATGCTATGGATCTGAGTCTGTTTCTTGCTTCTATTCACAAATGACTACTTCAGTATTGCCTTGTTTTCATTAAACTTCAGGAGGCAAAATTTGTGATAAACTTTCTGTAGTGCTTTACATATGCTCTGTGACTGCACAGTGAAGCTAGAACTAATGTTAAGTATTCTCTAAGGATATCTAGTTGATATATTCCAACAGTATACCACCAGCAGTGTTTAGGAGTTAATATCTGTGTTCCTAACTTCAGGACCTTCAGACTTCTACTCCCATGCTCGAAGTACTATCATAACAGGTCCATGTAGCAATATCCGTTGTAGTTAAAGTCTGTAGGACTGGGCCTTTTTCGTATTATCATTTACTGGTTTAAAGCTAAGATGCATGAGTCTGTAATTAAATCAATTTATAAGATGTTTATTTCTCTATGCACTTTGTATATTAAACTTCTCTAGGTTATTAATTTCATATTCTTATTTTGGAGTATGCATATTTCCTCCTTTTTTAATTTGTAACCTTGTGCCAAACTGGATTGCTGTATTCCACTTACAGATCTGTGACTTTATCTGCACTGACTTCCTAGTCCAAAGCGCAGCAGACATTTTTGTCTGGTGCTTCTTAAATGTCTTTTCTCTACTTGCACCAATATTTTCTCTGCCTTTTCATTGCTTCAGTTCTGTAGCGTTTTATATGTGGAGCTTTGCCCAGTTGCAGTAAATAAAGTCTTGACTTCTCTGCCTTTTCCTGATGCTACATCACACTTTTGGTCCAACTTTCTTACTTGATCCTTCTGACTTATTCCAGACTTTGATACTCTGGGTTGGGGAAGGAACTGTGGTTATGCAAAGATCTTCAGAGGGTCTGAAGTGCCCTTCAGTTACTTTTCCTTCTCAGCTCATGAATTTACTGCCAATGACCATATATTGACACTAGCCTCCTATTTTAACTTATGTAGAAGCTATCTGCTATATCATAGTGTTAAACATCACTGCAGCTGGTTTCAGGCTATAAGCTCTTTGGTACAGGATTGGGATTTCTTTATTTTTTTAATGTAACAGCAGTACAGTGGTAACAATTTAATAATGATGGACTGTCCCTTTCTTGGTGGAACCTCACAGCAAGTCAGTGGACTTGTGTGTGGGTTGAGTTAACATTCCTATCTGAAAAGTCATCATTTTAAGACTACTATTTTGAGATTTTTGTCAACTTAGTGTAACTCGAAGTAATTAAACAAATTGAGTGAAGAAAATAAAACTTAATCACAGCATGCCATGAAGTACCAATGTGTCTGAAGCTTTTGTTTTTGTTACTTTCAGAAGGATGAGAAGTCATGCATAATGCGTGTTAGAATTTTAGATTTGGGTATCATGCTTTTCCCTAAAAAGCAAGCTTCCCTCACTTATGTTTTATTTCTTTCTGGAATTAGTCTTTCCTACAGCTAGCCTGAAAACAAGAGTATTACTATGAGAAGGCTTTGAGAACCCCTTTTGCCCTGCCATTCATGAAGATCTAATTCAGGTTCCATATTAAGCTTTTTCAACTTTCCAAAATTCTACTTCCTCTGAATTTTGTGTACTTGCTTTCAACAAGAGCTGTGGCTTATATCTATTTCCAAAAGTTAGTAAACCTTTCTATTTTGTAATAGCCTTCCATTCCTCTTAGCAGACATGCTTTTATGTGTGATTACAAAAAGCTTGCACTGCTGTATGCAGCTGATTCATGAACCCAACAGGGAACCTCTTTGCTGCTTCTGAATTGTGCCTAGCATCTTGTCAATTTGACTTTTATATCCAGAAAGGCAACAATTGTGTAAAAGCAAAATACAGAGTGAAGATTGTGTTAGCAGGCAGTGATTGCTTAATGTCATGTGAGGGGGATGCAGGAATGCTGGAGCATGTGCTGAATGAATTAGTTCAGATTTGTTTCACTTACCCATGCAACAGTTCTATCCTTTCAAGCTGCATCCCTGAAGGATGTAATCAGGGTATTGAGCCATGGTGGACAGAGAAATCCCACTTTACCTCATCAGATTAGGAGGAGGAATTTCAGCAAGGGGTTGCTGAGAGTTCTGGTCTATTTCCCTTATGTCAGCACTTCCAAGCTGGGTCAGTAATTGCAGTGTTTGGAAGTAGGGCTTTCCTTGGTGTGATATGAATACTCCTGAGGCATTCAAAAGTGTTGAAAAATAGAAGGAAAACACTGGTCTCATCTGAGTTTGTGCATGTAGAGAGGGAATTGTAAGATGAGCTCTTCTCAATGAACAGTGCTCTCACTTCCTCTTCTAGTGAGTTGTCTCAATCAGCTCTCCTAGCTTTTGTGTTTGATTTCACAAAAGCAGTTGCTAGCCTTCTCTTTAGTTTGTAGTATAAAAGTCCCTGGCCACCATCTTACCCAGGCCTGGCCTAAAAAGAGAAAGCTGCTGAGGGGGTTGTGCACTCCCTCTGTTCCTGCTTTGCACAGTGAGGAATGTTCTAGCCCGGGTGAGAAGAACTGTATGTCAGGAAGGTACCCTGTCCCAGGGGACTCTTGTCAGTTGTCAATGATTTGGCCTTTCCATGGCAGTTGTGGTACAGTCTCTAAGCCTGGCACAAAAGAACTAAAGAATTGGAAGTCTGGATTGCCACATCTTTATTTAACTAGTAATTTTAGTCAAGATAAATGATTCATAGGGGCAGCAGTGTGGGGAACACCTGCCTGTGTCAGGTGATACTTTGTATTTTCATATTTTTTCCTGTTTCTGTTGAATCCTGTTTTTCTTTTCAACTTGTAATTGGCTTAATATATTTAGATGTACCTGGGGATGTTTGGATGTAAAAAGTTTAAGCCTATTCTTGACTTTCAAGGAGATGTTTGGAATGAAACAGGAATATAAAAGACATCATATACTAATGGATTACAAGTTGTCAAAGTATGCTTAAGTGTTACTAGATCTGGCACTACATTTGTGTATGATTAATGTTTGCTGTATTTCATTCTCTAGGTGGAAAATAAAATGAGGGTGAACCTCTTTGTATTTGATAAGGATGTACCTAATTAAAAAGTGAAATGTTACAAGGTTTTACATGAAATCAGTCACTTTAATTGGAAAGAGGTGTCCCCATTCCTGTTGGTAATTGGACTCCTGATAATTTAAAACCAGGATTCATGACAGTCTGTGATAAATTGGTCCCTTTTAGGCTAAAGAAGCTAAGAAGTTATAATTACTGATGGATTACTGAATGGTTGGAAGAGCATGATCAAAGAGATGTAAGGAGATATATATAGAAGAGCTGGTAGCTGGTGAAGATGTATTTATTTTTTTAAGTAGCTGAGAACTAAATGTGTATTTGATGTGACAAAACCAAAACCTGAACAGTTTCTGAAATCCCAGAAAACTTGAATTCAATCTCTTACCTTTACACTATGCATAAAAAGCAAAAATTGAGTATTTTAGTAAATGGATTAATTACAAAAAGGTTAATAAGAAATCATGTGAGAAAGGTTGAATTTGCTAACTATTATAAGAGAAATTACCCTTAAACTGCTTTGAATTTATAATATAATTAACAAATCTGAGTATGATTCTTTGTTTTAGTTCTGTGTTGTAAATGGAAGACATTTGAGGGATGTATTGCTAAAACTAGGGATGGTAGTAACAAATGCTTCTTGCTGTATAACTGAGTAAGTATTTTTCCATAGTGTGAACAGTAGTGTTTGGGCTTGAAATCATGTGAAACTTTCAAACTCTGGCACTAGCTTTTGTAACGGGGCAAACCAGAACTAAACAATTATAAAAGCTGAAAAACTTAGTTTTGGGCTGACACAGCCCTGCTAGCGTAGGGTCACTTTGACTTGTGACTTCTCTTTCCTGCCAGAGCAGCCCTGATTATGCTGCTTTTGGACACATGTTTATTGTAAAACCATACCCCCTGCCTTAGCTCTAGGCAGGTGTTAATGCTTGTCTGAGCTGTAACTGTGCTTCACCTGATGTCCCAGTATTCTGAGTTGTGTGTTAAGTCTGGTCCCTCTATCAGAACAGAAATTAAAGGTTTTGACTCTGGAGATGCTTCAGTCAGGCACCTAAACTGTAACTTCTCCTTCTTGGTATGGCATGGAAGCTTGTCTTCAAATCCCTAAATCTGGCTGGTGATATGAAATAGTTTGAGGTAAGACAGGACATTGCTCTGGTGGTGTGACGGGTCCTATGGTGTGGCAAGAGAAAGAGTGATAGACATCGGCAGCAGAGCTATGTGCTCTGCCACTTCCCTAGGAAGCATTGGACCAAGTTTGTGGTGAAGTAGGTAGCAAGGTAAATGTTGGGTGACAGCTGGTGGGGGATATATTGCAAGGCTTTGGAATTGTGTAAAATTAAAGGAGAGGATTAGAAACAAAGGCAAAACATTAAGAGGGTAATAAAGTTGTTGTTTTGGAGTAGCCATTTTACCTATTGGTGTACAAATTAGAATCACTTTGAGGTAGCTCAAAAGCAGTTCTCTGCCCTGCTTCCCTGCCCTCTTCATCCAGGAGGGGTACTGCCTATCTTGTGGCTACATGACGTAGCAAAAATGTAGCTAGAGTGGGAAGCGTGGCAAAACACACCTATGTCAGTTAAACCTGAGTGTAGAATTACACTCTTACTTTGCATGCACAGCCACACAATGTACTGCCAATGTATAATTTACTTGATCCACATTGTAACAATAACTGCAGATGAACAAAATTCTCTGTTCAATTACTTCTTTACATCTCTGTTATAATCAGAGAAGCAGTCACATTGTGTTCTGAATACCCTGTAGCACTAGTTTTAATTAAAGCATTACTTTGAAAAGAAATTGTTTGACAGCAGTAGCCAGAATATTTAACTGGCAGTTGAGTGTACACTTCAGTAAGTGAAAAATAATCCTCTGTACTACCAGAAACCTTTTGCCTTTTCATGCAAAATACACAAATTTATGTGTGTACGGTAAGCTAGAATACTATTTCTATTCCTACCACATTTGGCACAGAGAAGGCAACCACATGTCTGAGATTCTGACACTAGCTCTCTGCCAAGTTTTGTCTCGTTTGATCTCTCACTACTGCCTGGTAGATGCTCTGATCCACACCTAAATGAAAAAAAACCCACTGTTTTCTGTCCATGTGAGGGAATGCATCCCAAAAATCCTTTAAAAGATATAATGTAAAGGTGAATATTGGGCACCCTTGTTTTTGTGAAGTTTTAATTTATGTTCTGATCATGTTGATTTCCATAATTTTACATATACACTAAAATGTGACTTATCCAATATGGAAATAGTTCTACAGTTCTTCCATGGATATTGCTTTCAAGAGAAATGCTGACTGAAAAAAAATCAAAATCTCTGTATTGGTCGTGTATGAAATGATGCTCTGGTGAGACCCCACCTGGAGTACTGCGTCCAGCTCTGGGGTCCCCAGTACAAGACAGACATGACCTGTTTGAGTGGGTCCAGAGGGCCATGAAAATGCTCAGAGGGCTGGAGCACCTCTCCTATGAGGACAGGCTGAGAGAGTTGGGGTTGTTCAGCCTGGAGAAAAGAAGGCTATAAGGAGAGACCATATAGCAGCCTTCCAGTACCTGAAGGGGCCTACAGGAAAGCTGGAGAGGGACTGTTTATTGGGACCTGTAGTGACAGTACAAGGAGCAACTGTTGTAAACTGAAAAGGGTGGGTTTAGATTGGACATGTGGAAAAAATTCTTCACCGTGGGGGTGGTGAGGCACTGGAACAGGTTGCCCAGAGAGGTTGTGGATGCCCTATCCCTGGAAGTGTTCAGGACCAGGTTGGATGGGGCTTTGGGCAACGTGGTCTAGTGGAGAGTGTCCCTGCCCATGGCAGGGGGTTGGAACTAGATGGTCTTTAACACAAACCACTCTCTGATTCTATGATGAAACAATTATTTTATTTTGGACTAAGACTAGTGTAAATCTTAGTTTAAGATTTGTACCACCAGTGAATCAGTTTTGAACATTGCAAAATGGTAGAAGTTTAATGTGATTTACAATCCATGCTGAGAAGGGGATAAATGAGTAACAGGTGCAGTTCACAGATCAGAATAGCCTTGGCTCAACAATACTGAAATAACACCTGCAAATATTGAACCAAAATGCTGATCAGTGCTAAATCCTTACTGAAGTAAAATGAACAGCATCAAAAGACTGTTGAGCCCAGTATATTTGCTTGCAGTTCTCACTTTCATAAAAATTGTGTTTATTTAGACAATTTATTTAAGATTTTCATTACTGATTGTAGTAAATGTGGAGCTTATTTTATTAAGAATGCTCATGCAGAATGAAAGGCATTGAGGAATTTACTTAAAGGATCAGATGTCTGGGGATGCGATACAAAGCAGCACACGCTTTGTGTGGCTCTCCCTGTCTCTCTGAAAGGGAGGACATTTTGCACAAAAGCATCTTGTTAAGAGGTTTAGTTCTGGAATAAGGTTGAGTCAGAAGTAGACAGGAAGTGTATGTCTTTGTAGAATAATAAAGCTATTCATAAAGGAAGATGCTCCAAAGAGACCATAAACAATCTGGAGTGCAGATACCCATTATTCTCTGTGTTAACCCCCTAGAGAATGTGAAAGGCTCCTTGTTATGTCTTTTACACCAAAGAATAACCTGGTATTTCAGTCAGATGTCTCTTATTTCAGATTAAGCCAAACAAACAGGCTAGCACTTTAGAAAATGTGAAAGGCTGGGAAGTTCTGTGTCTCAGGAGATATTGATGGGAAAGGTCTACAAGGGCAGAAGGGGATCAGCGGTTCACAGTATTGTACTTCTCCTCACTTTGCTGAAGTGAATCATAGGGCTTTCTAGCACTCTGTGTGCCTGTGTGTGCAAAAGACATTGGGACAGGGCCCTATTCAGCATAAAAGCAAATGATCAATGCTTAGGTGTGAGTAAACCTGGAAAGTTCAACTCCAGGCAAAGATCGTAAGAGGTCAGTAAATGCCTTAGCAAGTTACAAGGCTTAACAAACTTTAACTTCACAGGGCAAATTGGAGTTCAGGTCAGGAAGAAATCTATTCTGTAGACTATTAATAACTTTGCATGATTCAGCTCCATGTAGAGATGAAGTCCCAGAATACAAAACAGAACCAGTTTCTAAGTTGCACAAGAGTGAAAAGCAGAGTGAAAAGTGATGAGCAGTATTTTACTTGAACCAGGGCATCATCAGAGATGGCCGCAGCTCTGATGTGACTCGCAAGGCCTGAGTCTCCTGCCTCAGCTTACATTCTGGCATACAAACGGGACGATTCCCAGTCCCTGACAAGTTGCAGTACATCTCTGAGAAATCATGAGCTCTTGATACTGCAGCATGGAACCATGAAAGAGAAATTGATTTCATTTAAGGATTTAAAGAGCGGTGAATAGGCTGTTACATGTCTGACTGACTATGTTCAGAGTATCTTTAGGCTGTTTTACAGATTAGATACATCATGCACCCCAGCTGAAAAAACTGTGATCAAAGGGTGCTTATGGGATGAAATGTCCCGGGCTCCTGAGTGTGGGGGCTGGTTTGAGTTTATTCTTACAGTGATGCTTACCTTGTGATTTTTTTTACCTATAAGGGGCATTCTGTAGTCTAAAATGAAGTCTCAAAAATTCTAGTCCCTCGATTAAAATCTTGCAATAGTATTAAAAGCTCAGTTCTAGAAAGTAGTGATTATTCTCTGAAAAGAATATAATTACTGTTAAAATGAAGGCTAAAAGAGAATTTTATGACCCTCATTCCATTACTGCTGCTCACTTAAATAATTGGGACCACTTCTGTTTTACACTGCTATTAAGGACAACTGATGTCAGTTTGTTAGTTATAGTAACAAAATATAAAATGTAGTAGTTAAGCCAGAGATCTCATTGGCAGTGAGCCTGGGTACACTCCAGGCATATTCTGAGCCATGGCACTTCTTGAGAGTCTTTCCCTATTCAAACTTTCAGTCAGCCAGGTTGACTGATCTATCAAGGTTGATTGAAGGTGAAGTGGTATCAGTTACGGTATATTGCAGGATACTCTACAGTTCATCACAGAGATGACAATGCTCCCAGAAACTGCACAGCTGCTCTTGATGCTGCTGATGCCACTGTTTTCTATCAAGTAAGGATTAACAAAGGGAAAGCAACACAATCACAGCTTGGCTGGTCACCTGATGTGTCCCATGCTAGTGTAAAGCAGAAGAAAAAGTTGTTAGTTGAGGGACAATTAATATGATACTATAAATTCCAGCTGTGCTGCTTATAACAAAATATGGTGCACTAGTTTATCATCCTATTATGAAAATACTATTAAGATATTGAAGACAGAGGTAATTTGGATTCACACTAAGAAAATATTCTGGGCAAGAAAAGTTCAGGGAGTCAGAGACGGAGCTTGGAATAGTGGTAGAGACAAGGGGAACACAAGAATAAAAGGTCTGTCTTTTCAATCATTGCCTTTTAGTTGGCCGCAGTTGGGTGTGTTACAAAACACGGATGCTCAGGCCCTGCAGGGGAGAGCACCCGTGCATCACGTAGCAGATGTTGTACTCCATTTGCAGTGTAATTTAATGGTCACAGAAACTCCCTTTGCTTTGGAGAGCACAGGCAAACTGCTAATTGCAGTAGTGGGTGTCTGCTTTTGTAACCCACTTGGAAAGCGATCCTTGTAGAGAAAATGTTCCCTGGATGGGATTGTTCTACTTGCCGTGTATCTATCCACTGCTAAATAACACCACCATTCACAGGGAAACACATTTTTAAAGCTCCTCTGAAGTCATTCCCACCACCCTGCAAAACAGTGGTGATTACATCTGAAATGGTTACAGCACCAGTACCAAGCGTGCCTGAAACTTCCTGTTTTAAGAGGGGGTGGGTGAGAAGTCAGGGCTTGGGCAGCATGTCAACAAATGCCGTTGCTGACCGGTGGGCCAGGTGCTTGCAAGCTGAATCCTGATGAGCAGGCTGTGATGGCGAGGCTCTGCATTAAAGGACAAAAATTTAAGTATCTTTTTTTTTGCAGAGCTGCATTAAGATGGCAGGTGCCTCCCATTGCTCAAGAAGTCACTGAGCACAAGATGGGCTCCAGCTGGGGTGCTGCCCACTGCCTGCTCCAGGGCTCTCACAGCAGTAGGCTGGGGGTCCTCCTGTAAGAAACCTGGTCTGTGTAAGTCTGTAGCCCCACAGCCTTAGCGGTCGGACTTTGGCAAGAGGTGTGGAGAAAATGACCTGATTATTCTTTTGCTTTTAAAAGGGACTGAAGAATGCAGTTTTTCTTTCCTCTTCCTTTCTTAATCTGTGACAATTAGGGACACACTGGCCAAAGGGCAGATAGCTCAGCTTGCCAGCTGAGGGCCTTTTATAGCTGAGGCTGCCATTGTTTTGTGGAGAGGTGGAGGTGGATGAGTCTCTGCGTCCTACATCTAAACTGTGATGCCCATCTTGTGCCCTTCCACTTGGGCAGTAATTGACAATTTACCTTGGAATCACCCAAACTCTTGAGACTAAGCATATGGGCATCAGTGTGATATCCATAATTGTTTTAGTGAAGCAAGGCTTTGAAAGAGGCAGTGTCTTTCATTGCACTCAAAGTTATTTTGCTTCCTTCCTTATAACAGATAGCCCCCCCCCCAGCAGCCTGCAGTCTGGTGCCCCTGTTACCTACAGCTGCACTGCTTCTGTCATTTGCTTTAAGGGGTGTATTTAATTCTCCAGATATGATTTTCCTGGGGTGGTGTTGAATACTGCTTGAAGCGTAACTGAGTGAATGGCTGTGGGCTTAACTGTCTTGTTATTACTACCGGCATAGATCTTTCTGCTGCGCAGTATTCTCCAATATGCTGGAAGATAACAACTTAGTTTTCTAAAATACGTTTTAAAAGACTAACTCTATCAGCAAATGAGCTATTTCAGGGGATTCTTTAATTGGTCATTAATGCAGTGTTTAGTGATAGAAACTAAAGGCTGTCTGCCACACAGTTATACTATGCCTCTGTTAATAGCCCATTAAAGGATACTTTGTAATATCTTATTTTTTAAACTGTGCACCTCCTTTTGGTTTGGGAATAAGAGGATGCAAATTGAATTTATCTGGCTCTTGGAACTCAAAACTAGTTATTTCCTCATCCAACACATGGTACCTATGAGGCTGAGGGATCAGATTAATCTGTTTTGAGCTTGTTTCACTTAAAAAAATTAAGGTCCCATTAACAACTATGTGCAAAACAGCTGTACAGAGTAGGCCTTTTGGCATATAGTCTAAACCTATGAACAGAGCTACATCTACTGAGTTTACCATAATGCCAGTCTGTTGGGTTCCAGCCCGGAGTAGGGAGCTCAGGTGCCAGAGCAGGTAGCGAGGCACTGCGCTGCTCCAGGGGATGTCTCCCCCTGAGCAGAGGCGAGCCCCCCAACCTCAGGTCATCCTTCTCCTCTTGCACAGCCTTGCGCCATGAGAGAACCTGTATGGCAGGTGCATGGAGTGTCAGTGTATTTTTTCAGGAGTAAGGGAGGTATGAGATGGGTCTGAGTGAGTGAGTGTTATGCTCAGACAGTGGGATCTGAAAAATTGGGGTGCAGTTTTGTCCTAAGGGGAGCTCTGCAGGTGCCCGCTTTGTACCATGCTCCTTCCCATGTTAGGCTCTGATTTCCAAGTCATTCTATCCCCTACCTGTCACTTGGAGAAGGCACTCAGGATTTGGTCAGTTGAAATGAAGATTGAAGGTCTTAAGATGACGTGTTGGAGTAGGAATGCTGAAGCAGCTGTTCTGTCACTGTTATAAGGGCCTGGTTTGGGCTCAGAGTCCCCTTTTTCTTTCCCACTGCTGGAACTGTTGAAATAAGCAACCGCTGCAGACAACAACCCATCCCTCCATTTTACTTCCATGTAGTACTCAAGGGACGTCTGTTTGATTTTCTTTAAAGAGGCTACTAATCCCTTTCTCTGCTGTCAACGTGAAATGATGGCACTTGATTGCTGAAGACACAGAGCCACCAATTTCATGTCTGATGGCTTTTATTAGAAGGAGAGCTCCCTTGAAAGTGGTGCTGCTCAGCAGGGCTAATTTAAAGTGCTTTTTCTCTCACAGACTGATGTAACTGTTGTAGTGTGTTTGGGGTGCAGCTTTTGCTGATGTTGTGGAACAGCTTCCAATTGCCAGGCAGAAATTGGGAAGCGGGGTGGCTCTTCTGGAGAATCTGTACGTGTACTCTGGTCCCTAAAGAGCATGGTACGTGACTTGGCAAATCACCTGTTGTATATCACTGTAATAACATGAAATAAAAATGTTAAGGTATTTGTCATCAGCTGCAGTTTTTTGCATTATTATGCTGTATCTCACCCTTTAAGAAATGAGTTTCTGAGCCAAAATGAATTCTGACACAGTATGGAAACACTAAAGCAAGGCTGAAACTGGACTTAAACAAAATTCTGTACTTCAAAGCACTCTATGCCTTTTAGAAATATTACATTTATTTTTAACATCTCTACTCATCATAATAGCTAAGCAACCATTGGAAGACTCATCTTTTATCCCCTGGTTGTACAGTCCTCTGTCACTTCCTACTGTCGATTTCTAATTTACTCCTGCAGCATGCTGTAGCCAATGATACTGAAGAGATCTATAAATATTAATTAAACATTCCAATAAATCATCCTGATGCTTCACAATGTTTTTATTGTGCCTGTTGCAACACCTCTTGTAAAGACATGGATACTTGTGTGTATATATATACACTTGTATGAATCCTTAACCATAACCAAACTAAAGGTTATGTCCACACCAAATATTTTTATTTCTTCCTTTAACATCCAAGTGCTTTTTAGAAGCTTCATTATGTTCAAAGAGCAATTAAAGGACACAATATATTCCTAGCTATTTATATTTAGAGTATAAAAATATCAATATGAAATGTAAAAATCTTAATGCAGTGATAGTAAATGTTTTCAGAATTGCAATACTCATGCTTATATGATACTCTTAAATTTAAAAGACCACCAGTCTGACTTATTGCGTAGAGCATCAGAGAAGTGGCCTGACAGAACTCATAGTATTCGAATGCTAGAGAGGCTTAGGGAGTGAGTGGTACATTTAAAAAGAATCACTGCTTTCTCCCCCTTTCATGAATTTGAGATACTTTTCTGCATATCCTAGCTTTTTAAAATGATGCAAAATTTTAGAGACTTGTTGAATACAAAAGCACTAATGGCATTTGGAATTCATGGTGAGACTTAGTCACATTACAAGCCTGTGATCTTACTGGAGTTTTGTTAGTGCCGACCATCTATGACAATATAACTTACTGGTTGAGTTTATACAGTGTTTGTATTGATTTCCCTGTCCTGGTAAGAATTTGGCTTTTATATTTCTTGCTGCTGTATTTCACTCTGAGTTAGTGTCTGCTTCCTATCTATCTGTTTAGAAAATCTGGGACCTAACTATGAAGCATAATAGCAAAGAAGTTGTCGAGTACGTAATCTCAAAATCTTCCTTCCTGAAATCTCCCCTTCAAAGAAACCCAATTTTTAATTTTTGTTTTGTATAACACTTTGTCTTGTTTCTAAAGTGCTTAATAATTAGAGAAAACCAATCATCTTAAAACTTTAAGTCTCCTCATTCCATGGTGTGTTCCACTCATAATACCAGCTACACCTGGTCATTATGTTAGACTTCTTTGTTAGCACTATAAAGCAGGGATTTTAGTCTTTTCATAGTGAATCTTTGTGTGCGTTTATGATATCATAGTAAGAATGATTATCACATATACAGAACCGTATTTTTTTTACCTTAAAAATTTGCATGCATGTGCATATACAATTGTATTTTGTATATGTATGCCTTAATAATAGCACTTAGACATTACAGTGAGAGGAAAAATATGAGGGCAGAGAAGGATTTAGTTTATTTTGTGTATGTGAGCATAGGTTTTGCTGCACACCGAAGAATCACCTGTGCTGAGAAGCACTTCGACTGGTGTCATGAAGTTAATAAATACACATACTACAACACACATAAGAATTTGCAGCAATATCCTGTGAATACTATAAAAAAAGAACATTAAATTTTTAAATATCAGAGAACTGTCTTTGTGAACCAGAAAATAAGTCAGAAAATCACCAAAATGCCAGGAGGGCAATCTGAACAGAGAAGGCTGGTTAGGAACTGGATTGTAATTTGGGCAATAAACCCTGTTTATGATAGTCTCCCAGTCATTAACTGTCTCTGCTGCCAGAGGAAACTGGGACTATTAACTTCCTCTGACTGAACCAGAGGGGGAAAGCAATAATTTCTTTTACAAGCAGAAGGAAAGGTTCTGCTCAATAAAGAGCAATTAAACATTTCCTATAAAAAAGGATGCTTAGGAGCTCATGCCACTGTCAATAGACGTGGCCATCAAAACCTTTCCTTTGTCTCTTTGAAGGATATTCCATGCTATTTGTGTATGTATTACATGTCTGCAATCACAATTGTGACAGAAGCCAAATTTTGTTGGGGTGAATGGTTCCACTGGATGACTAGTGATCTAATGAATTCCCTTCTCATCCCAAGCAGGTAATCTTTGATGTGTTTTCAGAGATGAAGGCTAAGGATGTGCTCTTGTATGCTAATCTTGCTTCGTATAACTAAGGATGACTTTTTAATTATTCAGATAACTCTCTCTTTCTACCGCTTTAATTAATTCAGATTTAATTTTTTTTTTCTCAGTAAGATATTTGTTGCATTACTATCTTGGATCAGTGACCTGTTCAGGAAATTATACTGTATCATTACATGCTGCATAGAGAAATGTTTCCTTTCAATCTCCTTGGGTTACATAAGTATTTTGATACTATTATTTCTGTTAGAAGATTTAAATCTTGCAACCCTTGTCTGGATCATAGCGTTCTGCGTGCCACAAAAAGAGGAAGAGCAGTCCTTTTTGCACAGAGTTCAGTATTGGATAGCATTGAAAGATGCAAAAATAGCAGACATGGCTTCTAGCTGTAAGAAGAATGGCCTGGGAAGAGAATGACTTCATTTTCATAATATACTGGTAGCATTTAGCCATATGAGTAATTTTCTTTCAAGGAAAAGAGTAATAAATTATTGCCAATTACTCCTTCAATTTATCATTATCAGCATATAACAGTCATCTCACTTTAGCAGTTCGTAAAAATGTGGTATTTCACAGGGTTTTATTAGTATCTGGATTGCTGTACAAAACAGCTTTCAGAAGAGGGAGGCTGCATCATTCCACTGCTTCCCATCCATCACCAGCTGGCTATCAAAGGATACAGGAGTAAAACAAACAATGAAAATTACTGCCCACATGCTGGTCCTCTCTCCACTATGGTGTCTGCAGTAATTGAAAGCTTGGCTTGTTTAACTGCAGCTGAATTCATGCAGCATCTAATGCCAAACAAAGCACCAATATCACTGCCATTTCAAAACCCATTTTCAGTAATGTTCCTACTGGAGACTGTTGAGTTGTGGGCTAAGTACTTCAACACTTAAGCGAAATCCTCACTGAAGGTCAAAGAGAATTTGACTTGACTCTACATTTTGGCCCAAGATCATTCTATCATGTTGCATTAGAAAGGGTATGTGACAGAAGTGTGGGAACTCTTCCTCATCCCACAGAGAAATCACCACATCAGTATCTGTCTTCTTGTGACCTGCCTATCGTTCAACCCCCTCAGGATGGGTTGCAAATACTACTTACATCTCATTGTGGTTGCATTTTCTGTCTGAATAAAAGAAGATGGAGAAGGAGGAAAGCAAAGAGTTAGGGAGACAGAAAATATTGAAATGCAGGTATGACAAAGAGGGTAACTGCTGAAGAAGCTGTGTGAAGCAACTTCATTCTAGCTCTACTATACTGCCTTTCTCTTTAGCTAGGTAAGAAAAGGTTATTATGAGAAATACTTCAATGTTCTCTTTATCCCCCTGCTGGAGGGATTTTCAAAGCTGTAAAACTAACGACACTATTTCATTTCTCCTTTAAATAGGAATGGTGAGAACATAACAGGGTGATGGGTTACAACTTCAGAGAGCTGTGTGCCATCCTGCTGAAGTCAATGGAGGTAGAGGTTTATGGAAAATCAGATCAGAGACTGCTGAATAAGAGAAAATTCCTGTAACTGAAAGCATGGAAGGGTTTGAGAACTGCTAATATTTTCTGTTAGAGCAACTGAGAGTTAGAAAAAGAAGAAAAACTTTGACCCCTCCATTGGGTCAAAAACATAAGCATCAGGTAGCCTTTTAGGGCACAATCCTTAAAAGGTTTATAATGATTTAATATCCTCCAGGTCACTCGCAATAATAGTAAGAATGTGAAAATTGCTTTAGATAATTATTGGCTATGTAAGATCAAATTATTTGCAGACTGATGGCTAAATTGAAAGATTCTTTGCCTAAAGATCTTGTTATTCAATTCCTACTTATTTTACCAAACCAAAGCAAGAATTAGCTGGAAGATTATTGTGACCTTTTGGGGAGGCAGGAAATGGGAAAAGAAATTATGGCAAATATATCCAAGCTCTACAACAGGGCTACAAAAGACATTCTTCTCATTTAAAAAGGTAATTTTTTTTATGCTTTAAATACTGCTAGGTTTGGGTCATCTACCTCAGTTTACTGAAAGGAATCTACCAGGCCCGACTTTGAGGTGTAGGTGGCTAAAGCATATATGAGAAAAGGACTTGGCGTAAGGTCTTCATTTTCCTTTAGGAAAGGTACAAATAGCCAGCAGCAAAGAGAAATGGAAGATTACAAGCCATTGCTGATAGGATAGGCTTACAGCAAGTAAGAGCCATGTAACTCAACAGCTGAAATGTGGGTTTATTCCAGACTTCAATTTGATTAAAATGATGGCCATTGCTTCCTGTCCCTGGCCCCCACCCAAATGAATGCATAGTAGCTGTCTGTGTGCACGCCATATTTTTTGTTGGAAATGTTGGGAACATTCTTCTACAAATTTCTAAGCATTCATAGAAACTCTTTGGAAACACTTTTTCTCCTATGCTGGAGGTTCAAATGTTCATGTGTCAGATGCTGTGCCTTATAAGGAATATGACTTGATTTAAACACAAAATTTGTTCCCTTACAGAGAAAAAGAAAGGCTCTGCTCTACAGATTCCCTTAAAAAGGGGAACACATTAAACACTAGAAAACTTAAAAATGTAGCAACAAACTGCATACTAGGTGTTTCACACAGACAGTTGTCTTGGCCATTGCAAATATGAGAAAAAGGAAAATACATGAAAAATAAAAGGGTAGATTTTATATGATGTGTTTGAGGGTCTTTCCCATGTACTATTATCTTTCTTTTAAAGGAGTCTCACACTACTTAATGAGTTGAGGCAGAGATGTGTATGTGCATCAAAAATGTATGATATATTCACCTTAGCTCCATATATTCCCTTTGGAAATAAAAACAGGCAACTTTACTAAGATATCGCAGAATTTAATAATTGATTAGTTTAAGATTTAATGGTATGTTTCATCTGTGCATCAATCATTTCTTCCCCTTCTAAGGTTAATGCTTTTGAAAGTCATTGCTTGATGAGATCATGTAAATTCAGCAGTCTGGCAGTTAAAAGAAAGGTTTAGAGGTCTTGGATAAGTTTTTGCAAAATACTATTTTGCAGGTTACCAAGAAATGTTAGATGCAGTATTTTAGCAGGGGAAAAAATCAATCACGAATCACAAAGAGACTTCATTGATTTTGTTCAGTCTAGTTTGCAATTTTTTCTGACCTGCTTTTATCAAATATGAAGTACCCTTTATCTAGGAAGTATTTATTTTATCTGAGAAATATTCACGTGGCTTTGCATACGACTTGGAAAAAAAAGAGCTTAAAGCAGTGCCTGTAGATATTTGAAAGAGATCTTCATTCACGTTTCTCTCAAATTCATGTTGACTATAGGCTGTCAACACAGGAGGGAGACAAAGACTTGGTTAATGTGAGAGTTAGAAGCAGAGATCAGATGTCTTTTTTCTTCTCCCGCTAGATCTACTTAAAAACTAAGTTACAGAAAAGAAATGAGTGGAATGAATACAACTGCTGATTTACAAGCATTATATATGATTAAAAATAATATTTTTATCACATGCCATTTTGCTTTCTAAATTGCCACCTAACATTACTCAGTGAGAAACAGTTCTACCTTTTTATTTTTCCTTTAGTAACTGCTGCTAGTGCAATAATTTCTTAGCCTGTTTCTGTAAGTGGTATTGTGGACAGTCTTCCCTTGCTGCCTGTACCTAAAGCTGACATTGAGGTATTTTTGCCTGTAGAAAAATCACACTCAACCATACAAAAGTTATGTTGTCTCTTACTGCAGATGGCACCACTGATGTTTGGAGCAAGATGCACTTATTTTTAATTCTCTCGTTGTTGAAATGTAACACCATTTGGCATGTGCTTATAGTGTTTTGCAGTGCTTTCTCTCGTTTGAGAACTCTTAGCAAACAGACATGATAGAGATTGATTTTTAAAACCGTTTTCTTCCAAAATTTCTTGGCATAAAAAACTATCAAACCATGTCTGCAGCATCTTCACAGTCTTTTGTAGTTTGCAGTGAAAGCAGAGCTGAGAAAACCTGCCGGCTGGTTGATAGCTGGGAAACGGACGCCCTCTTTCTCTACAGCAGAAGTACAACAATGTGCTTGCTTGGCCTTGCCAATGTGAGTCAACCATAGCTCTGAAGAAACCTCTCCAGAATGCATTTTCCTTGTACACAGTTGGGGTCTGTCTCCCGAGATTGAAGTGAACTGGGGCTGCTTGCACTGGCCGTCAAAGAGCCAGAGGATCGACTTTGCATTGCAACCATATAGCAAAGAAAATAAAACCATCTAAAAATGCATGCTATCATCTGACTTAAAGATGGTGGAAAGGAGCTGGATATGATAAGGCAACAAAGTGATAATGTGGACAAACTTCTGAGCAGTAGGAGTAGTTAGCCATGCAGGTTTTACCAAGTTGGCTACCCTGTCATTGTAACACTGCTTTTGTGTTTGATACCTGCTTACAACATTTTAAAATTAAAAAACCCACAATCCTTAGGTTTTGGTAGATTAAAAATGTGCAAGAGTAATTAATGTGATTAGGAATTAATAAAGTGCAATTATGTTCACAGTATCATGAGTTGAGTAAATTGGTGAGTACTACTTCGTACTCTAGATACCAATCCAGAATCGATGGTTTCATATCCTTCTCTCAGACCCAGAATCACCCAGCCTCCTTCATGTTGTCATGAATTGTAACTAGGTAAACATTTCCAAACTGTACCAAAGAGCTATCTTACTTACACATGTAATTCACAGTAACAAGAAATATATAGAAATAAAATGAAGGCATACCATATTGGACGTTTAAAACCTCATGAAACATGGCTAATATCCATGGTATTATAAAGAACATGAGAACCAGATGTTTAATGAAAGTATGTGTTTAGACAACATAGATGCAACATCTGTGTGACTTTTAGATTGGCAAAACAACCTGAAAGTAATTTCTTTTAGTGTAGAGAAACTCAATGTATTCTAGCAGCATCAGGAATTGTTCCTTAAATAAGAACAGTTTTGACCGTAAATTGATAGGCACAAACCAGGTGGGTCTGTTGAGCTATTTAGTAACTATTGTTGCTGGAACAGTGCACAGCCAGAGCGTTAAAATAGGTACGGAAAGGAGCTCTCAGGCAGTTTGGAAGAGCCAGCTGGGCTGTGTGGCAGAGGCAGTGCTCTCCTCAATACTGTCCCTTTTCTAAAATGATGTGACTGTCATGCCAGCTCTGCAATAGGTCTTTGCTGGTAATAGTGGTGGGCACAGCACAAGCCCCTGGAGTTTTAGTTGGTTGGGTAGTTCTGAGCAGCTCAAAAAAACCTAGCCATTGACAAGCAGGCAGAGCTACAAGAAGACCATTGCACCAGTGGGAAATTTTAAGAAAATGCAATTGTAGACACAGTTAGCGCCTGTTGGTAGGGTCTTCACTGCAGCTCTTCTAACTATGATGATGTGGCCTTCCTTCCTAGCTCTGTGTTTCTGTGGCCACTAATCCCATAGCCCTGAAGCAGAAAGGAAGATCTTACTAAAACTGGCTAAATTTGTTTCAGGAATATGAACTTCTCAGAGAATGGCAGAGAAATGCACTGAGGTTCATTTTTAGGTTCGGTGTTCTGGGTGTACAGTGTACCTTCGAGGTCTGCAGAGTGGAAGGTGATCCTTCTTTCTGATGGAAAAAGAGAATTTTGCTTATAAACTCATTTTAATTTGTTCTAAAACTCGGTTAAGTACATGCATTTGTAATTTATTTTTTGAACGGGGAGGCTGGGAATGGAGTGCAGCAGCTTATTCATTGGCAGTAACTTTGAAACATAGCTTAAAAGCTTGGCATCGAAATGATATTTGTCCTCTCAGGCTGAGACAGTCTTCTTCAGACATGAGGCTACTAGTCTGATTTATTATAACTTCTTGTACAGGAACGGTGCATATGGCATAGTTCATCATTTTCGGAAGCTGGCAAGGATGGCCTCAGACTCTCTGTTTGTTCTTTAAGCAGTTGTCAAGACAGTCACGGGGATTCCAGCTGCATAAGTCTCTTAAGAATTTCATCCTATTTTCACACCCAAGGAAATGAATAGTATTCAAAAAATGAGATGGCAAAAGCGAAAATATTAACTTAAGACCAGTGCTGTTGGAGGAGATGGTGGGACTAGATGGCTCAGAAGACAGGTAAGAGGATGCAGAACCCTTTACTCTGGGCTATTAGTCCAGCACCTGTCACTCCTCTTCTGGTTAGCATCTGCTGCCTTCTCACGCTCTTTCCTGGGCAGGAGGGCTGTTTCACAGGGGTTATGATCAGAGCCGCTCCCCAAAGACTGCTACTACTCCCAGAGGATCTGTCCTGAGACAGAAGGAAATTTCTCTCACTAGATGCGACAGCTCTGAGCTCTAGCTGAGACACAGCACCTGAGAAACATTAAGAAAACTCACTTTGGGTAACACTGGCACTTGAGTTTATGGTGCTCTCTCCTTTTACTGATGCTTAAGCCTCTGTTTCTCCCCCCTCCCGATATCCCCTGGTGCCTCCTGGAGGTGTGCTCGCTCTGCTGTGCCGCAGGGGTACCCTGGCTGCAGTTCCTGCGGGTGGCGGATGATTCAAGTGTGTGCTGGAAGTATCCACCTGGATCAGACTATTGCCTCATAAAGATGGGAATGAGAGTGGATTTCACACCGAGGATGAGTGTTAATGATTGTCGAGATCACTGTCACTATTCAGAGTGAATTAAGATTTTGTTTTAGGGCAGCACAACTAATCGTGTAGAGTGAAGAGGGGATCAAGAATACCGCTTTCTGCATCACAGCAGACATACTTCATAATAATAAGCAGAGAGACATCAAGGCTGTCACATCAATATCAATGATTCCATCATGCAAACCCTGTCAGCAATATTGCATTATTTAAAAAATATAATACTCCACACAAAGACTGCAACACTAAATAAGCTCCAGAAAATAATAAAACCAAATGCGCAGAGAGATAAAGAAGAAGAGCAGATCACATGTGTTAGCATTGATTCAGTAGTTTTTAGGTTTCAGCTCCCTGGGAAATGAACAAAAAACTACTGGTGTAAAACTTCAGACAGATAGAGACTTAAAGAGAAAAGACGTGAGGACCACATCTTTCAAGAAGAAATGAAAATGGGGACTGTTCTGGGAAAACGACAGGAAAAACTGAGGCTCATTTATGGTCTCTTGCTGGCAAAATTGTGTGGCTATGGGTCTGCTTGTTCATTTGGGCTGGATCTCACTCCCAGTTATGATAAAGGCTGAACTGCGGACTGTAAGGTTGCTGCTCACAGCCCTCAATTCTGGCATATTTGGTGAGCAAAACAACACAAATGGTGACAGAAAGGTCACGTCTCTCAGAAGAGCAGCAATATCAGAGTCAGTCAGTTCTCCCTGTGGTTTAAATGCTGAAGGAGAAATGTTATTCATTTATCTTATTTCATTACTAGATTGCTCATGTTTTCTTTGTATCACCTTCTGCATATATTTTCCTGCTCAATGTCAATAGAAGAGGGAAGGCAAAATTAAATGAAGACAAGAAAGCTATGCACCTACTTTTTGAAAAGGAGCTTTGTGTGCTTGTGCACAGAGAAAGTAGCAATTTTGCAATGTTACCTGATATTCCTCAGAAGTACTCATTTTCCTGTGCACATGACAGAGTTGTGCTGTGAGCCCATTTCAACAGACTGACACATCTTTAACACAACAGAGTAGGAATGTATTTAAAACTTGAAGTTATTTATTTCTGATGTGTTAGAATTATCCATATGACACAGCAGCCTATACACTATTGTGTAAGTGGAAGACTTTTATTACACTTCTACAGATATAACTTACAATATTTATAAGTCAAATATTTTGAAATATTAAGTTTCTGTATAAATTACAATTATTATTTCATAAACTTGCTAGCCATTTTTTTATTTCAACCTTTTACATGATGCATTTCCTTTAGACTAAAAATGACTGAAATAAAGACGTAGAATGCAAGGAAAAGATAGACTCAGTAGAACTGGTCTGAATGAGACAAAAAGGGAAAAAGGAGCTCTGCAATTACAATTGACAAGTTGGTTTAATATCCAGTGAAAGAAGAATGCAATTCTAGAGCAGCTGGATTAATTAAGTAATATGGCAAACCAAACCATGGGTTATTATATTATCATTTTCAGTACACCTCAGGACTTAGGCCTGAAGGCTTAGAGTTAATCTTCTCTCCACACGAAAAGTGCTGATATCTATAATTATCTTGGGTGTCAAGATATAAAATGTATCTCATATACATATTATAAGTATATATATACAACATATCTTATGCAAAACATAAGACATATTTTATCTCATATATATTATATATGTTATTATATGAATATATCTCTCTCTGTAATATATATAATACATAGATATACAGCTATATAGATTGCTGTATTACAGAACGCAGGCTAAAAAAAAAGGTGAGGAAATTCCAACTTCTAATATGATTAGAAATAAAACAATCTGAGGAAGGAAACCAGTAAGTTGTCTTGAAGAAGTGAGTGAAATAAATTATGTGACCCAGTTTGCTTTTACTGGAAATCTGCTGTTGCCTGGGGCGTTATAAAAATCAATCAGACAGGTGAAAATAGAAAGTGAACGACCACTGGATGGTTTAACAAATTTGTAAAACTTTCATAGAAAACCTGGAGACCCTGAAAATGATTCTGAGTAAGTTCACATGCCAGCTGCAAAAAGACACACAGATCACATCCTAGAAAATGACACTTGTGTAGGTTATCCTTACGTACATGAGTAAACCAACAGATTGTTTTAAAAATCCCGTGCAGCCCTGGATGTGCAAGGGAAGAGTTGTCACTGCAGTGTAGCATGAGGAATGGTACAAAAGACACAAAGCAGTGATATTCTGTAGAAAATGTGAAGAACGAACTAACTTGTTGTCACAGTGGAAATCAGGTATAGTGAAGCTTTGTTAATTACAAGGCCAAATTTCTTCCCTGATTAGAGGTAGAAAAAAGTGGTTGATCTTGCTCAGTCTATTGGGTTTGATCTGAAAAACAGATGAAGGATTGCCAATACCTGGAAGACCAGTGAATTGGCATTAATTTCTGTTGACTGATGACTCGGGAAAGCAGAAGGGTCAGAAACAGCACGACGCAGGTTTGAGAAGGATGCAGCTGTTGATGTGATCGGAAGTCTGCTGGTGAGCCTCTGGGAAGCATTCATCCTGTGAAAGTCTTGAGGCAAACCTATAGGCAATATTTGCCTCTGTACACAGGCCTGGGCACAAGTGCAAATTTTGTTCTTCCTTTCCAAACTAGGGACTGTTCAATATTGTCTTGTGTTTGGATCTGCTTGGACTTTGGATGCATTTGGGAGTAGGTGGGTCATGAGTACTCAGGTGAGGGCTGAGACCCAAAGCAGAGTAAAGAGGGGAAGAAGGCCAGTCCCTACTGCTTTGGAGATATGCTCCTTGACAGAAGGTGTAAAGGTGAGGACAGAGTGGACCTGTGGCAAGGTAAACTCAGGCAAACTGATAAGTGTAAGTGAGAAAACCTTCCACCAAAACACAGACAAAAGTGTTCAGGAACCAGGATTTCAGCCACTGAATATTGGCTGGAGCACCTCTCCTATGAGGACAGGCTGAGAGAGTTGGGGTTGTTCAGCCTGGAGAAGAGAAGGCTCCAGGGAGACCTTATAGCAGCCTTCCAGTACCTGAAGGGGCCTACAGGAAAGCTGGTGAGGGACTGTTTATCAGGGAGTGTAGTGACAGGACAAGGGGTAATGGGTTTAAGCTAAAAGATAGTAGATTTAGATTAGAAGTTAGGAAAAAAATCTTTACTGTGAGGGTGGTGAGGCACTGGAACAGGTTGCCCAGAGAAGCTGTGGAGGCCCCATCCCTGGAAGTGTTCAAGGCCAGGTTGGATGGGGCTTTGGGCAACCCGGTCTAGTGGAGGGTGTCCCTGCCTGCAGCAGGGGGGTTGGAACTAGATGATCTTTGAGGTCCCTTCCAACCCAAACCATTCTATTAGTCTATGATTCTCTGCTTTTAAGACCAAGATAAAAACAGACCTGAAAAGAAAATACGTATCTGGGCAGTATGAAATAAAGTCCAATAGCAGCCACAGAGAGATGATGTGAGCAAAACTGGCAAAAACATGTATTTCCTTTTAGAACAATAAAAACAAATACACCAGTGATTACTAATAGAGATAGGAACCTGTATGAAATGTTGACATCTGTCAAATATTCTGCAATAGAAAATGAGCTTAGCTTGACAAGTATCATGTTCCAGGCCTGAAAGCATATGAAATGAGTAGAGACACAGAGACAGTTCTTACACTTTCAGAAAAAGGTTGTACTGAACAGTGAAGAAGGTAATCAGTCAAAGCAATCAAGGGGAGCATCAGAGAAGGCAGTAGCAGGTTATGCTTAGGAACCTGCGAGTAAAAACCAGCCAGAATCAGAAATAAGGTTATCATGGAAGACTAAAATAGTAATTCTGCTGATATATATGACATAAATTACAAAGCAAACCTTAATTGTTCCATGTTTGTGACTGTTTCTTATGGCATGGTAGTGAAAGAAGTTGTTTACTGCCTTAGGAGGCTAAACCAATGTAATTTTGTTGTAAATTTTACCAATGTAATTTTGTTGTTCAGGTCCTGGTGTCCTGAAAATTAGTGGCAAAGCTGTGAGAGAAGGTTATTTAGAGATAAGTTTGAATTTCTGAAAGGAAGCACTAAATCTCAGAGAACCACCCCAACCTGTACTCTGCCACAGGCAATAAATAAGCAAAAAATTGTATCTGAAAGAGGCAAATATAAACAACATTCCAGTCATTACACTGTAATAGGGAAACATAAATAGTATATCTGTACTGCATAATAGGAATTGTGTTCTCTATAATGAAGTTACATTCAACAAGTAACCTACATATTCAGTCCTAGCTTGATGTACATCACCACTCAGCATATATGAAAAAACATTTGCAAATTCAAGGCAAACAACATACTGCAAATTCTGCTTTCAAATTTAGAAACTCAGTATAGGACTATATGCACTTGCACATTTTAAGCATTTTACACTTTTAATTCTTCTCAAAATAAATGTGCCTGCATATGCAATGTAAAACACATATGAAGATGGCAGTACAGCTTTCTTTTGGATATTAAATACTAAAAATGCCAAATGTTCACAGATGTTTGCAGAATATTTTATTATGCTGGTGCTTATGAAAAGAAAATGATTTAAGATAATTGTTGAAGAGAGGCTTTCTTGAACAAGAGTGGTCAAGCCAACAATTTCAGTGTTACTCTCTTCACTGTCTAGTCTCACCTAAGGAAGTCTTGCTGAACAGATACTCTTCCCTAAGAAAAACTGTAAAGATAACACTAACACACTCCTTTCTAAAGCAGTCTGAGAGCATGGCATGGTTACAACTCTCATCAAGGACGAATGAACACCAAGGTTACAACTTGAATGTCTGTCTTTGGCTACTGCAACCTTAACTCCTTTTTAATATTTTATATTGTTTAAAATTGGTAATTACCATTATGAATGGCAATAATAATAATGTGCATGCACTTTCTTATTTAAAACACAGAAGTTTGCTGTGGTCTCTGGCTCCTGTATGGGGCCAGTGTGTATGAAAAGTTGTTTGCCTCATTAAATATTTTATCTCTTGATCTGCTTAATACTTTGCTAATATAATCCAATATACATATGTCTTTGTGTGCAGTTTATTTTCAACATGGAGCTCACCCAGGAAATTATTCCCACATATATTGGTCAAAATATGAAGTAACATATAACCAGTGACCAAAAAAGGAGAATACCTTATTCTAAATTTACGGTTTAAATATCATGTCAGACTGTAAGCAGTTCCATAGGCCAAGATTACTTAAGACAAACTTCTAAATGGTTGTAATTGCTCTCTGCATATGCCTTATTTAGGCATTTCTATAGAAGTATTTAATTACAATGCTAAGTATATCTTTTTCTACCCCAGAACAAGTGCTCAGATTGGTCAGATTCCTCTAGCTTTTTCTGAAAAATACAACTGAAAAACTGATGAATAGTTATGAAATCCTAGTATGCATTGGCATGGAGGAACTTGACAAATAAATGCATTTACTGTTAAAGGATGGCTGCTTCAAAGTCAGTGCAATTTCAGAATTGGCACAAATGGCACAGAGCATACAATATGGGACAAACAGTGGATTCGATTATCTGCATCTGTTCCATCTTCTCCAGTGCAAGTTTCAGGTATTTATGCAATTCATACACATAGAATAAATTGCTATTTTGCCACAATACTTCTAGAGATCACTTATTTTTAAAGTAAAACATGCCAGTGAAGATTTATCAACCCAAATCAGAAGCCATCCAATACCTCAACAATGAAGAAAGCAGTATATAGCTTGCATGTGATCTCTGGTGTCAAAAAGTTTTTGAAGACCTTCATATTCCAGAGCTCTAGGAGCACCCTGGAAACAAAAGAAATTATAGCTGTGTCAATATGATCATTGGGAACACATCACTATATCCATGCCATTGAAGCCATGTCTCAAATATCGCTTGTCAGAAATTAAAATGAAATGAAGAAGATTTGGAGGTGTTATGTTATGCCTGGCTTCCATTTTCCTACCTTGAAGATTGTTGGACCAATAGAAAAAAATTGTCCTCTGACTGAAAGGTGAGGATAGGGACGAAGTATACCCATCGGGCAAATTCCCAGTGCGCCTGAGGTAATATGAACAGAGAAAGGCAAAATGAACTGAAAGTCATTAGAAAACCTATGTCATTACTTTAATACTGCTTTACGATCTACAGTCTTAAGGTCTTAGATCTCCAGCTGCCTGTCACAGGCACAGTCACAGAAGTAATAAAAGCAGCTTGTATTTCCTATCATTCCTGCTTCTGCTGAATGTGGAAATCTGGCAGCTGGGAGCATCTAGGATGTTTGTCCTAGTACTTCCCTTTTTTCAATGCAGATGGCTGAGGAAAACCTAGCATTTTGGGGCTCTGGGATTTGTTCTCCTCCCCTAGAGTTCGGGTTCTAGTTTTGCTCACCTGTAGGTGACAGTTAAACTCAGGTCTTAGGCTTTCAGTGGTGATTATTTTTGGGAGGGGGGGTCTGTGTGTGGGGGTAGAGATAAATTTTAAAGGTTCAACCAATATGTTTAGATAACAGTTTGGATTGTGAAACCTTTGGCAGGAGTTCTGATCACAGCAGCTGGGCAACAAAAGATCTGCATTACTGACTATGTGTAGCACATATTGGGCTTATTTGAGTAGCAGTATACAAGCTGATGTATGCTCACTAATCTGCTCCAGTACTTCACGAACATTTTCATCTTAACATAAGGCCCAGGAAAAAAAGTCACTGCTTTACAAAAATCAAATTTGGTATCAGACGAGATTGATTTTCTTTGCTTTTATTAAACAAGTTAACATATCATCTGAATTAAAAGCCCAGCCTCTCCACAGGAAAATACCTATATTAAAGATTTTGTCTGAAGGATTTAATGAAGTCATTTCAGTCGGTATTCTTTCAGGGAGAAGGGAAATGTTTACCATGGGTTAAAGAAGGACTTTGTGATAAGAAAATTCTATCAGATACTTTATTAATTAATGAAGGTTTCCAGAAATTTCAGCAACATGAGATCGATCTGTATAGGAAAAAGGTTCCTCTCCAACACAGTGCCTCATGTTTGCATACTTACCTCAGCTTAGTATTTTTTCTCCATTTTCCACCACCACCCAAATTTTGAACAACAAGGATTCTTAAAGCCCCTCTTGAAGTAAGCTGCATTAAATTATTCAGACTGTTTTCTAAACCTCTTTAGGAAATTCATAAGACACCCCACAATTTCTGGCCACACACCCTACAAGCCCCATTAGAGGGAAGAAGCCATTAGAGGGGAGAAATGTGCTAGAAGTGACAGGAGAGAAAAGTCAGCATGCAAACACTTGTCTTCAATAATTAGCAAGTAATAGGAAAGAAATCGTCACATATGTACAAATGGCAAACCGACTCGTGCCTCAGCAATATGCTTCTTCACTATGATTGAACATGCAAGTTCATTTTTAAAGCAGTAATTCAAATGGTGTAAAGGGAGATCTGTTTGTTTGCTTCCTCGCCCCCCCTCCAAAGACAGAGCATTAGTTAAAAAAACAAATGAAGGAAAATTCCCCAAAGAACCTTAGCAGGGAACAAGAAAAACATCCATTGTAAACAGCGGGTGGGTCTTCTGACAGGCTCTGTTTGCAAATGATAACAATTACAGGTAATTTTTCATTTCAATTGGAAGAACAGGTATTAAAAAAAAAGCAGAACGAGAGAAACAGAGAGCGAGTGAGATTTCCCAAGTGTCTTATTCCCTCCCAGGTCTACAACCTAACAGGAGTGTAGAGAGCTTGGTAGTTTCTTCTCATTCCATTAAGTGAGATCTAATTGTGTCTCTTCTGTCTGTTGGCAGATGCGGTTTCTACATAACAACAGCCCAGAGACAGAGCTGCCTGATTAATGCCTCCAGCTGTCATATGCCCCATTATCTGTGCATTTGCATAACTTAATGGTTTAGGACAGGGGAGAGAGGATGCTTAATTTAATGTTTAGCAGGCCCTTGATAGCTGAATAATTTAAGAACTGTCAAGGGAGGTCAGTCCTACAGCGATTCAGCACGACAGCTATGATTTCTGAATATCATTAAAATCCTTAGGATAATTTGAAAAAAAAAAAAAAAAAAAAAAGAAGGGAGGGGGCGCAGAAGAACAACAATGCCTGAAAGGAGGCCCTGCTTTTCTGTTAACCATTCCTTCCCTGAGGACTAGGAGAAAGACTTACGGAAAAAACATCAATTCATAACAAGGCCAAGAGAGAAAGGGTTAACTGTATGCTTTCTCTCCCCCCATCCCCCAGTCTTCTTCTCATAGCTAAAGGGTGGAAATACAGAATTTACTTAAATTCAACTAACAGCCCAACATGCTTTAAACAGGAAACACTCTCAGTTTCATTAGACGCTAATGAATATTATTAAGCTAATCTGCCATTTGTTTTCTAATTATGTGTCAGAAAGCACCACAGTGGCAGCTGAGGCAACTGCCAGGGTACATTTATTTATCTTCCAATCCTGTGTTTACTGACCGACTATAGCACAGAGTGATTAGGATCAAATAAAAAGGCATTAAAAATAAATAATATTTTTTTCAGGTTGATTACTGCTGTTCTTTTCCAAGTTCATCAACTTCTGCATGACATTTGACTGGATTTTAAGAATCGATAAAATGGAGTTATTTAGGCCTCCCTGTGAGGCACTCTGTCATAATATGAAAATGGATGAAAGAAGTATTTTGTGGCTGGACTGACTCTACCTATTTGGTAGCCAAATCAAGGTCTTGCTCAGTGAGTCATGGAGCTGTGCTCTGCTATTTCTGTTGAGTTCATTGCATTCGTCTGTCCCTGTCCTTCACTCTTCCAAAACACAGCTCTGCGCTTCGTGAGATCTGGCACTTTGAAAACCATATGGTTAAGATTTAAACAACTTCAAAACACAACTGATTAATGTTTGTGCTACGAGGAGTAGTTGGTAGGTTCAGGGTTACTCAGTGGAATGACATTATTTACATGGAAGGCATATGAAGTTAATACACTGGATAAGGTGAGTCTGCTGCTTTGCTTGTGGTAAGCAGGCTGACTTTCTAGCCAGTGCTTTGCCCCTAAGAACTTCTTGCATACTTTCCTGGACGAACAGTTCTTTTTTGGCTTTATCCTCTTTCTTCAATTGCTCCCTCTTCTGCTTTGCCCAGCTTCAGTTCACCTGATTCTATCAGAAATCCCCACAATTTTTCTTGGGTTCATTGTGTGGCCCCTCCTTGCAATTGGCTTTTAGGTAAGGACTTCCATTGCTTTAGATAGGCAATTCTATAAAAGATCTGAACAGTTTATTTCTGATTTAATTTCTTTTGTGTATGGACAATTGAAAAATGTGCTGATGATAAAGAAGTAATCTGTGAAACTACCAGTATCTTATATACATTATGTGAGTGTGTGTGTGTACACACAGTCTGTATACACCTGTACACACAAATGTATGTACACACAACTGGGTGAGTTACCTCAATTTTGTGTGTGTGTGTGTGTGTGCGTGCTAGATCAATGGCTTAGAACACCATCTGACACTGGAGCACCTAGTTTTCCTCTGAGATTAAGAAAAAACTGTAGGGATTGAGTAGGAGGATTATATGAGTTGAAAGAGAGCAATTACTATGGCTGGTTCGCAGTTGCCCAAGATTTTTTAAAGGATTGAGTACCTCCGCTTTGTGCTGTTGAAATCTCCTTCCAAGCCATTTTTTCTTTACATTTTATAAATAAGGAAACTCAACAATTGTCAGCTGAATTAATTATTCAACTGGTTTAGTCTGTAAATAACGACCTGCAACCTCACCTTGCAGTTCTTACACTTGATGAAGACATTTTGTTTGGGGGCATAGTAGAGCTGTAACAACATGAAAAGTAAAAAGATATCTGCTGCTCTGTTACTAGGCTGTTTTGTCCTTTTTATGACCTTTCCATGAAGTAGGCAGTACTCACCAGAACAGGATGTAGGACTCAATGGTGCATTTGTTGGGTGTTGTGTGGCAATTTTTATACACAGAACTGAACCATGGTAGCAAAGTCATGGATAACTGGTTTGTACTCCTGAGTGAACGAGAGATGATGCTGGCTTTTTTTTTTTTTTTTAGCTACATTACTGTTTCTTGCTTGCAGAAAGCAAGATTTTTTACTCACTGATATAATTTTTAATGTTTGTTTGATTTTCTTTTCACTTGTTTTGTTTTAAACTGGGAAATTGAGAAGCAAACGTGCACTGTGAAGCTCAGTTTCTTAGAGGTAGATTTCCATCAGGTTCATTTTTGGCCATTGCCTTTTTGTTGCTTCCTAGCAGGGAATTGATTAGAAGCAGTGTGAAGCCAAAGTAGAAACTGGGATCTTTTATTTGGTGGAAAAATGTAGTTCCAGGTTAGAGACCTCACTTTTAAGCACGTACTCCTGCGCTGTTGGCCTTAGAATCATTTTGCTCATTTTTTTTCAGGGACAAATTTAGCATTAATATTGGAAACCGCTAATGACAAGGTTGTCCATTCTTAGCATTCTTAGGCTTCTACTAACAGAACAAGAATAAGAAACAAAATGGGAAAGGAAAAAAATCTTTATGCGTGCTAACATAAATCATCACAGTTGTTCCAATCAGCACATATGGTACGGTAACATTGCCCACTGCTTTGAGACCCTCTAATGGAAGACCATATGGGCTGCTGCTGCATCAAAACACAATAGGCCTGTGTTTAGGACTCCGCAGTGACCTGGATTCAGAACTTCCTTGCTTTTATTGGTTTGTGTGTCTGCATCAACATTTTTTCTTTCAACATTGTGGGGTTGGTTTTTTTTTTTTTCTTTTTTCCTTTTTCTGATTCCTTTGTTCAGTGACAGATTCCTATGGATAGAGCAAGACAAATGTGTGCCTGTGGTTTTTGTATTTCATGTGATTGCCTTTGCATATTTTGGGGCATATCCAGATTTCAGAAATAGTAAGAGAACATCACAACTGGATCACTTTGTCAGAATAAATTCAGAGAAAGAAAAAGTATTTTCCTTTCTCTGGTGCATATTTTTTGAATCACAAAAATGATCGTTTGGAATGATGGAAATCAGGGCGCCATCCTGAGAGTTTCCAATGATTCACAGTCAGTGCCTTGCAAAAGTCGCTCTGTCCTTCAGCTACACTGAAAGAGCTGCAATGTAAAATGTTATTAAAACTGTGGTACTAGGTGTTATAAATTTTATTTACTTAAAGGCTTATACGCCATTACTGAAGTGGGCACAACGAATACCCCTGGATCTAAACACTCCAGCACAGTGATATTTGGTACTAAGGATATTTGCCATAGGTAGAACATACTTCCTTGCTTTTTCCACACTCACTGATCCCTAAAACTAATCAGTCACAACCTCCTTTTTTTTCAGGGAAAACATGCAAATCCTCCATGGATTCCACACTGCTTTCCTTCAAAAGATTCCCTTTGTCTTCAGTCATGTGTTTTGGTCAGCTCTTCTTACCATTTTACTGTACGCCTTGCCTGACTTTAGGGCCCCTGAAATATATTTGACTTACAGCCCTCCAGCAAGCTACGGCTGTTTAGCCCAGGCCTCAGCTGCAGGAGGGTGGGTGAGATCCTCCATTTCCTGCTCACTCCTCAAAACAGAACAGCAGCAGACGGGTGGTGGCCTCTCCTGGCCCGTACTGTGGCGCATGATACTCCTTCTCCTCCTCTTAAATTATCTGTTATGCATGGATCAAGGATAATGTTCTTGATCTGTTCAGCTTTTTTGAAGTATAACAAGAGCATAGTCACTCAGGGCTATACGTTCACCTTCCAAGCCATGTAAGACAGAAGACAGCAGATGGATATGGAGTACAAATGGTGACGTGGTTATTAACACAGGGATAGAGAGTGGTTGGCTGGAGAATGGTTTCCCTTTCGGTTCCCAAAGTGGACAGGTTTTCTCTGGCAGCTGGGGCTATGGTGGGAATGAGTACAGGCAGAGGAGGGCAGACATCTTCACATTGGTGCGCAGGGAAATAGGGCATAAAGCTCCCTTCAAGAGATAACTTTTCTGCATCCAGGATGGGTTTAAATTGATTTTTTCCTTGCAGATAGGGGTTTTGAAAAGTACCAGGCTCAAATGGCAGTGGATGTATATGGAAACATAAAGGGCTTTAAACGGATTGTGAAAGGGTTCAGACCATGGCAGAAGGATGCATCGGTGCAGTGAGGCAGAAAAGCCGGGTGTAACTTACTACCAATATGAGCATATTTCTGACAGCTTTTTATAGCCAGTATCGCCGAGCAAGGGTACAAGTTTAGCAATCTAGCTATGCAATAAAAACATCATTATTCCAGCATCAGGTAACTGTTTATTTTGTAACTGCTTCTTCTGTCAGTACTATTGCTTTGATGTTCATGCAGCATAAGTTTGAAATGAATTGTTTTACTTGACACTACTTTTCAGTACAGTAAGTAGCAAGTTAAGTAGCCAACATAGCCCTGAGTTCTTGGTTATTTTTAGGTAGAGAAAAGGCAAGGATAAGTATTTTTTAGTAATTACGTTTAATTGCTCCAGGTCTCTCCCCTATTCAACAATATTACTTTTTTTTTTTAACTTTCCTTTTAAGACTTCTTTTTTCAGTGCTCTGTCACGCCTATCAAGTTTCCCTACCTTATCTGGTTTTTAAGCTTTGAACCAATTCAAGTAAGCCCCATAACTATGTCAAATTCTTGATTCTGAAACATGGGCCTGAAAATTCAGTGAAAGCAGGTAAAATGGAAAGTAATTGCTAATATAGACCAATTCAGGAGGAGAGAGGAACAAGGAAGCTTCTTGTTTCTTCTCTATCCTTCTGAAGTAGACAGGATTCTTCCAAATCTCAAAATTAGGTTTGGTTTTAGGGAAGGGTTCCAGTCAGCACTTGTTCTTCTAAATCAATTTCAAAACATAAGTCCTGCGATAAATGCGTGATCTCCCGCATACAGATTCAAAAATCACTTTTCTGTCTTTTTCTGTCACACAGAAAACACCAAGAAGTCTCACATTCATATTCTCCCACTCACACATTTAGTGGAAAACAATGCAAATGTTCCTCTGCTGCACTAGATGTCACCTAGATGAAAATTTAAAAATAAAATATCCTCTTCCCTCTGTTTCCAGAGGCGATTAGGATGACAAGTTAATCAAGACTTCATCTGAGCCCTGCATTTTTCTATTCATCATATCACAGCTCTTCTAATGTAGCTGTCCAGTCCACTCAAAGCAGGCTTTTTAAAAGGACTGGATATGCTGCAGATTTACTTTGCTGAAAAATCCTTTAGCCTTTTCCTTAACTAGTCACATATGAAGCAAAACCCAGAAAGACTGCAGGTGTCCCAGAGAGGTGGCTATTAGGAGAATAGCTGGGACGACCTCGGTGCCCTGAACTGAAACCTAAGGAGACCCAGAGAGAGTTCCTGGCAGAGTGTCATGCTTCCCCGTGACCTGGGGAAATCACTTGCACTGTCTTCTGCTTAAGGGTCCTCATTTGCGAAAGAAGAAGAATTTCCCTTTGCTTTAAGGGTTCTGCACTGCTAATGACAGTGAGTGTTCAGCTTTTGAGCTGATGAATGGCAGTCTGATATATGCTGGTTGTCTTTAACGTGCTTTGTGCTTTTTGGGGTCCAATGTGCAAAGAATACAATTTTCCTATACCACCTACTATGCTACATATAATTTACAGGATCTAAATAAATATCTGGAGAATCATATCATGTGATGGGGCTGACAGTCACAAAGAACAGAGGTGGTTAAAGATGGTCTTTCAAGAGATAGAACAATTGCGTTCAAAGATCTGGGAATTAGAAAGCTACCCATGAGTTCAGAAGAGAGGCCAGTTGCAATCTCCTGCTGCCTCAGCTGTATTCTGGGCTGCCCTGCAGCTTGAATGTGGGAAGGGAACGGTATTTTGTGTGTATTCAGCTGTTGTTTTTTCTTTTGTCACCATCTTCTGTAGCTGGTATATAATGAAAGGACATCTATTTAAAAGCGTTATGTTTCCCTTCTGAGGTTTTCAAGAGAAATGCACAGATTACAGCAAATTTTCTACTCGCTATAATACGACATTTTACTTTTAAATGGACTCTAATGTTAATAAAGTCTTTGTAAACCCTAGTAGTATAACAATAGTGATAGAGCTTGTCTTTTTGCTCAGCCATCAAAATAAAGAAAATATGTCCAAAATCATTTTTTCTAAGAAGCTCTAACAGAAATCTCTTACAAATATTACATGAAAGGGATGCTGTGAAAACTGGGCTAAAAAAAGTGCTGCTCAGCTCAGCCTGAGGTGGAAGTTCCCCTGGTCAAGTCACTGTTTCTCTGTCTTTGGTTTCATGAGTTAAAGCTTATCAGGAATACAATTATGTCTTAAATCTTCTGATATGTGTAATGAGTAATAGATTTTCAGTTCCCAAGAGATCAGAATAATTGAATGTATTCAAATTTAACTCAACTTTTGATACCTATTTTTATTATTGAATTCCAAGTTTCTTTTGAGTAGCATATGTTGGAATCTAAGAGAATGGAAATGGAAACCAAGGAAATGCATGTGTGGACTAAAGTTCCAGCCTGTGAGGGACCCTATTTCTCTTTTCTCATCCACAGCCTATGAGAAGAGGTCTTAAAAGAAAAAAATTCTGGTTTTTTTGTCTTTACACAAATACACATTGTGATGAAAGTCTGTGAGCTGTGAAGGGTCCAAATACTTGTTTATACTGACTACGTACAAAGCTAGGTACATATGTGCATACCTGCGCTGCAGGTTCTGATAACTTTTAATAAAGGTGCAAATGACTTCTTCAGCAGTATCTACTTGAACACTATTTCATTTGATGTCTATGTGAAATGAACTAGCAGACATGAGGCAGTTCTGCTGCCCACAAAAATGACACTGTCAGAAAAGAGAATAGTTTGCAACATGATCATGGGATCAACAGAACAGGCAATGTATAAATAAGCATGGAGACTGAGTATTAATTAGTTCATCCCTAGAACTGGTTGCACTTTGCCAAGCTGATGCAGTGGGACAGGAGGCAGTTTGGGGAAGGGTGTATTTTTGTTTTGTTTCTTCTCTGATCAGAGGTTAAAAAAAAATGCTGTAGACTCTTGACCTATGTCAAGCCAGCAATTTTCACCAGCACTGCTAGACACTAAAGAAAAACTAGTGCTGAATGTCACCTGTACTATTTCAGTTGTCTCCTGAGAAGAATGTGTTAGGTGCTAATTGTTCTGGAAATCTGGTGATCTATTTTTCACTGTGAATGTTTGTTTATCATTTGTGCCCTTACTGCATTTTTGAGACACAGTTCAATAAAAAATGAAATTGTTGCTCTGTCACCTCTGTCAACAGAGCACTCTGTCAACTATTGAAGTTCAGCCTAGGATCTCACTTTAAAGACATTAAAAAGTATTACTGCAGGCAGAGCTCTTTTGTTCAGTTGAACAAAGTATCCCTCCATTTACCTGCCCTCAAAATCAGGACTATGAACGCACTTCTGATAGGGGGTGGAAAAATTCTTGGCTTATGTTAACAAGTCTGAATGGAAAGTGCTGGGGTTAAGGAACTCAGTGTGGTGCAGAAATTAAAGGCTTGCAGATAATTGTATAGTACCAAATCATGGCCAAGAGTGAAGCCAAATTCTTTCATTGCAGGGATGCTTTACAGCTTCCCCCTAATATGTAGCTTTCCAAAGCACGGTAAGATGAAAAAGCATTGCAATTTTGCTTCATCTGCAGGGTAAGAGGGTCTTGAGTGATCTACCTGTAGGTCTAACTGAAAGAAAAGGGTCAGACTGAAAATGTTCCTGGCACAAGGGAGTACACTGCTTTATGCTTTCCTATACTTGCTGCTTATTCCCATTTGTATTTGGCCTGCAGATGCAAAAAATGTTTCATATGTAGATATGTAGTGACCAGCAAACATGTGGTAGAGTGGGACATAAGGACAGATTTGTCCTTTTCTTATTCCCCCGACTCTATGCTTATAGTCACCACTGGAAACAGGACACTAAGCTTGATAGACCCTTGGTTTAAACCAATATTCACTTCTCCTCTACAGGCATAAGTATCTATTAAAAGGGTGAATAACCACTGAGACTAGTGAATACATTCAGTGTGTCATTTAAATTTTTCTGTGGTATTCATGCCAACTACTAATTAACACTGATTAGTGTTAACTCCCCTCAACCTCTTTCTAACAAGGCACTGTGCATGCCTCAGCTCTGCTTTTTGTTTGTAAATAGCTTGTTTGAAACAAAGCAATTTCAAACCTCCTCCTCGCTTCTGTGAATAGAAAAGATATGTGTGCTCTTATTCACTGTATGAGCTGGTTGAGCATTGCTGTTTCAGAGCCTGATCCAAAGTCCATGGGAAGACTCCTGCTGAGTTAAACGTCTTGTAGATCAAGCTCTTAGCAAAGGCAGCACTTTAGTAAATCACAGCCTTGCAAGCTTTTTGACAGGCTGCATACCTTTGTGGTTCTCTATGGCCTGCTAGCTTTAGGGTTTTCTTTGTCTTTTTAAGGATTTTATTCTACCCAAGCAACCCTGACTTATATTCTGTACAGCCCGACTGAACATAAATGGAGTTTTACAGACTGCAAGTCAGAACTGACTCTGATTCTCTGATGTTCTCTTTTTCTGATCCAAGTTTCGCTGTCATGCTAGCTTGTCTCTTTCACCCTTCTTCCTTCAAAATTTCATTTCTCTCTTATTTCTGTGTTTCCAGAGCTCTGGCCCCATCACTCAGCTGCTAAATCTCTGTCTCTCTCTATTGGGCTGCCTTTTTCCTCTCAACTGCCAGATCTTTTCTTGCTTCCAGCAATCTTCTGTCCCTTGCCATAATGTATTTGCTGCTATTTAATGAGATGCCCAAGATGGGTGAACTGACACTCATATTCTGTCTCCCAGCATTCTTAAATGGATAGCATGATAAATACAAGCCAAAACAGAATTTTCTGCTGAGGAATCTGAAACTCCTAATAGACATGCCTTCCCAATTCTCCAAAATAGATAGGGCCATGTCCTCTGACAGTAACTTGACAAAACTCCATTGACTTCAGCAAAGTACTCTGACTTATGGTGACTGAAGATTTACCCCACAGTATAAATGGAGCTTGTATTTCACATAAATCACAAGAAAGTAGTTAGATGTATGGCAAATTAAATTAAATATCTGATGTCAAATTACTGCAAGTTCCTGAATTAGTCCTGCTTAATATCAAATCTTAAATTTGTGTCTGAGGTCAAATTAAAATTGCCATTATCTAATGGAAATAGCTCTGTACTATATCTTCAATGACAGTCATGAGTTTAATAATCTAACAAACCACTGGATGTCTCTACTGTGCCATACAAGTCCAGTTAAAATATATATATCTGGCACAAAAGCCTACTTAAAAAAGAAGACAATTTGAACACAGAAATGATGGGACAGAGATTTGAGATGGATCTGTCACTGGATATGCTATGAAATGCCAACATTACCTACACAGTACAGTAAAATTTGATTCATTCTTTCAAATAAGGAAGTTCCTTTTCTGTTTATGATTTATATGGTACCTGTTCTTCACAGGTATAGGAAAACACAAATCTCTAGTAGAGTGAATTTGGTTTGCTTTTATTTCTTTAACTCAGCTGAATGGCATTCAGATTTAAATTTTAGTCTTCCTGCTTCGAACACCCTCCTAATACCCTGTTCCTTTGCCATCCCTCTCTGTGGACCAGGGATGATGGAGATACTCCTCTGGAAATTCTAAATGTTAATTAAGTAACAAAAGGCTGCATGAGAACCAAGACAGTTTAGACCAGGAAGGATAAAATCTTAAGCACAGGAATACCTAGGTGTGTCAAATGTATTACATGGGCTATGTGCTTATATGCGTAGGGGAAGGGGGATGAACTCTCTGATAGATGCCAGCTGGATTTAGTCACCATGGCTACACATGATTTGTTCTGGCTGTCCCTTCAAGCTGTTTTTCTGGTGAGAAGGATTGCAGGGCTGTGAGGTTTCTGTGGGACGGGCATCACACCACTGCTGAGACGGGCTGGCAGCAACTCATCCAGGCACCTGATGAGGAGGCTACGGGTGCCTCCTTGTCCAGACACCTCACTGGGTACAGGAAAGGCTGTGCTTGAAAATAAGGCTGGTTTGGTTTGCTTGGCATCCTGCACCACCACCCTCTCTTCTGGGGGACTATTTGTATTCTGGTTTAGGGTGCATTAGTTTGTTAAAGGATTCTGAAAGTGCTTTGGGACTTGTGTTGTGCAGAGTGAGTAATCTGTACATTCCCCTGGATTAAATATCTACTATATGACCCAAGTTGTTCCTTCCAGTCCTGTTTTGATTTGAAGTTAAAAAATGAAGAAGCAAAATTAATAATAAACAACACCACTGCACAATTTTCAATTTATCACAAAACTACCCATCTGTCAGAGTAGTTATAAGTCATTACCAGTATGGATGCTTTCGCTTGTTTGCAGTCCCTCACATAGTCACTTCCACTTGTGAAGAGGAATCAGCATGTGAAAAATGGATGCCTGGTTTGAGAACTGGGAGTTATGACTCAGCCAAACGCTTCTTTGTCATGCCAGTAATGACAATTCACTGGCATCTCTAGTATGGCTGCCGGGTATTCATACAGAAGAGATGCCATGTATGAATCTAGAAGACAGTAATGGCAAATTACTGTCTGAGGCGAAGTGGGAATGTAAAGAGTGTCATCAAATACTCACAAATTAATCTGGGAAAAGGTAACAAATGGGGGCTAGATGCTCTTACTTCAGTCTTAATGACTTTGAGTGTAGTTGGCATTTGGGTGGGGTTTTTTGTTTGGTTGGTTGGGTTTTTTTAATTCATAAAAATCTTGAAATGGAAAAAGCTAATGCCTATAATGACAGTGGATTAAATTTTACTTCATCCCAGAACTTTGGTTTGAGCAAAGCAGCTGAGTTTTAAAAAGACTGCTCTATTCTCCTGTATCTATAATAAATTCCTGCCTAGAAAAGTTTAAATATGCAGCTTCAGGGAACAAAGGAATCCACTAAAAGGTAGATAAATCATCAGCTTTTATTCAAAGGAACCTTTTCACCTATTCAGTAGCATGAATCTTGCAAGACAAAAACAATATTTTGAATTTTATAGTGCCTTTCATCCAAAGCACTTTGCAAAAAAATGAATAAATTAGTTTCCCCTCATGGTTGGTGTTTGCAAATGTTGATATTTCAGTTTCAAGGTGGAGTAGGTCAAGAAAAAGTGAGGAACAGTGGTTTCTCCAAAGTCCAACATAGGTAACCTGTGCTAAGAGTCAGGAATAGTACCTGAATTATCATAAGACAAATGTCCTGTTTACTGGACTTGGGAAGTGAAATAATGCAGAGGACAAATCTGTGAAGAAACCAACCTGCTGGTCATGGCAGAGGATGAAAAATCATCAGCTGACTGATGGTGTGTCTGCATTGAGGGCAGAATAAAAGTAAACAGATGTTAACTTTATTGGTAAGCACACTCCTCTGCTCATGCCTTGAGCTAGGCCAGGTTTGTTAACTATGAGCATGGCAATGCCAGACCTCATTGGGTATTTAGCTCTTAGTCTCCTTGTCAGTTTGAGACCCATAGAATGCGAATATGTGTGTCCTCTTACCTTGCAGAACCCCTGCAAGGGTGAATATACAGATGTTAATGGATTTCAGGTGCTTAGTTGAATCTGCAGTAACAAGTACTGTATGTGTTTTGCCAGAGTATCTTACCTACTTTGGGTTCCCATATATCCCTCATATCATGCATATCAGACACAAAGATTTACTCCTTTGTCCCACCTGTGGTGTTTCCCTAATGTACATTTCTTAGTCTTATGTCTATACAAGTTTTAGTTTTCCAGAATAATCAAGTTTGCTTGGAAACTATTTGCTACCCCAGTAAATTGTCTGACAGTCTGCACGTCTTGATTCTGTTTCCACACATGTCATTATACCTTATGCATTGCTCCAAATAACTCCTTTTATTGCCTTTGTTTTTATACCTTTCAAATATTTGACATCTCCTATTATGTCTCCCCACCATGCACTGAGTTGTCACTTAGCCAAGCTATCATGCAGAATTACCTCCTGTAATCTTGCCTCATTATTCAGCTCTGGACCCCTAATTTTTTTTTTTTTTTTTGGCTCTATTGTAAACTACCCCCCTCTTTTTATCAATATCTTTTGGGCTGTGGATTGAACGCATGTGAATATACCAGAGCTGTATGAAGGAAGAACAAATCCATTCAAGTTTCCTCACGTGACATCCAAATCCAAGCACTTTGCTTCTTTTCGCTGCTTTATAACATCATGAACTCTGCATTGCCTACTACCCCTTCTCCATCCTGCTCGATGAACTCAGAGCATTTCTGCCTGGAAAGTGTATCTCCTACCACACTAACGGATACTTATTTCTCTTTACTAGCATTCACCAAACCCACCGAGCTATTCTCAGTGAATTACTGAGAAAGAAACCTTCTTTCTCACCACACTGTGGTTGCTGAGCTGTTGTCCATCCTGAACAGCTTTAAACAGCTGTTTCAGACCATCCGTCCGACACATTTTTCATTTGCACGTGTTGTGCTCAGATTGCAATGATTCATCCTGCTATTCCACCTATGGAAGTATTACCCCTATATGCCCACAGCCTCTTAATCCATCAGGCTTGGAGAAACCCTTGGTCAATCTACCAGGCTCTCCAGCTGCAGTGGGATGATTTGAATTCTGCTGTTCTCAGACGTCTGCCATTAATCTGCAGCGCGACTAAGGTGAAAGTACAGGGTGAAATGCAGCCTGCACCCCATCCTGCCATGGCAAGGGATGTGCTGTACTGAGGCGCGGTGGTCCTCATGCCTCCTGAGTCAGCAGACTTTTGGCATGGGCCCTGTGCGCTGCTCAATTCCCCTGCACAGACCGGAGGGCAGGATGCCTCCCTTTAGGTTTGTCGCTGGCACTAATGATCGTGACAGTGTGCTTGGAGTCAAACTGGACTAATAATACAGCCAGTGCCTTGAAATAAGGAGGGGGAGGAGGAGTGGAGCTGCCTGCGAGACAGGATGCTGCAGGAGGACTATGATTTCTACAACTCTTCTGAAAGGCTTTTAATGGTCTACTTCATGGCCTCATTAAGCGAACAATGTCGGAGCTTTAAAAAGAGCCCTCTGTGATTCTTGCACTGGGCTGGTAATATATGTCACAACAGATATATACAGAAAAGCAAAGGAGCACAGAAATGTGCTGTATGGTTGGACCCCAAAGGAAAGAGCTAGAACATTTCTTCATTCACCTTCTACTCTGAATCCTTGCAATAATTAGCCAAAGTAAAATGAATATTAGCTTATGCTTAACTGCCTTTCCAGCATGTTACTCTGCATTGACCCAGTAGTGCTAAACCAATTATTTTTTGAACTTTATGGCTTTAAATAATCCTCTGCTCTAAAACTCCCTCTACCCCTCAGCTACTTAACCACAGGCCCAACTGCCCTAAATCCTTTTCTTATACTTTGTAGCTTTTTAAGCAAGCCCCCTCTTTAAGTAGACATAATCCCTTCTCTGTAGAAAACATGAAAGACCTTGAACAAATCAAGATTTCTCCATGGAGAATTCAGCTAATCCTGTGCTTAGCTCCTAACAAGGAAATCCATCTCACCACCAAGCACCCCATTACTAGAACTAATGCCTGACTTGAATAGCAAGCAAATTATTGTGCTTTAATTGTAGCACTGCTCTGTCACATGGAGAAGTTGGAGAGGAACGTGACTGGGCTCCTCCAGGAAAGACAGGTCACGCCTTTTTGTTGTTGTTGTTCAGGTTGCTGTGATTTAAAAGCAGACTAAATTAACTATTAATATGGACTGCACATGCTTCAGATTAGATGAAACAGCTGCACTGTAGCTCTGTAGTACACTTTATTAAAAACCAAGTGCTTTTATACTGGATTACTATTCTCCTTTACATTGTCTTTTGACTGTTGTGAAATTTGTATGCTGGAGCTTGAAGGGGTATAATCGTGCCCTTGGGGGGAGGGAGGCATCAGCCATTTGGTTACAGAAAATTATGTTAGTGTTAAATCAGAGTAAAAGCAAACTAATCCACAACGCAGATGCATGGTTGGCACTTTTCTCCAGAAGGGCTCCCCACAGCACGAGCTGGTTACTGCCGTGATGGTAGAAGGGAGAAAAAACATTTTGTGGGAAAATACATATTGAAGAGAAATAGAAGGTGCCTTCCCAGCTCTGGGGTAGTGGTATTAGCACTGATGTAAGCTGCGCACTTGGTACCATTGCAAAACGGGGCAGGAAGCGGACACCTGGTGCAGATCCCAGGTATGAGGGGGGTACACTGACCTCATGGGCCACTGGCGTTGGGGTCGTCATTGTAATTACTCCTTGGGTCCCTGGTGGTCCAACAGCCACACATAAATTGGAAATGAGCAGTGCTGTGGGAAGCAGGCTGTGTGCACGTCATTGCGTGTGCTTAATGGGCATGTTTGGGGGTGGGGGGGGTAGTAGAGGCATGACTTTTTACCCAGCTTGCATGGGTTTGGTGAGTGATGTCCATTGCATTCAATCAATGGCTGTAAAGGCAGATGCAGAGCCAGAAGCCAGTGTGTGAAGAGTGAGCTCTGAATAGGAAATACTCCTCCTGACTGATGTGCTCATCTAAAGCCAGGCTGCCTGTGATTTAGTTTCTTAATCAGCTCCACGGCATGGAAGTACTGTGTGCTCCTTCTGATTCAGAGAGTTTTGTGAAGGTCCTCTGGATGTCCTGATGAAGTGTGGGACTACAGGTGATTCCCCAGCTGTTTCTGGATTAAGAAGAACAAATTCATTTGGAAAATGTCTGAAGGGACTCCCGGATTAAGCAAGGAAAGATCTTTGACGCTGTTTGGCAGAGTGGAGAGAATTAACTGTGAGAACTGCAACTCATTTCTATGCCTGATAAAAGCACACGTGTATTACTAGACAAGAGTGACTGTAACAAGACAAGAAGAAATGCTGTCTGTTCCTCTGTGATGAGAAATTAGGATGAAATACCTTTTTTATTCAGGCATGGTTTATCATCCTAGGTGGAGAGCATAGGATACATGTTTATTCTCTTGGTTTATAATGTGCTTTTCTAAGTAAGATTTTTTCCCTCTCTGTATAATACTAGTGCTGTAGTCATGTCTCTAGATCTTGAAAAATAACACTGAGGGATGGGTGGGATGGGGGAGACAAGCAGCAGCGTTACATGGATTTAATGCGACATTAGGCAAATATTGAGCAAGATTTTAATTACAGTGGTTATGGCAAATTTTCCTGCTCTGGGAGATGTCAAAAATCCTCCTATATTTAGTAACTTGAATTCAGGAACCTCATTGCCTACTCTCTCCATCTCAGGCTGCATGTAAAGTGCACACTAGGATAGTTAATGGGTTGTAGTTTAAGGGGAGTTCCACTAGATGATGGTATAAATCTTCATAATGAGCAAGACCAAAGTGGGCAGCTTAAACAGGAGTCCAGGAAAAGCAAAATGCCACACAACCAGAGGCAGTGACAGCCCCTAATCTTCCCCTTGTTGCATTAGAATGAGGGTCCTGACAACTGCAGCAGCCACGAGAACACTGGCCACATCCAGCAGCGTCGCAGTCGGATGCAGCATCATGCAGGCAAACTGAATGGAGGCGTTGATTTACTTGATTTAAAATCAAGTAACAATTTGCTTAATTTATTTTGCAAATTAGACTGGGCTAACATCAATTCATTTTTAAATGATACTATAAATGAGAGTAATTGTGTAATTAGCAGCAAATTAATTACAGGGCAGAAGATCCATTTACATGAATCTGAAATAAAAAATTAAAGCTGGGTCTTACATTCCCCCAGCTGACAGATGTCAGGATGTTGTTGGGTCACAAGTCTCAGTCTGTCTGCCTCAGGAGGAGAAAAGAAGCAGCTTTTTGTACAGCTAGGTAGCATCTTCTGTAGTTCACTCGGACTGGCACTGGAGGCCTCAAACTGGAGTTTCATGGAGACATTCTCAGGCAGAAGGAATATTCCCTGATGAGAAATCAATTAGGAGAAAGGGCATATGGGTAAGGCAATGTCATCAAGAAAATCTGCTGGGGAGAACAACCTTTCAAATGTGTCAGCAATGAAGAAATGCTTGCCTTAGTCTCTGGGCGTAAAAGAATATGCCACTTTTGGATGTCAGTGAGAACACTCTGTTTCTTACACCCCAGGCCCCCCAAAATGAGTAGGCTGGGGGCGGGCAAGAGGCTGAGGGGGGGCACAGCCGGGACAGCTGACCCCACTGGGACAAAGGGATGCCCCATGCCACACGACAGCCTGCTCAGCAGTAAAAGCTCAAGGACAAGAGGAGGAAGGGGGGACACTCAGGGTTATGGTGTTTGCCTGCCCAAGTAACCCTTTGATGTGCTGGGGCCCTGCTTTCCAGGGAGCAGCTGGACACCTGCCCGCCCATGGGAAGTGCTGACTGAATTCCTTGCTTTGCATTGCTTTGCCTGCAAGTGCAGCTTTTGTTTCACCTGTTAAACTGTTGGTGTCTTCATTCATGAGTCTTGGCTGCTGACCACTCAACCCACCACATTTATCTAGTGGATTGATGTAATTAATTAACTGCTAATAAACCCACAAAACCAAAAAGATGTCCGGGGTAAGTTAGTGATGAAGAAGGAAACAGAGCTCAAGAATACTGATCCACAATGTCCTAGTCTAATCAGTGTGAAGGTGATATCTGTGTTCCTGTAGTAGCTCTGCTCTTTAAATCAGTACATTTCAAAAAGAAATGGGAATTGCAGAATTTTGAATGCTAGGACTTGAAATACTTGCTGCCATACAAATTCTACATACCTATAAGGGCTTAGGTGTTTAAAGGTAGAATTATATGCTCATAAGATGGTCGCTGGAAACATCACAGTACTAACAGATATCAGTTTAACAGTCTTAAGGCAAAATATTGAAAATCAGAGCTGAGTTTATGTAGACAATTCACACACAAAGAGGAGCCTGAAAAAAAGGACCATAGTTAGGAAAGATTTGACTCTGTGCCACACACCATCTGCTTAGCCTTTCATTTCAGCTCTAGGTGCTTTTGAAAATGGTGACCTTGATGATTCTTTTTACCCGCACAGCTTTATAAAACTGTCTCGTTACATCCTGCGGGGATGTAACTTCTAAGAGCCGAGAGCCAGCCAGAATCAGATGTTATTGTACATGGAGCTTCTTGTTGTACAGGGCTGATTGGTTATAAATTGGACATTGAGTAGCACAGGCCTCTGTAAGGCATCTGAGTAATTACGGAGCAATTTGCATCCTTTCACAGCTCTGCTCAGGAAAGCTGTGAATCTGTAAGCCCAGCTCGATGTGCAGAGGTGTGCATAGAGGCTGTGAAGGGGCGCGAGAAAAATTAAGTGTTAAAATTGGGCTCTCTGGCAGAAGCAATTCAAAAACTGTAAGAGATCATGGCCCTCCCTTGCTAATGCTGTATTGGACCTTGGCTACCCAGTAGGAGCAACTTGGTTGCTTCTGCAGCAAGCCCTGTATGTGTGAGAACCAGGGCTTGGCCCCTTCCCCTCTTCCTCCTTCCCCCTGCATACCAAATAATGACCCTTCACTGCTGCCAAACTTCAGCTTTGAAAGGGCCACTGTGAGCCTGGAGCCCCCAGCAATTTCTGTGGCTGCTCCCCGTGAAAATCAGCTGTCTCACAACAGCTTTGTTCTCATTAATGCTAGACTGCATTTCTTTTACACGCTGACCTGCTGATTGCTTCTTACTTTGATTTGTTGAACTTAATAGTTGCACACTCTACCTCTGTGCTTTATGTAATTAAGCCCCAAACCAGCGAGGGAAGCAGTAGCTGCCCTGTGTTTAATATTAGAACCGTGCACTGCCAGATACTTGCCAGACACTCGCAGCACCACAAGCCATGTGAGAGCACGTGCTAGCATTTCAGTCCAAGTTGCAGCCCACGGGATGAAATATTTGCTGGCTGTAGGAAGACAGGCAATAATGGACCTGTCATAAAGCCTGCATGCACAGTATTAAACCATCAGAAAACTTTGGTTTGTGTACTTTGCATCACAGGGCTGCAGTGTTTCTCCTGTGGTGCTAGCCAGATTTCCTCTGTTGTCAAACCATGACCTGTGCAGAGAGAGGATGGTTAGTTTGACCTCAGTGGCATAAAAACAGAACTAAAAGCTTTTTACACATCTTTTGCCAACTAATGGATCTTTATTTCCCCATCCCCCAACAACAATAATCCTTCTAATATTTCCACAGAGGATGCATGATGGTAATTTCTGTGGTTTTCCTTCCTCCATTTACTGTAGGATTGCAAAATCAGTGCCAGCAGTTCACTGTGTAGGGGGTTTTAATACTTAGTAGTTCATAGATTTTTACAAGCCCAGACAGCGGTCTAAAATAAAGAGAGAGGAAATCTCTTGACTTGACATCTGAAATATTCCCAGACTTCAAAGAAGTTTCAGCTGGCCAAGCAGCCTCATTTCAATAACTCAGAAGGAAGGTGTTAGGAAACCTGGGAGTGGATGAGTTCCCACCAGGGACAGAGCAGTGGAGGGCATGAAAGAAAGTAAATCCCTCCTGGTGGAACTGAGGTTGAAGTGTCAAGGAGCTGGAGTCCTAAAGGGGCCAGTGTGAACTTTAGACTGAAGTATATATGGGATGCATTTGGCCTCAGCCAACTCTGAAATAATAAAGCAACAGTCAGGGTTGAGAGATAAGAAAGAGTAAGCTTTGAAGCTTCTGAAAATGTCACTGATGTCTTTTTTTTCTGTTTTTTTTGGGGGGGAGGGGGGAGTGGCACGGGGGTGGAGTAATTTATCAATTGCAAATCATCCAAGAGAAGAAGGTTTCATTGTCTCTGCTTCATGAGAAGATAGCATCTGCCTTCTGGGCAGAAACAAAGTATATTTGAATGCCTGGTCCCGTAGGGAATCTGACAACTTGGCACTAGCCACACGTGGGCTGGGTTTGGCAGAAAAGCTAGTGGCAGTGTGACTTACCCTCATCCTCCTGCGGATGACTGCCTTCCAGAGCACACACAGGCGGGGCAAAGGGCGATGCAGAAGAGTGGCAAATGACAGCTTTTCCTCCCTGTTGGAGGGCAACAGAGAGAGGGGTAGCTGAATGCTCTCTTTCAAACTCTTCTACTTGTTAATGAAAATATCTAATCCAGTGTGCAGTTGGACAGCGATGCTGCTTACTCTCAATTGCTCTATGGAGCCTCCTGAGTGAACTGTTCTCAGTTCATGCTATACAACAGGTTAACTGTACACCATTAAACATTTTCCCTTAGGAGGGACTCCACAGAAAACCTTACCGAGGGACTCTTCCATAAAAAGGAGCAATTGTCTGAAAGAAATGAGTGATTGCAGAAGGCTCCTGGTAGTGGCTCTGGTAGTGGTAGTCATGATAAGGGAGAAAAAGCTGGTTAAACCATCTTCCAGGAGTGTGAAAAGCTGAAGGCTGTCAAGGAAATTGGAAGTAAACAGGGACAGCCACAGCTTCACTGTTTTATAGTGCAACAGAAACGCCAGTAACTCGAGAGAGCGTGAGAGCAGTAGATTATCTCGCTGTTGCAATTTACTCTGAGGCTTGGGGTCTCTGCACATGTGCCTTTCCCTGGTGCTAGTGCAGTTAACCCCTGTATACCAGCCTGATTGGAGCTGCAGCTGCCTTTCCACCTACCCGCTCGGTAGCTCGAGGTCATCTAGTAATCAGTGGTTCTGGATATGTAAAGATCTTTGGTAAAGCAGCACATTGTTATAGCAGAGGGTTAAGACATCAAGCCTCAGTAGGGATCCAGTCTTTTGAAATGACATACAGCTTCTAGATCTGCTTGAATTTCTCTCCAGTAACAACTGGGGGGATTTACCTGCAGTATATTTTATAGCATTTTGTACAGCTACAGATTGCTTTATTTCTTTGCATAAATAACAAAGATCTCCTTTACATTTCTTTTTTCATCTTTTAAGCTGCAAAAATTGCAGGAGATGATTGAAAATTTCTGGGTAGATATAGTTGCTATAAATGTGTATTGTAGATTGGGAATAATAATAAGGACTAACTTTTTATAGACCTCTCTCATTAAAAGTCACCTTCAGAAAACACTGCTGTACCTTGCTTATAATCAAATGACACCTCATAACCACCTAACCATTTTTAATATCCCCTCGACTCTATTGTATTATGCCAAGGCTCAGACACTGTCTAGCTAGTCAAGGAAAGAGTATACCATCATATTTAAAAGCAGTTATTGGGACAGGTTTTACAGGCAGTGGGCTAAGACAATTCAGAAACAATTGCTTATGTGATAGTTTGAGGATTTGTCCCTGTCAAACAGTTAATATTGCTTTAATACATGAAGTAGGCTGTATAAGACAGCAATAATGAAAAATGTCAGGAAAGACAATATCAATTGTTATTCAACATCCACATCAAAGATTACTTTTTTGTCAGTAGCTTTCAGAAAATGTATTTTCCATCAGATCTGATTGCGTTCCTCTTTGAAGTGCTCCATCCTCCCGGTAGATTTAATGTGACATCTAGGCACTTTTTAGTCCCTGGGCCTCTGAGGCGATTCAAAGAGGCACAACAAGCCATCACAGGTTTATCCTCAAAGGCCGACACTGTCTGTCTGATTTATTGTAACTTTAAGAATCATCTCCAGCAAAGCATGAGCCTTTCTACCCATCCGCAGCCTCAGACTTTTATCAATTCATTTGTATGCAGCCTGTACATTCTGGAACTGAGAGCCCTATAGCCACTCATGGAAAATGCATTACCTGCTACTAATCCTTTTTATCTTTAAAGTCTGTATTTTTTATGTATAAGTCATTTTGGGTTATCATAAAATATACATAATTCTCGCCCCAAAAAAAGACAAAATGAAAAGAGAATATATAATAAGTTATGAGCTTGCCATGTCCTTATCACCAAGGATTCTAAATAAACAGCTCTCTCTATGTAAATACTGCGGGATATAAAACTGTGATTACTTTCAATAGGGAATAGGAATGCTTCCATTTTTGTTCCTCGTTTCAAAGTGAAACAGTGAGATGAATCATTTTAAACGTGTTTGGGAGCACTTTTATTTTCTGCTTCGTTGCTTTGGGGGCCTGCCTGACAGTTGTAGGGGTTGCCTGTCAAACTACTTCTGTCATATACTACAGACATCCAGAAGCACCTTATGGTTTCAACATTTTGCTTCAAATTCATGGTCAACTGTAAGTTAATGACAGCTGTTTTCTTGGGTTTTGGTTTTGTGGTTTTGGTTTTTTTTTTGGTTAATGCGGGATGTATTCAAAGCACCTGCAATATCTCATGGCATACTGTGAAAAATGGTGATATGGCTGGGAGGATGATACAGTTCTGGGAGCAGGGCTTGCTTTGCAAGTTTGGAGTCAGCTCCCTGCAAGTTCAATGCATTATTTTCCTAAAATACACTGCTCTGTGAATAGTCCTGCCAATAACTTCACTAGATAGATGAACCATTCAAACTTTTATTATTTTGGATGCAATATTAATCACAGATGAAACTTTTTTAAAATTAAACCTTACTTTCATCTGTTCATGTCAGTCCTGTGTCTCACATGCATACTGTATATCATAGGCCAAGATTATGAAAGTAATACTATAAGGCAGGCACATCAATCCATATTTGGACACTTCTGTGTATGTATATGTCTGTGCACGTGTGCACACACACAGTTGTATACACACACGCAAAAGTCTTTGCGTATATGCAAGTATGCATGTGTACAAAGTTTATTTCATCATGCATATTTAAAAGCAGTTATTGGGACAGGTTTTACAGGCAGTGGGCTAAGACAGCTTAATTGACAGTAGTGAAAGTTTGCATGTTCTTGCAGCTGGCATGGCAAGTAAAAGTGTTCAAATGGCCACCTGTAACTGAAACTGTCAGGATTTAAGGACCTAGCAGGAACTAGAAATCTGTATGGTTTTGCAGGTATTGTCCTATATGTCCATAGCAGCTTACTGTTTCAGTGAATCGGATCTCTTGCCCAAACTCATTCTGTACCTCTGAGGAAAAATTAATGTTTAACTCTATACGTATACTAACAGACATTACATTAACTAATTAAATTAGCTGAGTTACACCAAGATAAAATATAAAGGAGAATAGAGCTAGGTCTATTTGTTAGATGGTATGCAAGAAGCCAACACACAGGGAATGTAAATTCAGATCTGTTTTTCACACTTGGATATAATACTTGTAGACAGTTCTAATGAATATTTTCCCAATCTAATGGACAGCATACTAAATTATTAAAGCAGCGAATAAGGACAGTTGTACAATACTGATAAAACACTGCTGCAAGCAAAATGACTGTGTATATAACCAGAGATTACTTTTGGTGCTGAACTAACTGTTTTTCTTGTAAAGTTACATGGCTAATGCCCATAAAACTCAAGGCATACATTGAAAAGTAAATAATACTATGTGAGGCACTAGTGTGAAAGAATTAATGATGTATATCTTTGCATACTTTTATTGGTCCCATTGACTTCATGGGACTATTCACAGGCTACATGAGGAAGTTTGCCCCTTTGCATGTTTAGGATTGAATTTTTCCTGAAAGCTGTTGGACCTGTGGGATTGAATTCAGCAAAAGAAAGCCAGCCTTTCAGGAACTCATTGATTTACTGGCAAGTGCATAATAGGAAATGTTGGGTCAAGTCCTGCTTTTCTTTCCTGAGAAGTCTCTGCAGAACAGCATTCCCCATTAAACAGTTATGCTTTGCCAGCCATCAGGACTTGATTTCTAAACAATGTGGTGTCTGGTGAGAAAGGATATATTTTGGAGACCTCCTTTTTTTTGTCTTTAAAGCATGCTGCAGAATAGAAATATATAACTAGGAAAACTATATTACTGCTTTTTTCCAGAAGATGTGCTTCTTTTTAAACATGATAAATTGTCCTGGCTTTTGGCTGGGTTAGAGTTAATTTTCACAAGAAGCTGGCAGAGGACACAGCTGACCCAAACTAACCAAGGGATATTTGATACCATATGACATCATGCTCAGTATCTAAGGTGGGGAGCTCGTGGGGGAGGAGGGGTCACTGCTCTGGGATGGGCTGGGCATCAGGTTCTGGGTGGTGAGCAAATGGCATTGTGTATTACCTGCTTTGTATATTCTTTTATAAGTATCTTTGTTTTTATTTTCCTCTTCCTTTGCTGTCACAGTAACTGTCCCTATCCCACCTGATGACTTTTACCATCTTCTTCTGATTCTCCTCGCTATTCCACCGGAGGGGTGGGAGGGGTGAGTGAGTGGCCACGTGGTGCTCAGCTGCCGGCTGGGGCTGAACCACGACAGTCCTTTTTGATGTCCAACGTGGGGCACGAAGGGTTGAGATAACGACAGATAACAAGCATGTGAAAACAAATTTGTTATACTCATTTATTATATTAGTTAAGTAGTCGCTGGTCACAATGGTGCTTTGTTTGTTCACATGGTTGTGTTATGTAAATCCCTACTTGCTGTATGTATTCCCTGTGGCACTGTTTATCACCTCTGGGAGAGGGATCAGGATTCTCATTTTGTTGTACTGTGTAAAATCAACTTACAATATGATAACATCACTGGTAATGAGGTTAAGCTAGTATTTTTATGTGGCATTGCTGTCCTGCCCACACATCGGATGACATCTCTCTGAATTTATTAATAATCATACCCAATCTATGGAGAAGGCAAGGGGGGATACTGTCTCCTGCTCTTTCACCTCCCCTTTTTCCTTCGGGCTGGTTACAGCAGCATTTGAGAATTTTGCATATCCTTAGGATGTTCAAGACAGCATGCTTTTATTGCTGTTTCTGCTGAATGTGTTCCAGGTCTTGTTTAGGGCACAAAAAATTGTTTAAAGAATGTGACTTTAACTGGGAATGAGTGGCAAAAGCAACCCATTGTGACTGGCCCAGAGGCTCTGTGCATCCTTGGCATAGACTACCTCCAGAGAGGGTATTTCAAGGATCCAAAAGTGCACTGATGAGCTTTTGGTATAGCTGCCTTGGAGTCAGAGGAAATCGAACAGTTGTCTACTTTGCCCAGTCTCTTGGAGGACCCTTCCATTGTGGGGTTTCTGAGGGTCGGAGAACAGGTGCCATTCGCTACCACAGTGGTGCACCAGCGGCAATACTGCACCAACTGAGACCCCCTGATTCCCATCCATAAGCTGATTTGTCAGCTGAAGAGCCAGGGAGTGATCAGCAGAACCCGCTCACCCTTTAACAGTCCCATATTTGTAGTACGAAAGTCTAATGGAGAGCAGAGACTGACAGTAGGCAATCGTGACTTGAATGAAGTCAGGCCACCACTGAGTGCTGCTGTGCCAGACTGGAACTTCAATATAAACTGCATCAAAGGCAGCCAAGTGGTACGCCACAATTGATATTGTGAATATGTTTTTCTCAATCCCTTTGGCAGAGTGCAGACCACAGTTTGCTTTCTCTTGGAGAGGCGTCCAGTACACCTGGAATTGACTGCCCAGGGGTGGCATGGGGTGAAGCTCTGGAGCACCTGCAGTACATTGATGACATCATCATATGGGGCAACACAGCAGAACAAGTGTTTGAGAAAAAGAAGAAAATAGTCAAAATTCTTCTGAAAACCAGTTTTGCCATAAAACAAAGTAAGGTCAAGGGACCTGCACAGGAGATCCACCTTTTAGGTTTAAAATGGCAAGGTGGGCATTGTCAGATCCCAATAGATGTGATCAACAAAATAGCAGCTATGTCTCCACCAACTCCTTTTTTCCTTAGCAAAAAGGAAACACAAGCTTTCTTAGGCGTTGTGGGTGTATGGAGGATGCATATTCCAAATTACAGTCTAATTGTCAACCCTCCCTTTCAGGTGACCCAGAAGAAAAAAATGATGTCAAATTGGGTCCTGAGCCACGACAAGCCTTTGAACAAACTAAACAGGAAATAGTTCATGCAGTAGCCCTTTGGCTAGTCTGGGCAGGACCAGATGTAAAAAAATGTGCTCTACATCGCAGCCGGGGAGGATGGCCCTACCTGGAGTCTCTGGCAGAAAGCACCAGGGGAAGCCTGAGGTCGACCCCTGGGGTTTTGGAGTCGGGGATACAGAGGATCCAAGATCTGCTGTACTCCAACTGAAAAAGACATATTGGCAGCATATGAAGGGGTTCGACCTGGTTCGGAGGTGGTTGGTACTGAAGCTCAGCTCCTTCTGGCACCCTGACTGCTGGTGCTGGGCTGGGTGTTCAACGGGAGGGTCATCTCTAGACATCATGCAACTGATGCTACGTGAGGCAGGTGGGAGCAACGAATCACACAGCGGGTTTCAATAGGAAACCTCAGTCACCCAGGGATTCTGGAAGTGATCATGGGCTGGCAAGAAGGCAAAGATTTCGGAATGTCACTAGAGGAGGCGGTGACATGTCCTGAAGAGATCCCATGGTATAATAAACTGCCAGAAAATGAGAAGCAACATGCCCTGTTCACTCGTGGGTCCTGTCGCATTGTGGGAAAGCATCGGAGGTGGAAGGCTGCTGTGTGGAGTCCTATATGATGAATCAAGAAAGCTGCTGACGGAGAAGGCGAATCGAGCCAGTTCGCAGACGTAAAAGCCGTCCAGCTGGCTCTAGACATTGCTGATCAAGAAAACTGGCCAGTACTCTACCTCTATACTGACTCATGAGTGGTGAGCTCAAGGGGATTTGATTTTAGGTGACAATAGCTAATAAATTAAATTGTATAATGTTAATTGCTAAATAACCCTGCCATTGTATGTCATCACTACTATAATTGCTGTATGTTGTATCAACGGTATTACAGTAAGAATCACCCAAATTAAGGAAGGATGAACTTTGATGAAGCCGAGCAAAGTGCAGTGATGATGGAACGAGAACCGTTTTTTCAATTTCCTTGAAATTGACATCTTCAATCCACAGACATAGGCCATGCCAGATGATACACCAGCCATGAGCTCCGGATGCAGCATGCAACAATCCAACATCACACACAATTGCTCCTGCCCTGAGAGACTGTTATGGCAGATGGAGCCCAAAGTCATGGATTAAATGAACTCAACAGACATTTTAGAGGGATGGCCCATAGAGTAAGGGAATGACATCTGCGTGTGTGTATCTCTCTCTCTCTATCTCAAAGATGGGAAGAGTGGTGGTGATTAATTGGAAAGTATAGGATCTGGGCATGACATAGATGGTATAGAATAAGGGAGCTGGCGGGGAAGGAGAGATCGCTGCTTAGAGATGGGCTGGGCATCAAGTTCCAAGTGGTGAGCAAATTGCATTGTGTATCATTTGCTTTGTATATTCTTTTATTAGTATTATTGTTGTTATTTTCCTCTTCCTTTGCTGTCCCAGTAAACTGTCTTTATCCCAACCAATGACTTTTACCTTTTTCTTCCAATTCTCCTCCCCATCCCACCAGGAGGATGGGAGGAGTAAGCGAGTGGCTGCATGGTACTCAGCTGCTGGCTGGGGTTAAACCATGACAGAAATACTACTTCCTGTCACAGTACATTTATTTCTCTAAGTCTGGTTTGTCCTCTGAGTTTGATTTTGCTCTTTAATAAATGAATCACCAATTTTTTTCCTGCCCAGACTGAGAAGTGCAACTTTTGTGCAAATTTACCATTCCCTCTTGTTACCAAAATGATGAATTATAAATAGTCATTCAACTAAAATAAGCGTATTTATCATTGAAAACTGGGCTTCCAGAATGTATCACAGATCTTTTAATGGGATAATTCACTGGCCTATTGCTTCTTATCTATACTGTTTTAATACTGTCCTTACCTCTGGTTGTGTCCAGACCCTTAAGGTGCACAGTGGCACCAAGCAAAGGAACCTACTCCGCTGTGCAGATATTTACCTTGGTGGAACACAAATGGTGGCGATTTACCGTAGTGGGAGTTCTAGGGCACACAGAATTAGGAGGTATCCCTATCACTCACTAGCCCCAAGTCTTTTCTTTGCCATAGAAAGATAATTATAATTCTGGTCCACCTACCACTGAGATAAATGAGAACACTGTTATCTTCACTGGAAACTGGACTGAGTCCTAAGAGGGCAAATATGTGTTCAGCTAGGGAGTACATACCTAACAGAAAGCTACTTCTCTTTTTCAAACACCTCCCAGATGCAGAAGCACCAGTGCGTTTATGCTTGTGACGCGAAAGGACCTTCTAGAAGCACACTAGGTGGGAACAGCAGATTGATAACGGCAAATTAGCACAACCAAAGCCAAACACTGCTCCCGGTGCAAGTTAATTGCGGACAAAGTAACTTGTCATAGCAAGTTTCCTCCACTGCCTTATTAATGAACCTTGGCATTCCCTTAGAGGGATCTTCTGCAAGGGTGAGAGAATAGTTCAGGTTTTATATCGTGCTTTGGCTCAGATTTTATGTCTTGTCACCTGTGCTTTGGCTTTTCTCCATTCACATTACTGCAAACAGATCTGAATTATTGTTAGTAATAAGAAGAAATTAATTTCATAAAGGTATAATTTGTTTAGGAAGTGCTATCACCAATCTTGTAGCCTGATTTTTTTCATACCAGGCACTGGCTACTGGTTTGTCTGAAAAGGGATATATACAGACAACTTTATTTTTTAATGGGAAAAGTAATAATTTTAGGATTGGTAATTAGGATGGGATGGTGGAAACTCTAAAACCCTGGGATCTGGTTTGGGGAGGATTTCCTAGGCGTACATCCACTGGCAGATAATCTGGGAAGTGTGGGCAGGCTGGGGTGGCTGTGCAACTTAATGACTGCTTAATTAATCTAAGGTTGATCTGGCTTTTGAGGCAGGGTCATCAGGGCACAAATACACCTCAGAAACATAAAAATTCCCTGGCACCTGTGGTGTCAAATTTCTGTGCTAACTACTGAAAAGCAGGATGCAGGAAGTCAGCCATCAGCTCTAGCATGGAGAAAATGGTTTTGTTCCCAAAAGTCCATTCTCTTTCAGTTCCTCTCCTAAGACTGTCTTTAAGGATGTCACCATCTGCTGTGGTTTTTGTAACATGGACAAACCTTCTCCACACCCTCCTAACTGGAATGAGTTCAGAAAATATCATTCCTTGTAACAAAAAAAAAAAAAAAAAAAAAATCAATTATTATCTGTCCTGGAACACAGTAAGAAATGTAGTATTTTTTTACTTTTTTTGTATTTTATTGATGTTTTGTCTCAAAATTAGGAAATGCCAAGAAAAAATTAAAAATATCCAAAAAGAAAATACCAAAACATGTTTGCATATTTTTGTGCATGTTCTCCTAGCCACCTGTATTATTTAGTTTATGTGATAAATATTTCTGTAACCTCTATCAAAGAAGTGAATCAAAAGAAAAATATACCAGCAGGTCTCAAGGTTATTATTTAAGAGAGTGCGATGTTTTAATGGGATTTTCTGACATTTTCAGAATCTAACACATACCCTTTGTGTGACCAGAACTGATCTTCAGTGATCTACATTCCTTTCTTATCAATGCTGTCTAGTTGCTAAATTGCCACTAAGCAGAGACAGCAACATTTTGCACAATTTGGAGTCTTATCTGAGAGACAAATTGCAGCAGGATCCATGGTACTATCAAAAACCAACATTCATCTGCAAGCAGCTTCTTCTACTTGAAGTAGTGAGTCTGTATCACTTGCAAATTCTTTTTGCCTGCAAGTTCTGGGAGCCAGCAAAGCCTGTTCCAGCTCAGAAAAGCAGATGCCCTCTCTGAGGAAGGTCACATTTTGTGAGGCCTAGAGGAAGAAACATACTAAAAAGATGGAAAATCTCTGTATAGCAAGAAAGACAAAGTAATTTCGCAGCCATTTATATCCCAATCAACTTTAAGGAAACTCCCTGTTAACCTTAGGAAGAACTGGGCTCAAATATATCCAAAGGTCAGTCCAAACTGACCTAAGTTGTCCAAGTCCAGAGTGACACAGGTGAAGAGATCCAGGCTCCCTGTGCTGGAAGGGCTATTTGTAAAAATTGAGTTCAGTTCTTAGACTCCAAAGAGATCAGAATATAAGAATACAAAACAATGAAAATTTTGAAAACCTGATACAAAAAGTGATAATCTCAGTGATTACTTAGATTATTGTATAACTGATGTAATAAAAGGGGATGTTTGTTGTTGGAACTTTTGGAAATCTTCTCCAAATATGTTGGAATAATTTACAGCAATTTGTACACTTGGATCTACACTGTATTTCCAGACAGAGCTCTTGAGTGAGGGCCATTGCAACAACTGCTCAAGAGAGTAAAGCATGCTAGGAAGCACTGTGGCTTCCATAGTCCTCTGTGGGCAGCTGTGAGAGTTGGTGCAGGATCTGCCCTTTGATATTTAGTCGGTGTTGGTCAAGTGCATGGGGTTTCTAGGCCAAGCCCTACTCTTAAGAGACTGACACCTTATAGCTATATTGTTCTACACACCATGGGTGTTTTGTATACCCTTAGCAAGAAAAAACCCTCAGGGAGCTGTAAAAGTGCGCTTCCAGTGATTTTGCATTGCTGGAAAGGCACGACTCTGAATCTGACTCTAACATATGCTGCACAGCAGTGGCATTACTGAGATTGCTAAATTCAGCTGTTGATTTTCATTTAACGTGTGTGGCAGGCAGCTAATAATGTATTCTTACACAAACAAAAGCCTGTACAAAACTGGTATTTGGTATTTGGTATTTGGATGGAGAAGCTCTGTTGAATATCAATTTAGGCAAGGAAGTGCAGGGGTGAGAGGAGGGGGCTAGAATATCAGAGCCCAAGGATGCTTCAGAAGGGTGAACAAGGATGAGGCTGTTGACTTGAGAGAAATTTTGGGAGTTAAATATTTGGCTAGAAGAACTGTGGGAATGTGAGGAAAGAAGATATGTTTAATGCCTCCTGCACCAGAAAAGAAGGACTTTTTACTTGTAAATGAGCTGCTTTTTATCAAATTAGCAGTCGCTCCTCTGAAGATAAAATCAGGCCTACAGCAAAAGGGGATGAAAATAATAGATAAATAGTGACAGACTATCTGTCTCTGATTCTAGTCAACAATAGAAATATTCAGATAAGAAAAAAAGAAGCATTGCATGGAGGCAACATCAGAAATACACTCCAGGCTGGCTTGGCAGTCCTGGGCTGGGTTGTGAATGGAAAGCTCTTGTAGATGAGAAGAAATGCGGTAGTCAGCCTGGGTATTTAATACTCAATGGCCTTTGCAGAATTGCTGTGAAATGCCAGACCTGAGCTGGAAGTTGATGATTTCCTGCATGTTCTCCCTACTCTTTTTTTCCTATTTACACTTGTGTCTAATGGCTTTTTTCAGGGGAAAGCAATTTTGATCTAGAGAAAAGAATTCCCCCCTTGGAGACACTCAGAAGGTGACAGCTTAGGTAAACATAGTATCTTTTATTCTTCCAAATGAAAACTGTGAATTTATTTTCCCCAAGATGAAATGTAGATTTCTTCCTTGAGCATCTTGGTTTTATGAACTAAGGTTAAATATTCTGAATTTCTTCTTACATTTTCAGCATCGGTTATTTTTGACAAAACATGTTGATAATTTTTAAGATACTGGCTTCTGACAAGTGAAGCTTTCATAAAGTGCTACTTTTCAAAATGTCCAAAGTCCAATTTATCATAGGATGATGTAATAAAGACAAATATTCAACCAATAATGAAAAGCTAAGTAAATGGGAATGTTTAAGCTCTATTGTATGCAGGGAAGTACATTAAGGCAGATCTAAGAGACACTTTAATGGATTTAACATTAACAATCAGACCTGGACTTAGTATAAATCAAATACCACTGCATTTCAGCCTAATGTACACCCACTCATTCATTAGCACTCTTCAGTGCAGATTATAAATATTAGTGAAGAAACCTCCAGCTCTTTGAGCATCTTTCCACAGACCCAGTAATAATCGAACAATAATGATGACAGTCTTATTTTTATGAATCACTATAACTTACTGATTTGCACTTGGGACTTGAGAGAGCTTTCTCAGCCAGTATGCAACAGGAAATGGCTATAATCTATAAAAAGCAAAGGGGAGAAAGAGAGAGAGACAGAAAGAGAAGAAGAAAAGAGAAGCAGTGGGAAGGTGATGGAAATAACATTTGGCATCAGATAATTGTAGACATAATCAAGATGTAATGAGAGGGTCCCCTACTTACCAACAAAGTGATACAAGGTAAATTAATTACCCCACCTCACATATGTGTTCATGCATACACATGCCTTTGAGAAGAATGGAAATGATGGTATATGTTTGTTTTGCTTTCCAAAACAAAAAAGAGAGGAAACACATGTAAATATTTTATGAATTGCATACACATAAGAGTATAAACACAAGAGGAAAGTGGACTCTGCCACCGTCTGTGATATACAGCTTCAAAACCACATAAGCAGTGTAAGGTTCTGGAAATATGTGATCTATTACTATGAAAAAGAGCCGAACTTTCCTATCTTCTTCTTGTAAAAGACGTACCAGTATTTGTTAGGGAGTACTCAAAATCAGTAGAAAATTGAATACCCTGTGCAGATATGAAGGTAATACTGGCACATATCTCTGTTTTGAAGTAGGAGGTGTATGAGTACGTGTGTATGCGTTATTGTTAGCTTTTCCTCTTACTTGTGTTTGGTAGACAGAAAAAAAATCTGATTTCACAAACATAAAAGACAAACTGGAATTGTTTAACCATTTATTTTATTATACTAAGATTGTACTGATGGTTATTGAGCCTCAAATAGCTAGGATGCCACCAAATAGTAAGTTCACTTGGACATTGTGGTCTTTTTCTGCAACTGTTTGTTTCAAAAGTAAATTTACATAATTCATGCTAGGAATTCTTCATGCTAGTATTTAATGGTGTAACAATTACTTTCTTTCACAAGACTCTTCCTCCCTTTAATGATCTAAATTTGCATAGCTTATCTCAGCCTAATTTACTGAAATGAGTTTCATCAAGGCCAGATTCTGAACAAGATTCCGCTGTGCAAAAGGAGTTTTGACATTCAGAAGTTCACCATAAAGCTCCAGGCTGATGAAAGTCTAGAGAATCTCATTAAGATGCATAATTAAATTACAGCAATTTTTTGGATTCAGGTGTCCTGCTGAGAACCCTGAAATATTTAAGCTTGTAACATAATCCAATGAAACACAGAAGTTTAGGAGTCTTTATCTATGAGTAAAAATGTCAAAAGTATTATTTTTATATGTTTTCCAATTGTTGTATAGTATATGATCATAAAACCACATGTTGCCAAGTGCAATTACAAAATTACTTCAATATGAACTACAGCCATATTGATTAGGTTAATGCAGATTTCAGCACAGTTGTTATATATTACCATACAAAATGTTCATACTGTAAATATGCTGAAAAAGAATGATCGTCAAGATACTGCAGCTGTGGGTACTCTGTCAGAGGTTTTCAGGTTAAGGTTCTGTGAGATAACAGAGAGAATTAACCCTAGGTGAGATTGCCCTCCTCCAAATGAAATGAAACACCTGGTGAAACCAGAGCAGCAGAAATCTTGTGATGTTCTTTTAATAGGGCACCTGGGAAGCACCCTCTCAGGTCAGAAGATTTGAAGGACTAAAAAGTTAATAGTGTAAAGTAACCCAGAGGTTTGCTATGTGGGAAGATGCCAACAACTGAGCAGGTACAGCAACTATTAATCTTGTTTGCCCTCTTTTAGCAGCTTTAGGTCTTTTGCTAGCTGAGTCCTTAGGCAACTGCCCGTAATAGCAAGAAGAGGAACTTTATTCTGTATCAAGTACTGTTCTATCCTCTCTGAAACTGTCATGGGGAGATCTCTGTGCTGAGCAGCTGAGACAGAGCAGCCCACCCTTGCTGTGCAGTAACTGGTCAAGCAAAGATGCCCCCACATGCACAGGTTGGGAGTAACACCTCAAATCACATCTAAAGCAACAGCATTCTGTTGCTTACAATCCTAACAGTATAATTGTGGTTAAATACTATTACTTGGATGACGTGAATCTGACAGTAACAAAGAAAGCAATTTTATGTCGAATTTATTTGCAAATTGAACATGGTTAGATGTGGAAGCTGTGTTACAAAATACGTTCACAGGATCAACGCAAAGGCTGTGGACTATGCGGACATAGAAACAGAACAGCAGCTCTTTTGGTAAGTTCCTCCTATAGGATGTCTCGAATGCCTTCCTTTATGCTAGAAATTGGGATAAATTAAATAATTGACTGTGGTACTTTCTCCACATTTCATGAGCTGTTCCAGCACATGGATAGAAAGATGAAATGTGGGAAACTTTGCCCAGCCTTTCTTTTTTCTGTTTCTAGTGCCAAGAACTTAATTTGCCTTATTAATGACTTTTCTCAGCAACAAATCCACCATACTAAGACATTTGAATAAAAAAAAGTGTTAAGAAAAAAAGGGCCCAATTAAGCAGTCTGCAATACATATTTTTGACTGTGAGCAAAAGATATGTGTTCACAGTTCCACTACATAAAGAGAGGTGTTAAAAGAGATGAAGAATAATGATTACTTTTGATTTGTTCTAGGTGATTTCTGTAGTTATAAGGAATTTCCACTGAAAAGAAACAGTGCGTGTGTGATGCGTTGTGTGGTCAGCAGCCAAGAACCCTCCAGCTGCTCCATCACCCCCATCTCCTGTGGGGTGGGGACAAAATACAAGGAAGGCAAGAAGACTCATGAATGAAGACACCAACAGTTTAACAGGTGAAACAAAAGCTGCACTTGCAGGCAAAGCAATGCAAAGCAAGGAATTCAGTCAGCACTTCCCATGGGCGGGCAGGTGTCCAGCTGCTCCCTGGAAAGCAGGGCCCCAGCACATCAAAGGGTTACTTGGGCAGGCAAACACCATAACCCCGAGTGTCCCCCCTTCCTCCTCCTGTCCTTGAGCTTTTACTGCTGAGCAGGCTGTCGTGTGGCATGGGGCATCCCTTTGTCCCGGTGGGGTCAGCTGTCCCGGCTGTGTCCCCCCTCAGCTTCTTGCCCACCCCCAGCCTACTCACTTTGGGGGGCCTGGGGTGTAAGAAACAGAGAAAGCTTGGTGCTGAGCAAGCACCCTTCACCAAGAGCCAAAACACCGGTGTGTTATCATCGGGACTGTTTTTGGCACAGCTCCAAAACACAGCGCCTTACGGGCTGCTCTGAAGGAAATGAACTCCATCCCAGCCACAGCCAGTACAATGAGATGGAAATGAAAATGAAAACCTGGGGTTTACATTTCTCAGGCCAAATGGTGCAGTCATGTTCTATGAGAGATGCAGCAGCCCCCAGGAGAAACTGGAGAACCTTGGTAGCAGTAGTGTTCTCACTGACATCCAAAAGTGGCATATTCTTTCTTAAGAATTTTTTTTAGTGGTTGGCTCTTTTTGCAATGTATTTATGTTCCAACTTCTTTACAGTAAGGAATAAGAAGCTGATGTTTTCAAATGTCATTATCAGCTGCTCACAACACTCTGTTATAGGCTAAAATACAATACTTCAGCTCACAGACAATGTGTTGCACTGTACTATCACTACTGCAGTTTTCAACTGCTTCAGTCAAGAGTAGTGTCTAATCTTGAAAACACAAAAATGCAAGAGGTATAATTCCATCTGCAAACTGTGGTAGGCAGGAGACAGTTGCTGATCAAGGACCTCTCTCATACTATCGGCATCATGTATTAAGGCTATAAAATAATTAAATCTTTTATTGATTGCAGGAAGTTAAAAATCATGATAACCTGAAGATTGATCACTGCTCAATGACAGGGAGTCTGTTCCCTTGGAGGGTAAAAATCAGAAGTTATTTTTGAATCTGAACTATAGTGGAGAGCAATTCTCAACTGCTGGCTAGCAGAGATGAAAAAGATATATGGCTCGGAGAGCAAGCTGGCCTGTATGAAACATGGTATGTTAAAGCTGTCCTACAGACCAGACACTCTGTACCACCTCAGTGCTAAATAAGGATCAGGAGTATCCCGACTATTTCTAATTGATACACTGATAGAAAAAGTTGGTGTGTTGGTTTTGGTCACATTCTGTTCTCAGCCGGATATGCGTATGTTCCAGGGCTTTAAAGGGTTTTCATTACATGTTCCTAAGGACCAGACATAACCTTGATTATTTTTTCCCTCCAAGGGAAAAAGGACTATTATACTCTAGAAGAAGGCTGAAAATTATAAAAATTGAGGGGGTAAATGGAAAATTATGCTTCTCCTGTTTGATAGGTAGGATGAATAAGACATGACTTAAGAATGTGAATGACAATTCATTAAGTTTATGGAACAAAATACCTAGTAGAGGAAGTACAGAAATAAAAATTCTAACAAGATCCTCCACTTCTGGAGCTCCTGACTCACTGCACATCCAACTTTTCTCTCAAAATCATGGGCTTCCTGTGAATGAATAGAATTAATAGACATAAACAGTAGTTTAATTCTCATTTTCTTTTCTTTCATTGTAAGTTAGGGCTAGCCTGAGGTCACAGCTTGGTATGTAGTGGGGGATTGCTCTCTTGAGCTGTTTTCTGGAAGACCACACAGGTATATAGCTCTAGCAGAGAAAAAACCTTCAAGTCTTTGGGAAGTTTGGCTCTGGATTTTGGTTTGTACCTGTTGCTGTTAGAAGTGCCTGTACTACTATCTTTAGTACTATCCTGAAAATATTTTATTCCAGGTGATTTTGTGGAAAAGGACGCTAATATTAGTTTGCTTGCTTTCAATTTAAGCTTTTAAAAAGGCATCAACTAGCAAAGAAGCCTTCCACTCGTATAACTAAAATACAAGATTTCAGTTGCCAAATATGGTCTTTAAAATAAGCAGAAAGAGGCTTATTATTTGTTCAATGACTTTTTGGTATTTTGTGGAAGATAAAGCTTTGAAAGCTCTTTTATTTCTGAGATTTGCAGAAAAGAGTATAGCACAAGCAAAAGCAAAATAAACCTGTTCCGTCCCACTGGCATTGCTTCTAGGGTGGGAGTTGTGGTCAGGAACCTGTTGAGACTGAATTCTTTCCTGAAAATGCTAGAACTTATGTCAATTAGAGCCAGTTTTCCTCTATTGTGGGTGGGGTTTTTTAATTTTTTTTTTTTTTAAATATTATTAAGAACACTAATTGTTTCTGTACAGGAGCTGTAAAGAAAAAAGGACAACATTTGGCAATTGCTGGCCTGGGACTAAAGATATAGAAATCATCTCCTGTAATCAATTGTCTCTGAGTGATACATTTTCCCTGATATTTACAGATTAATTGCATTAAACGCTGCTTTTTTAAACACATATTCATTAGTGTCCATTTTAACTAATTTTTATTACTGATGCAGTAAAGATATACTCTGGATGGTGCTAAACCCCTTTCCATTAGTAAGTATTGTTCGCAGAGCTCATAAAAAAAGTCTTTTTTGTACAATAACTTGCTACCTGTCTTGAGCCTATCCTCCCTTTTCCCTATGTCAACAAAGTCAGAGGGGCAAAGCAGCATATTCCAGCTGTTTTGCTGGAATCGGTAATGTATAGCAGCTGTAACTTCCATTTACATGATGTTTAACTTGTGGGAAAGCTTCTTTGTGTCATGGCAGGAATGTGAAGCAGCCAGACCATATCTGGATTAAATATACCTTCCAAAGTGTACATAATTTCCAGTAGGTGCTTTCAGTATATCCTGATCAAGCATGCTTGGTAAGCTGAATGTTTTCATTCGAGTACGAAAAAAAGCTGTATTTCTCTGTCACATAGTACTTTAGTGGCACATAAGACAGGGAGTAAACTCATTTCCTTGGTATTTTAGTTTTAGGGTAGACAGTGAGTAGAGTGGAAACTTTCTATAATTCAAATCAAAAGGAGACAACAAATGGTGTTTATTTTTATCCATACCGCTCTCTCCCCCGTGGAGCACAGCTAAGATCCAGGGCAGGGACTACTCCATAGGAACTCTCTTCGAAAGTCCTGTCAGAGCGCAATTGCCTGTGGGCTTGTGTTCAGGATGTAGGTTCGTGAATGAAGGTGAAGAAATTAAAAATTAATGTTAAGCAGTTTTGCTGCTAGGTTTGACTGGCTGTGCTGGGCGTGCCATGAGCTGCAGCAAGTGCTAACTGCTAAATTCCGAAAGGTATTTTCCTTTGGACTCTCATTTGCCCTGCTCAGTACCTTCATTTCTGGGCACATCCAGAATATAACCTTGAAGTAGGAGGACATGCTTTTCCCCCTGCCCCCTTTCTTTCTTCCTTTTTTTTTTTTCTTTTTCTTCTGATGTACGCTTGTGGGGAGAATTGGAAATTTATTTTCTTAGCCCCTTTTATCATGAGACTGCTGTCAGCGAGCTGAGCCCCTGCCAGCTTTCCTGCCTTTGCTCCTGCAGCTGAGCCTGTCTGCCTTTGCAATTCTATCTCCGTGTGCGTGCACACGTGCGTGTGTTCGAAAGCGTGTGCACACCTTCCCACCTACATCCAGCTCTCGTGTCAGAGGATACTGTCCTTGAACTGAACAAAACCCTCACAAGCTGTGCCATGAGTTGAGTCGCTTACCTCTGCCTCTGGAGGAGTTCATCTCCCCTGACAAGGTTTTGTCTGGTTTTAGAGGCACTGTTGGCGACAGGCCATGCATGCAGCAGCATGTGACCCTGGCTTCTTGCATCCACGCAGGCAGTCGTCAGAGCTGTCACACAGTCAGAACAAGTTAATTCAACGCATGGAGAGAGAGGTGAGGGCTGTAATAATATCAGGCCTCTGGAGAGGGTGCTGTCAGACAGCGTGTACCTGCGGCTGCCCCAGCTGCTACCTCCTGCCTGCGAGGATGCAAGCTGACAGGCGGCAGGTTTATTCGCCTAGAGTTGGTTGGGGAGCACGCATGTTAATTTTCTGTCTGTGTAATGGAGCTGGTAATATTGCTTGCTGTGGTGCTTGAGGGGCCACTTCGTGACTCTCACCTGGGAAGATGGTTTGAGGCAGCAGGATGTTTGCTGGGATATTTGGGAGGTAGCGCCAGATCTGGGCACCCTTCTGTTGTGGCTCTTGGGCTGGTCTTCCTCTGAGTTTTCTTACTGTGCTCTTCTTCACTCACTCAGATTACTTTGCACCTGTATTTTTCTCTTCCCTTTTGACAGGAGGTCAGTGTTTTTGGTGGCTAGCTGCCTTTAAAAGTTCTAGGCCTATTGACTCAGTTTACTTGTGTCTGCATGTATGTGTGTATGCTGCATGTATACACACTATATATACATATGCACACGCATAGTTTCTTGAAGGATTTTCAGCTCTGGATGAGGCAGAGTAAGGCAGAGTCTCTGCCTGTAAAAGGTATCTAATGCCATAATTGAAATAATGATGTTGATTATAATAATAATAATCATAATCATAATCTATGTCAGGCAAGTGAAATTTCTCTTCACTGACAGGCAGAAGAGTCTCCAGAACTGGCTGGTCAAGGACTCACTGGCTATAAATGTCCAGGCGTGATTGAACAAAATGGCAAGACTTGGTAACGCTCAGTTTAGAGACCAGAAATAGTATGTGAAAATGGTGGGATAAAACATAAAGGAGCAAGAAAAATCTCCATGTTTTTATTTTGTCCTGCTCTCTTGCCCAGAATACACTTAATCGAGGAATACAGCAAGAAAACTAGGACTGCTGCCAAGAAAGCAGTAAAACTGCTACCAGCCTAACAGGCCTCTGCCTGGTGGGAGCAGGAAGTCTGCTGGAGATAGACGTGTAGACGCAGGCAGAGCTCTGGCTGTTAGTTGCGAGGTGAATTAGGAAAAACTCCGATCCTTGCCTGCAGCTGTACTGGCTTCTCCTGTTCTGCAATGCCTCGCATAGACTAAACCAGAAAAGCCCTCTAATGAGATGAATAATGTCTTGTATACATAGCCAAATAGTATGTCTTCTCTCATAAACTATTCTGCAGTTGATTGATTTGACTCAAGAAAAAAGTCACTTTCACTCTTAATTTTTGGTCTGGGTGAGGCTGTGGGAAGGAAAAAATGGGACAAAAATCCATGGGAAAAATCACCGTCTTAAGTCCATTGGCCTTCCTTGTAGCAATGCCTGAGTGGTAAAAACAGAGAGAGGACAAAGTAATTCCTTTTAATTACAGTGACTGAATTTGGATGAATTGGATTTGATATTCATATGTCTGTGGCTGATTCTAGAGTTTATATATTTAGAAATGGAGACAAACCCCAGCGTTTTAGGAAATGCAGGTTGAGAGTTGACTCATTACAGCTGAATTCTGCTGTGGGCTAGGGACAAAGGGAAGGAAATGCCTTTTCATACTGTGTTAATTGAAACCACATACTCTTTGTTATAAAGATGATGTTGAAACCAAAATTAGTATGAGCCACAAAAAGGGTCAGACACTTACAGCTGACAAGAGTGTCCAGAGTTGCAACAGCTAATGATAATGCATACTTCAGAAGAACAATTAACCTGAGAAGTTCCCAGTTCTGATCTCAGACAACTGAAGGATAGGACATCCATTACGTTAGTACTGCTAAGAGTCAGGAGCAGAATAACACAGTAATTGGGCTGTGTGTTCTGACCCAGCTGGGCAACGCAGGCCCCAGATGGATCAGGGCTCTGCCTTTGTTTGGGAGCATTGCGACTGGGCCATGAGGTCTTGTTTGCTTCCCAAAAGCAAAGTGTTAAATTCTTGTCCCAAGTGTTAAATTCTTGGGTTGGATGCCAGGAGCTCGCTGCTGACCTAGTTTCCAAGACTCTTGATTCCTACTCCTGGATTGACATTTTAAGGAAACAGTCCAGAATGAGTCCAAGGCCTTTCCTTTTCAGAGTAAACTTGGAGTTCATCACTCTGTATGTGTATATATTTATATATAGAAAGGTTTTTTCTATAGGTCTCCATCTTACACTTATCAACACTGAATCTCAGTTGTCATCTAACTAGTCGAGCATGAGACTCTTGATATCTGTGCATTTCTTAAACAGGACCACCTGCTGTTCAATATAGGCAAACGTCACTGAAATTTAAAGCACTAACCTCATATTTGCTGATAGCTACAGCCAAACCATGATCACAGATTTTTAGAGATGAAGAGCATGGGACAAGAAAGCTGATTCTTGGTGGCAGGATGGAGATAGAAGGTAGTGTCAGACAGATACTTGCCTCAGAAATGGCTAGCATAAGAGCAACTTTACAAATAGTATCATTTTAAATATGACTCTATGCTACTAAAAATATTTGTAGGCTGTTAGGTAAAATTAGAATTTTATGATTCCTTGCCATTGTCATATGATAAAAAGCATTAACCCATGTGTTAACCCATGAAATGTCAATCTCCTAGCATGACAGCTGGAATGGATCCCAGTTGTGATTATATATTAGATGTTTACGATGAGGAGTAGTTTTATTAGAGTAAAGGAGTTCAACTTCTCCTTGTGTGAGGCTTTTTGAAATTTCAGAATAATCTTATGGTATGTGGTGTGTTCTTAACCACTTCATCTTTAGGAAACAGAATATTGAAATAGATGACATATTTATATTATTTAAAACTTATACTTTGGCAATGCCCTTTTATTAAGGGATTTGAAATCCCTTGAAATATCCCAGCTTGTGTGCAGAGGCTTATGTAGTCAGACAGCCTAAAATCATACTGTCTGTGGCACACATGCACTGGACTAGAGGGGCATCTTATGTTGATGCTTAAATGATGCACATTTTAGGATCCTTTGATAAGTGGTTGGTCTATGAATTTGACTGTGTCTTGAGTGGTCTATAAAGTAAAAATGAGCTCATTGTGTGCTGCTTTTCTCCTCAGTAAGGTGTGCTGGGAAGAATAGGAATATAATGAAGTACTGATTTGCTCTGGTAGTGCTTTCTTTTTGGGGTAAATTAATACAATTGTAGTTAGTCAGTTTCCTCAGATTTCCAATCCTGTCCACAAGGGCTGTCACAGAGATTACTTGCATTTATGATAGGGGCTTCAGTCATACAGTTTTTTGCTGACTGACTGTAAAGTACTTCCCCTCAGTTTTGTACCTGTCTCAGTACTGTCTGTGTCTTTTTCTCCTAAAATGTGGGTCAGGTTAGTTTGTTGTAAAGTCAGTGCATTTATTTTTCATTTCCCCCCATTGTTTGAGGGCATATTCACCCGCATCAGGGATGAGCTGATCATCTGTGGACAGATGGTAGGACTGCCTCAGCCCCCTGGGCAGCTGCCTCTGCTGACAAAAATGCTCTGTCTCTCCTCAGCTGAAAGAATAGGAGGGAGCTGGGAGAACCATTGAATATTTCATCCAACATGAAGTGAAGAAGTGATTTTACAACTTACTTATGGTGATTAAATTAAATCGATTCCCTTCATATATATTTTATTTGTTGCTTGAGTGTTTCTTATTTTGGAGAAGAGTGGCAGCATAGGCTGTAGTCTGACTCTCTCCCTCTAGCTCTCGCACACAAGCATTGCTGGCCCCCTTCCTGAGACCTGCACAGAGCCTTTGGTTCAGGTCTTTCTTTCTGAGAGCCGGGGGGTGGGGCTAATCTGATATATATATCAGTATATCCTGACTGCTGGATATTTAGTCATTGTCAAAGTTGGGTGAGAAGTCAGAGTAGTGTGTTTTATTTTCTGGGTTGTTTTTTTACCCTTTTGTAGCCTCCAGAGATGTAGGAAGCACTCCTAAGGTGTGGTGATGATCTGAATAAAAATGCTCTGACACTTGCTCACTACTGTCTTGTCAGTGTAGATAAAGTTTCAGCTGATCAAAACACCCCTGCAGGCAAGAACAAGACAGCTTTTCTCTCCAGCCTCCTGTTGAAAAGGCTTTAACAGAGTGGGAGTCAGTAAATTAACACTAGCTATTATCAGGTTGAGAGGTTTTGTTTAGCACTTAGCTAATTTTGTAGTCATGTGGTTTGGACTCAGGATGGGAGGATGATGGTGAAATCTTCCACGTGATTTGTCACTGGGCTACCCTTTACCATGTGCAAGGTTAATCTGCAGAGACGGAGAAAATTGGGTTTAGCAGCACTGTTCACTGCCAGTGTTCCTAGTGCTGGTTTTATGGATGTAAAAGGTCACACGTTATCAGACCAGTCAGCTGTTAGACGTGACCCTACAGCAATCAATCAGCCAGTGCCAATTGCCTAATACTGTCCTCTTGATCTCCACGTTGGGGATGGCTAAGGCTGCTCAGCATAAGAAATACAGGTGTGTCTTTCACAGAAATATTTCTGCTGTGATTCGGGACCCCTCGAACATTTTGGTGTCTGTCAGCTGTGCAGGAGGAATGAATGTAATGTCAGCTTACACCACGTGAAAGGGCAGTGCCTGGGGACAGTCAGAGTCTGGGGTGTTGGCTTAGATCACAGCCCTTCTTCACACCCCGGCTGCAGAAGAAAACGGCATCATCCTGACTTAGGGGCAGAATAGAAGAAATGAAAATTAGGATCATGTACTATCTCCTTCCCTGAGATGAGAGAAATAATATAAGATCATGTCCTGCTTACCTGGAGTGTGGAAGATCACCATGTTCTTGTCTGAGATGTGTTGAACGATATGGTGGCTTGGTGAGGAACACAGTACAGGCAGGAGAAACTGAAAGGTTTCCTGAGGAGGCAAAGTCATGAAAAGTCCTGAGGAGTTGCGCAGGGACTCTCAGGTGCCAAAGTCGGAGACCCTTCAAAGGAATATATGCTGGAGTGATAGGAGTGAGGAGACACAAGAGAAAGTAATGGCTGTCTGGAGAGACTAATATGAAACAAGTGATTAATTTGAGCCAAGATATTAGTCTTCTCCCAGCCATATCATTCTTCATTCCCATGAAAATGTGAGAGAAGAGTTTGGCTTGTCCCATAATATTTAGTAATATGATGATTTACATTGGAATGTGGTTGCTTTCCAGATAGCTAAACGTTAGGCCTTGGGAAAAACACTAATGGGAGAAACTTAAGGCAGAGTCAGGTACTTTTGTTGCAATACTGCATATTTGAAAAGAACATAAAAGTTCTGTTTCCCTCAGTACAGTAGGAGCTGCGCAGCAGGAGCCAGCCTCTGCTTACGGCTTTGTGACCTTCCTAGCCATTGTTCAGCCCCAAAACCCACTCTCCGTCAGCTTTTTCTCAGGGTTACGTTACTATTGCTACTGTGGCTGTGCCTAGTGATTCTGCTTTCTTGCTCCCTTTGCTCCCAATCCCTCTGGTCTTTTGGCATCTTTTTTTTCCACAGACACACAAACCCTTTGAACATAATACCCAGTGAACCACCTTCACCCGTGGAGCGAGCTGGAAATAAAAAGTTCATTGCATACAGAGATTCATCAAAACCTCTTCCATTCTATTCTGTTCAATAAAGCGTAAGATTTTTCTGGTCTGGGCTCATTTCGTAGTTCTCTTTCAGGCTACATTGTGCAGCATCAGGCAGGATTCTCAGTCTGGCTGTCGTGGTTGCCCGCTTCTGAAGGCCAGGAAAGGGTGAGGTGGTGTAAGTTCATAAAGTCCGCAGAGAGCTTTGAGAAGTCATGCTGGCAATTACTGCAGAATGAGAAAGCTGCTACGTAGATAAGATGAGATTCTGGCAGTGTGAACATGAGGACCACAAGAAAAGCAGAACCCCCTTCTGCATGAAACAAATTACCTCAGGGGAGTGCAATGAGCGTGACCTTGAAATGAGCATATGACTCCATGAAAATTGTGCTGAAAAGAGCAATCATAGACCAGCCAGTTTATTGTAAGAAATAAGTGGAAATACACGCCAGAAGGGGAGTAGAAGAATTTGTAAAATGCCGCCCTGATGAGCCTTGTCTCTTATAAAAGATGCAAGTTTGTGAGAATTGTTACAGTGAGTAAATTAAAGAAGATTTCCGATATTGAACAGATATGTCAGATGCCCTTTTCTCATAAAAGTTTTGCTGATGAATCCGTTTTATGCTGGTATTTTCTTTTCTCCTTAGACATGTACCAGTTTTGTTTCCTGACTGTGTATATAATCAATTTTCCCCTTTTTTTCTTCATGAATTAAAGAAAAAGATATTGCTTTGATTGTTGCTATGAAAAATAAAACAAAGCTGATTATCTCTTTTTTTATTTTTCTATATTTTCTGTCTCAGAGCTGTATTGCTTTACAAAAGAGTAAAAGAAGGAAGTGGAGGGAGAAAATTTGGTCTGGAATCCTCTCTGTGCTTGCGGTATTTGTCAGAGTAGGCCTTGTAATATGCGCAGGCTTTATTTTATCTGTGTTGTAATAGGTAACTGGAAGAAAACATTCACTCAGTTTCTTTTCCTACTATTTGTCCTGGACATGATCAAGGGTGGCATCTTTTGCAATTTACAGCAGCTCTGGCTTTCTGTGTGTATTTATGGATTTATTGGGCAGTCAGCACAGGGATCATAGGAGCACACGCAGAGATCTGGTCATGTTCCCTTTTTCTCTGCTTGTGTATCTTACCTTTGATGCTGAAGGTAGAATATCAAAGAGGAAGCATTTCACCAGCTCTGGGATACCAGAGAACTTCCTTCCTAGGGAATGAATTTCTAGATTAATACAGTGTGATGTTACATTAAGCTTATGCTAATACTGTGTTTTAAAGCTGGTCCTGAGAGCTTCTGGTACCTACCATTTTTAGGAAAAGACAAACACATTATACTGCTGCGAAACTATGTGTGTCAAAATGGTATGGTATGCATAAACCAAATCTTCCTTGACCTGCATGATGATATTAGGTAATTTTCATGTACTCTATACCTGTAATACATTTGGAACCTTTGTTAAACTTTTATGATATCTTTGAAAATAAGCTTGAAATTAATATTAGCTTCTTGAAAATTACAAACACACCCAACTCAGTTTTACTGTTGTTGAACAGTAATATGAAGCAAAAATTTTACAAAACCTTTTTCTTCCACCAAATCCTCTTTGAATTCTTCATCTGGCCACTCCAAGGCAATTTTAAGCAATGCTATCATATGGAGGAAATTGCTTGTTCCTATTAACACAGGATTGTGACCTCACCTCAGTTTTTAAAAGAAGCTGTATAACGTGCCTTTCAGTCCTTCAGTCTTCAGGTCATCAAACATTTATCTCATTAGCAGTGTGATGCCCATCTGACTATAAGGAATGCCTACTGATGCACAAAAGCAGTTGGAGTTAACCTTTCATCACAGAAGTCTGTGGAAACTTTCAGACACATCTTTAGCAATCATTGTAGCTCCTATTGGAAAGAAAGAAAACTTGGTCATGATATACATTAGCTTGAAGCTGGAAGCTCAAGATGTCTTATGAGAAAGATATGGTTTTGGAAAGCATTCCAGACCATGGGTACACACCTGAAAGGTTTAGGTCATTTCAGTGTTTATCTTCGAGATTATTTTTTTTTTTTAAAATCCAGTTACTGATATAAAATGCAGAGAAAATGGTAACAAAATCGAACACAATTTTGCTGATGCAACCTTAGCATTGCCAAAGAGAGAGTGTAATATTTTTTCTGCATCCTCTGGTCAAAATCCTAATGTAATCTCTATGAGATTTGTGTTATTTTGTGGTGAGAGGATATTTTTGGTTCATATTCAGCCTGCTGTAATTCCCTGGTAGTTTCCAGGAGACCAGATTTCTGCAATATTTAGGTGGTGTAAATGTGTTTTGTACTACTGCTGTCATCATGGTAAAGCTAGTAAAACCCCACTAGACTTAGATGAGCTGGGATGCTTCTTTCTTTGGCTATCCTTTTTTCAGAAACTTTCTTGTTGTAGGGATTAGCTTTATCGTATTTCACTTTAATCACCACTTGTTTTGTAGAAATATTAAGCATTATAAATAAAGGCTACATTTATAATATCGCACTCAAATGATGCCTCAGTAGCATTTAAAAAACCTATCACTGTAGCTGAAGACAGTGATGACATTATGAAGTTTCCCTTAATCTACAGACAAGACATGCTTGAATTAATGGTAGAGTTGCATGCGTTGGCCACCCACTGCTGAAGTCTTTCAAGTAATAAACGGGTTGTTCAATTTATATTCATGTGCATTTGCAGCATCTGCACTGAGACTGTTCATGAGGAGGGCTAGCCCTGATTTTTTTTTTTTTTTTTTTTTTTTTAACAGGGGGAACTATTCCTTTATATGATTTGAACCTTTAGCTCATATTGGCTGCCAGTAGTCATCCTAGTCTACCTATTCTCAGATAGAGGCACAAATAACCCTGACTTTTCTTTCCACTTTGATCCTCTGATTAGTTTTAAAGGAATTACTAAGCTGATATGACCGGTCCCTGGAGAACTCTTCCACTTTACAGAGGTTTCCAGCTTCTGCAGAATATCCTACAATATATTCAGTGGTTAAAAAGAAAGAAGCATCTGCGGTGATACAATACTCTACCTATTCCTGGTTCCTGTAATACACAGTGAGGACCTTGATTTGCCAGTAATTTTTACAGAGGACTCAATGAGTTCCAGGGAAAACCTGAAGATATCTGATAGTTCCCCAGGACAAATTCTTAAATACTACATAAAGGAGACATGGTAGGGATGGATAATTTTTATTTATTATTATTTTTTTTTTAATCGTAGGGATCTGTTTTGTCTTGAGCAGCTTAAAAAAAAAAGTTTGAAAGCTATATTAATAATTTGGACCTAGATTCTGAAAACTCCCTTGATGAAACAAAAACCTCTTTCTCTCAATAGTTCACTGTTTGAAATATATTTCTGGCTGAAAACAACAATACCATAAAAACCTCGCTAAGAATAGGAAGTTGCTGCAGGAATGAAACTCCCTTTCTGGCTAACAGGGCTATGTTTTCCTATGCAAATGCAGCAAAGCCCAGAAATTAGCAATGACTGCTAAATTAACACACTTGAAGAGCTTGGCTGGTTCTAATAGGCAGTCAAATGGTCTTGTTACATTGTAATGGTGCCAAGCTAATTGAAGTGATTACTGTTGCTCATGAGCAGCCCTTTTGAAGTAGAAGTCTTTTAAATTATCCATAGACGTTAAATGTCAGACACTATTGTGTAATTATAATTTGTAAACGCTGAATGTCATAAGGCATCACAGGTAATTGAGGTTTACAGAGAAGAGCTTTATCTAAACCTAATTGGGCATCAACTCTTTGTCACTATTTCTAAACCTAATTGGGCATCAAATTTTTGTGCCAGGGGACACTCCAACACCTCATCACAGCCCTCCCCCCCATCACTGTCAGCAGGGAAATACATATCACGGGAAATCTGACCCTCCAAACCCAGGACCTCTCACAGTCCAACCTGTGCAGCCTGTCACTTCACTCCAAGAAATGGAAGTTTTTAACAGGGAACCAGGCCTCTACATCTCATGAGTGTGGGGAATCAGCAGCTAATGGTGATCTCCCAGTTCACCTGCATCCTGGCTTCACTTGTCACACCACCAAACCACTGTAGTAGTCAATGGAACCTATGAAATGCAAGAAGAGAAGAGCTTGGGTTAGGTCTTTTTTCATTTACATATATTTTTTTGGTTTGTTTTTATTATTTCCTAGTATTGGCATTCCTAGGAGAGGTTATGATTCACAACACAGAAATCTGTTTTCCAGCTGAACCTTTGGCTTCTACTGCCATTTTACTAGTAGGTGGCTGTTAAGTTCCATAAGACTTTCCTCCAGGTAGAAAGTTGCCCACAGAAGTGTCCTGCTAGGACCATTCATATACAGTGACTGATTGTATTGACGTGTCTGATTTTTGCACCTGGGTCCTTGATTATTTTATTTTTTTTCCCTTGAAAATTCAAGAAGGGCAGTTATGCAGACTTTACCCTTAGTGCTTGGTGCACATCTCCAAAAGCGTTCTACTTTGCAGATTTGAGTCCCCTAGACTTATGTATACAGAGTCTGATGCAAAGTTTACTGAGGTCATAAAGTGCTTTACCTCTGCCTTCAGTGCATTTGATTTGGAAGCCTATTAAATCAATCCGTTAAAAATCAATGGTTTGCTCATTGTAAGATGCAGAAGTCCAGAAACCGCTCAGTACTGCCACTTTTGTATAATTTTGTTTCACAGTCTGGTTTGCATGTTTTCATCAGGTGCTAGTAAGTAGCGAGTGTTGAAAGCACACATTACAGGTAATGATCTCACATCTGCTTTTTATTAATTAATTTTAATAGTGTGTTGTGACTAGGGGGGAAATTCATGGACTTATGGGATGAAACTCACTGTGTGAATGTGCATTTCAGGGAAAAAGGTGCAGAGGTTTTCTGAGACAAAAAATGTTATCTGAGAATCTCAATCCATTTGCAAAGGAAGAGTTCTCACTGGTTACTTTAAATATTGGCACTGTTGTTTCAGCATATTATTCAGAAAACCCTGAATCCTTATCAGACAGAAGATAAAATAGAAACTGTACACCTACTTGGGAAAAAGGATCTATACTGTAACTTTTTTTTGCTTCAGCAGCTCAGACCCTTTTTTACATCATTTCACTGCTTTCCCAGTCTGTACACAGCCAAAAGTGCAACTCATTTTCTGATGAAAGCGGAAAAAGAAACATTAATCTGATCAGTTTTGAAATGAAACACAGGCAGTTCTTTTGTTTATACTGCATCAAATATTTGAGATGTGTAGGTGGGCTTATAAGACTAACTGACATGGGAATAGGCCCCTAAGTTGTAAGAATTTCTTTTTTTCCTCTCTTTTTTTGGGTGGTGTTGTTCTTGAGGTGATGTAATTAATTTCCTTTAGCTTTACTATACATTTGCATTTTAGAAAGATAAAAGAATAACAGTTTCATTTCTGCAAAAATGCACTGAATTAAATTGTCCCATAGAATACAGACAAAATGGAAAATAATAAAAGGAAACACTGTGAAGTGTATCCAGTTATATTTGAGATCCGTCACTTTGATGTTTGATTTAGTCATATCGTCTAGGTGTTTGATAGCCTCAGACTTCCTCACTCTCATATAAAATCATATACATGTCCTTTCCTGGGATATGCTGAAGACTGTTGTCAAAAAAGCGTTTCATTCTCAGTTGTCTGCAGGAGTCCCGCCATGACTGCTAAAATATCAGAAAATGAAATTAAACCTGATGGCTGTGCTATCCCCAAAGGGCAGAGAACCTGATTTCACTCAAGGCAGAACACACTAATCCACAGCATTAGCAACTTGCCAAGGCTGTCTAAGTCAGTGCACGTCTTTGTCAGGAGTGGGAAGAAGGAAAGATGTACATGGAGCTAGTGGGTAGGAGAGGTTTGAGCAGAAGGAAATTGGTGCTAACTGAAGAGATTAGCAATAATCTACATTTGGCAAAGACCAAAAATAAATGACAAAACAGAAGAGGAAAAAAAAGAGAGAAAATAAAAATTATTAATTTTTTTATTTGGGGATATAACTTCATTTCAAGATTTTAAATTTAAACAAATTCAAAAGTTGTATGATGGTGTATTGCTTGAGGTGGTAAATTAACAAGTTAACATAATCTGTGTTTATTGTGGGAAAACAAACAAGAAAAAAGAGAATATACTAGTGAACAATCTTGTTAAAGACATAAAAATACATTTACCTTAATAAGGCTGAATATCTTAAAATGTTAATTTTGAACAGAGAGCCCTCCACCCCCAACAGATTCAATAATAGTGGGGTTGTCATTTAATACACAGTCGATACGTCCAACACCTGCTGTTAATCTGGTGTATTGGGTTTGGGTGGTGATGTTTTGGTAGTAGGGGGGACTACAGGGGTGGCTTCTATGAGAAGCTGCTAGAAGCTTTGCCCATGTCGGATAGAGCCAATGCCAGCCAGCTCCAAGATGGACCCGCTGCTGGTCAAGGCTGATTCCATCAGCGATGGAGAAGACCATGGTGAAGCAGGCTGTCCCCCTGCAGCCAATGGAGGCTGATGGTGGAGCAGATATCCACCTGCAGCCCATGGAGGACCCCACACCGGAGCAGGTGGATGCCCCCAAAGGAGGCTGTGACCCTGTGGGAAGCCCATGCTGGAGCAGGCTCCTGGCAGGACCTGTGGCCCCATGGAGAGAGGAACCCAGGCTGGAGCAGGTTTGCTGGCAGGACTTGTGACCCTGTGGGGGACACATGCTGGAGCAGTCTGGTCCTGAAGGACTGCACCCTGTGGAAGGGACCCATGCTGGAGCAGTTTGTGAAGAACTGTCTCCTGTGGGAGGGACTCACTTTGGAGAAGTTGGTGGAGGACTGTCTCCTGTGGGAGGGAGCCCACGCTGGAGCAGGGGAAGCGTATGAGGAGTCCTCCCCCTGAGGAGGAAGGAGTGCCAGAGACAACGTGTGATGAACTGACCACAACCCCCATTCCCCATCCCCCTGTGCTGCAGGGGAAGAGGTAGAGAAATGGGGAGTGAAGTTAAGCCAAGGAAGAAGGGAGGGGTGAGGAGATGTGTTTTAAGATTTGGTTTTTATTTCTCGTTACTCTACTCTGATTTGCTTGGTGATAAATTAAATTAATTTTCCCAAGTTGAGTCTGTTTTGCCCGTGACGGTAATTGGTGAGTGATCTCTCCCTGCCCTTAACTTGACCCAGGAGCCTTGCATTGTATTTTCTCTCCCTTGCCCAGCTGAGGAGGACAGTGATAGAGCGGCTCTGGTGGGCACCTGGCCTCTAGCCAGGGTCAGCCCACCACGTCTGGAAAGGCCTGGCCCCTTCCAGCAATGCTGCATCTACAAAGGATAGGTGTGGAGAATTTAACGAAGTATAAAAGGCACCACTGTTTTCTAGCTGCTCATGTTAATGCATCAACAGAGTTGTGGTAGATGACTTGTACTACGATCTTGCCCAATTTTTTTTTCTTTCTAATGTTTTGACTATTTCTTTCATGTTCTTGGTTCCATTTTTTCTTTCTAGTATTTTGCACTTTTTTTCTAATGAGAGCAACCTGCATCACACTGCAGTCCAGTTTCTGTCCTCTGACTTATTATCTTTATTTACAACAGAACTAGCAATGCCGACATTTGTATTGAATATCCAATGCTAGATACTGTATGGGCTTGAAAGGGTGGTTTGCTCATGCTTTAGTGTCAGCTTATGCAATTCACTCCTAATTTTTGTTAAGGAGTCCAGTCTATATTGCTATTGCTTGTAAAAAAGTATTTGTAGCCAACAAAGCTAAAGTAAACATTATAGAAATATGAATGTTCCATTTATTCTTGAAAGAAAATGTTTTACCTTCTAGTCCCCATCCAATGTCTTCTCTTTACCTCTTGCTCTCCTTCCTGCTGTGCCTCATTCACTGTTTCTCAGGAGTGGTCTAGGTGGACCCCACACGCTCTTATTCTCAACATTAATTTTTTAAGATGAACTTTAAAGAAGCTACCCCTACCCATTAGCTGAAGAAAAAGAGTCCAGAAGCTGTGGGTAAGACCAAAGGAGAAAGCACTTACAATGCAGCTAGCTCTTCTGTATCAGACTGTGACCACCAAAGTGAATAGCTATACTGAAGCAGACTGGGACACACTGGCAGCAGTATTGTGCAGTCAAAATATTTGTGTCAACCGGTGTTGAGCAAAATGGCTCCAGGACTTGCTGATTTCCCCCAGAAGTGCTTTGACCTAACTCTGACTCCTACAAGAGCTACATATACTGCTCAGTCAGGCTGTGTGGTAGTGCAGTGGTCAAGAAGTATTAGAGCTTGTGCGCTGCTTTGCTTTTTGTGCTGGTGGGTGTAATGCTATAGGTGTGGTAATCTGTGTATATTTTCCCCCACTGATGTGTAATTCTGCAGAGACAACCTGGAACTTGTGCTTTTTTATTTTGCCTTTATAATTTGCTCGTTTATTTGCATTCAATTATTTGTTTTTATTTTATTTACTATTTTATAATGGAATTTTTTTAGACAGATGAATATTTCATAAATAAATTATGTTTAAATGTTTAAAAATGTTTGGATTGTTCTTTCAGTAAACAGTTTTATCAGCACAATAACACCATCCAGAGCATGTGTTTGGTGGACAGTACATACACACCTAAGCTCTGTTATTACAAAAGCTCCCAGCTATTTTCACAGGGCAGACTACACTTGCCTGGGTCAGGCTGACCTCTTCCATAAGAGTTATCTAGGCTTCATATGGTGCAGTCAGACACTGACCTTGCACTATTCCTTTGGAAACAGCAAAACAGCATCACTTTACTGCCTGCAGAATGAATACTAGAAATTCCTTTTTTGTTTTCTTAACCCTTTTATCAGTGACACCTTTTTCTTGTCCTCTCCCTTTTGCAAAGCACCCTTGACACCTGTGAAGTGAAGCAATGCTGGCTCGTCTTTTGGACTTCCAGATGCTTTTACAGATTTGGATGCTTTTGTCACAAGTTACTTGGTCTGTTTCCGAGGCTCTTGGAGGCAAAGTACGGTGTCATACCCTAGCAGTGAGTTTGACTTCACTTAAGCTATGTTGCAGTTTAGCCATCTGAATGATGCTCTTTGATCTCACTGGAGACTTTAAAAGACATTTAAAAGAGTTAAGTCCTCTCCTGAACATTTACACTGGTTCTTATCAGAACATAACCTGGATTAGCATCCAGGTGATTTTAGTTTAGTAATAAATGGTGATATGTTGCTAGGAACTGTCATCTTCTGAGCGAAGTGGTGGTGAATGTTCAAGTGGAAATGATTAAACTTAAAACATCTTTCAAGTGGGAGAGGAGCTGACTCTTGGATCCTGGACATCTGATTCCAGTATTGATTGCTGCTTCCAACAACTGACTCCTCATTTCTTGCTAAGTCTTATATTTGATACATAAATTGTACTACATTCAGCCAAATTCTACAGTGTTAGGAATAGATTGATTAGACTTCACCAGTAAACACAAAGCTGAGTCTACACTGAAATCAGCAACAGCTTTTCCTGAACGTGGACAAAACCACAGCATGCTCAAGCACCCTTAGCAAGTAAATATTTTGCTATTTGTGTATTGTTAATTGATCCCTACAGTTATCATTTCATTGCTAATTTAAAAAACAACAACTTGGGAATTACAGAAAGTGATAGGAACTTGGGTATTTAGCTTGACTTAATACCATAAGCAAAGATAGGAAGAGAACAGATGGTTTACATCCATGGTTGACATCCAGCCCAGCTGGGATCAGTTTCATATTGAGATGAAAAGAAAATAAGTTGAGGTATAAGCAGGGTAAACCATTGCCATCTGGGTCAATTCTTGTGGTAACTGTAAAGCGGCCACTCCATACATCCTTGGTTTATCCTTCCTGTTTCCTCACTTATCAAATATTTATTGTCAACAACGGGCAGTTCTGTTTGCACACATTGCAATTGGATAATGAGATAGTTAGGTTTACTTCTGTTATTGATGGTGAGGGCTGATGGTATGAATAATTTCCTGTTTTTATAAATGGGAATTGAATTATTGATGCTTCATTTAGGCAGTGATAAAGGTATTAGTAATGGATTGCCATGACTGTATGTTGGTAGGAGTAGTAGCCACCAAGATGATACTTGCAGGTGATGGGCCAATTCTGCCCTACATCTGGAGTGAAAATTGAACATCAGTTCCCATGAATACAGTGACTATGGATTTACTGCTGTATAAATACTGCAGAATTTGTCCTGATAACTTTGCAGTAGATAGCATTGCTAGTAGATGAAAGACTATATTTCAACAGCCTGAGCTAGTGACATTTTGCTTACAACCCCAACTGTCCATCACAAAAAAAAAAAAAAAAAAGACCGTTTCAGAAATAAGGAGAGAAGAAACAAAAGAAACAATGGTTAATGAGATAATACTTTGTTGCTTGCATTCAAAGGGCCTCTAACATCTTAGGAAAGTTTATCTGAATTTTTCAGACTTACTAATTTTGGGCTTCTTGAAGCTTGAGAGTCACTCATGTAATATGGTGATTTGAGTTTCTGCAATTCAGGCTCTGGGATTCCCAACACCCCCCCATTCCGCCCCTCCCCCCCCCCCCCCCCCCCCGCCACATCCAAAACCACTTCACATTTAAAAAAAATGTAAGCTACACAGAAACAAGTGGCATTTGCATATCTTTCAAAAGAGGACATTTTTGAGAGAGAAGGAATGGCTGACATTCCCTTCTAGCGCCCCAACATATGACATTAATGTCCCTTGCCAGATGTAAAAGGTGAAGTGAAACCTTCTCTACCCCATTTGCATTTCTTCACTCTCTGCTTGCTGTACTCTTCTCTGTCCTGTTTGTCAATTCTTCAGTAGACTCAAATTCCCTCCTGCTTTCCCTAATTCCCATCATCCCACCAGTGCATGAAGCATAGCAGTGCCTCCCCTGTCTGCAAACCTCCCCTGGCTGCACCATGAACCCAGTTCTTAGGAAAATGGCAGGATAGTGTGTTAGGGAATGAACACAATGCACACTTCCCTCCTCCGGTCATAGTTAATACATTTCAGAAATGTCATGCTGCTCTTAAGCCTTCCTGCCTCCCCACCATTTTTTGAACCATGAGGTAATGGGGAGGAGCCATTGTTAAAAGTTTTGTGCAGTATTTCTGATGATCAAGTACAGAATAGATCAATAATGTGAAAAGAAAAAGAATAGGCTAAAGAAGATCTCAGACCAATTATTTTTCTACAAAGTAGTTTATGTGACAACAGTAGCAGCCCCCAAAGGGCAGCATGTAACAACAGAGCCTAATTAGAATGATTTCCGTGTAATCATTAACTAGCATCTAACACCTACGAGAGTATTTCTGTTTAAACTAAAACATGACCTGCATGGTGGAGAGGCCTTGTAAACTGTCTATGAAATAAAAAATGTGACAGTAAAGGTCAGAGCTGTGCTCATTTGAATTTCAAGCAGGAAGCAGGCTCCACAGTCGGCATGTACAGGAAAAGTGGTGGCTCTTTTCCGAGGCTCTCCTTGCCAACAGTAGCAGTTGGAGAAATCCTCCAGGACTAATTACTGGGGCTGCAAAACAAGTATTGTTCTTTTGTCTCTCTCCCTGACCTGGTGAAATGCAAGGGTCCTAATTATATTGTGTCAAAGATGTGGTTTTGTTTTTCACTGTCATGTGAGTGAAGGTCACAAGCTCAGAAAGCCAAGTGGCACCTTACATCTCTCTCCAGCTGCCTGCCGACAGCTTCCTCGCTGCTCCCGCTAATCACATCACCTTGCTGGAGAAGCAGAGGAGGGAGGGCTTGCTAATAAACTCCCCTTCCAGAAAGAGTGATGCTAACACATTGTGTTCCACTGGGCCACGTAAAAGCAGCTATCAAATCAGGGAGATTTGGCTTGATTTGTAACTCTCCGGTGAAATTTCAGAAGGCAAAATTGTAAAACATTCAGTGGAAAAAATGCATGAAAACATTTTTAAGGAAAGCATTTAAAAAGTCAGGAGACAGACACCATAATAAAAAAAAAGTTGGCAGGGAGGGTGTTATTTATTCATTTTGAAACATTGAAAAGAGCTCTGTTAGCAGCATTTATCTGCTCTTAAAAAATCCCAGAAAGCAAGTGCATTGAATTCATTTCCTATTTTCTTTTGTGACTTTTAAAGTGCTATATACACATAGAGAGCTTTTTACACTTTGGGGAATTGACAAAGCTATAACATTTAGTACACCAGCCTTGCTATACTGAATCTTTCTTCTTTTTCTTTTTTTCCTCACCATCCCAACTTTGTAAGTTTTCTTTGTATTGGTCTTTATTTTCCCATTTCCTCTTCACAGCTGGGTTTGGTTGTTGGTTTTTTTTTTTTGGTGCCCTATCTTTACCTTTTAAAAATTTTTCTTTCTGGACTGTCACATCACTTCACAAGCACTAATTCTACTCCACAGTTCAAGAAAGAAAGGACATGAGTAATGAGAGACAAAAATAAGGGAGAAGTATGTAAGGAAATTTTAAAATTTCTGTGAGTCCACAGAATAAGAAAAATCAGTAACAGGTCATGTACAAGAAATTTCTTTCCTTTCTTTCATTGTCCCAATTCTTTGCCATCATAGTAGTTCTGACTTGTCTTTAAAGGGTAGATGATATATTGTGATATACTAATTATTGGATATTTGAAAAAAAATTTTTCACCGAAAGGGTTGTCGGAGCACTGGAACAGGCTGCCCAGGGAAGTGGTTGAGACACCATCCCTGAGGCTATTTAAAAGACGTGTAGATGTGGTGGTTAGGGACATGGTTTAGTGGTGGGACTTGGCAGTGCTGGGTTAACAGTTGGACTTGATGATCTCAAAGGTCTTTTCCAACCAAAAATATTCTATGATTCTATACATTTATTTGTATCTAAGCTAGATAGTCACAGGAAAATAGATTGTATATAAATTGGCACAAGGAATATCATGATATATGCTGTGACTGGGAAACATTTCTGGCATCAAATGTCCCCCAGAGGTGTATAATTGGTGGTGTCAGATGTACTGAGGACAAAACAGGAAGAGAAGGCAGGCCCTCATAGTTCACTATTCAGTTTAATCACCTGTTCTTCCTGGAGAACTTCTTCCTCTGAACATTGTCACAGTATGCTTTTCACCACATCCACAAGAGGTGCAGTGGATCCTTCTTTAAGTCAATGTAAGTCTGCTGATTTTTCAGTCTTGAGGGTCTTGTGTTTCTAGCAGACAAAGTAAACTGAAATAAAAAAATAAGGTACAGTGACACAGTTCAAGGCTGTTTCAATCACCTGCTGCTCCATTGTGTCTCGTTGTGAAATCCTCAATGACATTATAATTTTGGGTCTAATATCTGCTTGTAATAGATTACTGATGAACATGAAAATTTGTGAGGAAAAATTAAATTGTATTTCAAAAGAATTTCTCTTCTGTGTGTCTTGCATGCAGCTCCATTACAGAGCCTCAGCCATTGCATGTCTTACTGCGTCAAATCAGTGACATTTTTGTAATTTATTTTACTCAAAGTATATTATTTCTACAAATAATTCATATTCTAAGCAACTGGTAACTTTTTCTTATTTCTGTCTTAATATTTTCACCTTCCCCTTGGGCTGGACTGCTTCATGGCCATGCAGAGGTATGACTGAGGGGAAGGCTGAAGTGCTGGTTATAACTACTGGAGTAAAATTGGGGTAACCTTATATAAGCCTATGTCCTGGTTTCAGCTGCGATAGAGTTAATTTTCTTCATAATAGCTAGTATGGGGCTATGTTTTGGATTTGTGTTGGAAACAGTGTTGATAACACAGAGATGTTTTTGTTACTGCTGAGCAGTGCTTACACAGAGCCAAGGCCTTTTCTGCTCCTCACGTGGCCCCACCAGCGAGGAAGCTGGGGGTGCACAAGGAGTTGGGAGGGGACACAGCCGGGACAGCTGACCCCAACTGACCACAGGGATATTCCATACCATATGGTGTCACGCTCAGTGTATAAGGGACTGGGGGAAGAGGAAGGCTGGGGCGTGCAGTGGCATTTGGAGTGTTGCTGTTTGTCTTCCCAAGTCACCGTTACGCATGATGGAGCTCTGCTGTTCTGAGATGGCTGAACACCTGCCTGCCCATGGGAAGTGGGGAATGAATTCCTTGTCTTGCTTTGCTTGTGCGTGCGGCTTTTGCTTTACTTATTAAACCATCTTTAGCTCAACCCATAAGTTTTCTCACTTTCACTCTTCTGATTCCCTCCTCCATCCTGACAGGGTGGGGGGGAGTGAGTGAGCAGCTGCATGGTGCTTGGCTGCTGGCTGGGGTAAAACCATGACAGCCTATTAAATGACATCAAATTCTGGTACTGTCATGTAGTCAGGACCTGTTGTTGCCATAGTCTATTTTTGTTGGGAGACAGTGACTTTTGTGTAGTTGCACGTGGATGAACTTGAAATAACTCTTTGGAGTTCACGTATTATGTCTTCAGTATTCTTCTTGGCTGTCTACCTCCCTTTATCACCGCAAAACTTCCTGCAAAACATAGTCCCCAAATCTTGGAATGAAATAAGTGTCTTTTCAAAAACATGAAGTTGTTTTCTGTGCTAACAGAATGTTGTGAGGAGCAGTATTCCTGAGAATATTCATTTATTTCATATAAATGTTGTCTTGACTTACTGGTTGTTTTAAGTTAGCAAGACATTTACACATTGCTTGTGATATCTTGATGATTGACATTTGGAGGTTTATGGATTTATTTTAATAATTTTAATTTTATGGAACTTTTAGAAATGCAGACTCTAAAGTAAATAAATAGAAACATATGCCTGAGATGAATTCATTTTGCCTACCAAGAATCTCAGCTTTAAACATCCTTATTGTTCAGTTTGGCTGTGGTGTTGTGATTGAACAGCTGTTTTAGTGTTTCTGAAAAGAGATGCGAGTGTGTGGAAAAGTTAAAAGGAACCTTGCAGAGTGTCATGCCTCTGTAAAGCTTTTTCTGCAGCTTTACTATGAATGGAAAGAGCCACTGCAATCCTGCTGTATTTAGTCAACACAAGAACATATATATCCTTCTGATAGAACAGTCATTTGACTATCCTAAGGAAGATTTTCATTGCCTTCACAATTTTTGATGTTGTTGTTCTGCCTCATGCCTCTTATAGTAAGCAGAAGAAGGGCATTTAATAAGGCAGTATAAATTTTCTGTATAATCTATTATTATAAAATCATGTCTTTAAAAAATTATCCTGCAGAATTTTGCACAAAGGTCATCAGATCTGACTGAGATGCTGTTAGTAGCATGCCATTGGCTTTCTGCGTAGACCCGTAATGCTGTGGAAGTAACCTGTTTGGTTCTGTATTGCTGTTGCTTGGAAGGCCTGTTTTACATGCCTTAGATATGTCCTCTGTGGTGATGTCACTGGAGTTCTGTGGATCTAGGACTTTTTTATGTCACCTTCCATTAATAAGACTTAATTTCTCCTTCAAGCTGGTATAAATTCATTAAACAATGGATGATGCGGAGTAATGTGGAACAGGTACAGAGTATTCATTAATTTTATTGGAGACAGTGGAAATAGATCACTGTGAAAATCATGAAAAAGCTGAAGAAAATACAGTTTAGGGAATTAAGCAATGAATAACATCTAGCAGTCTGCTTTCTTGATATGCAATGTACCCTTTTTTATTGGGGGAAGAGATCTAGCATGCCATACTTGTGATGAGGTGTCTGCTGAGCCATCAGGATGAACACAGGCTGGTGGTCCCTTGTGCAAAGCACCCACTGAACTCAAGAGATCATTCCTTTGCTTAAAAAATAGTATAGAGATAATGGCAGCAACCTCTGTAATTAGTCATATAAAATCATAGACAGAAGAAAGTATCTGACCTATTATTTCTTTTACTCATTGTCTTATGCTCCTGACTCCTGTGATATTAACAGATTCTAGCTGTAAAAGAAATTGATTCTTCACTCCCAGGCAGGTCATTATAAAAAAGGTTTTAAATCATGTGGTCTTCCTATTTCTGAAATATAGACTTCACTTTAATCTTCTCTGCATTACCAGCAATAAAAAGCCCATAATTTGTGAAAAATGAGCTTTTTCTTCAATATGTCCTCTCATAAGTAGCATTTCTACTCCTCATTCACTTGTCCCACACCTGTTAACCTGCCGAACTAGTACTCAGTACATCATGAAGAGGTTGTATTTATCTCTGTTGCATAGCCATACAAAGATAAAAAACTGTGTTAAGGACTGGCCTCTCAGTTACTAATAAATTCCAGTTTTTGGTGAGGTTGGCACTGACATTTGATCACTCACCAAGTGGGTGGTTGCAGCCTCATGTTGGTATGCCAGAATGCACACACCTGTGTCTTTGACACATCACTCTGAAAGAAAGGCAGGTAGAATGGGTGTAAGGAAAAGGACTCTCTTCTGCCAGGAGTGGTGGTAATGTGACTGGTCTATTCCTGGAAATATAACAACCCCAGGGCAGTCTGAGGTAGGATACATTTTCCACAATAGAATAAGCACACTTGTATGAGAATCAGCCTGATGGTAGCTCACAAATGAAACTTTTGTGCATTTAAAATAATATAGTAACATTAGCAGTTGGACTAGATGATAGTTGTAGGTCCCTTCCAACTGAAATATTCTAATCTATTTTCCTTACAGATTCATGGATTCACAGATTGGTAGGGGTTAGAAGGGACCTCTGGAGATCATCTAGTCCAACCCTGCTGCTGGAGCAGGATCGCCTAGAGCAGGTTGCACAGGATCACATCCAGGTGGGTTTTGAATATCCCCAGAGAAGGAGACTCCACAACCTCTCTGGGCAGCCTGTTCCAGTGCTCTGTCACCCTTAACGAGAGATGTTCCAGTCTCCTAATCATCCTTGTAGCCCTCCGCTGGAATCTCTCCAATAGTTCCCTGTATTTCTTGAACTGGGGAGCCCAGAACTAGACACAGAACTCCAGATGTGGCCTCTCCAGGGCAGAGCAGAGGGGGACGATAACCTCCCTCGACCCACTGGCCACACTCTTCTGAATGCACCCCAGGATACCATTGGCCTTCTTGGCCACAAGGGCACACTGCTGGCTCATCGATAACTTCTTGTCCATCAGGACTCCCAGGTCCTTCTCCACAGAGCTCCTTCTCAGCAGGTTAACCCCTAGCCTGTACTGTAAGAAACAAAGTACTGTACTGAGGAAAAAGTTACCTATATATATATATCTATAGTTATACATATATCTCTTTGTGAGTGCCACCTTAGTGGAGCATCCTGGTCTCCTGTGTTAAGGCCATGGCCACCTCCTGTCCTCTGCATTTAGAGCTGTCAGGGTGGTCATGTCCTACTTCAAACTCAAACCCTCCAGCTGTGGGGGTTTTCTTTTGTGGGGTTTTTGTGTTTTTGGGGGGTCCCCCCCCCCCCCCCCCCCAAATCACAGAATGGTTTGGGTTGGAAGGGACCTCAAAGATAATCTAGTTCCAACCCCCCTGCCATGGGCAGGGACACCCTCCACTAGACCAGGTTGCCCAAAGCCCCATCCAACCTGTCCTTGAACACTTCCAGGGAGGGGGCATCCACAGCCTCTCTGGGCAACCTGTTCCAGTGCCTCGCCACCCTCACAGTAAAGAATTTCTTCCTTATATCTAATCTAAATCTACCCTCTTTTAGTTTAAAGCCATTACCCCTTGTCCTGTCACTACATGCCTTACATGCTCTTGTAAAAAGTCCCTCATATTCCCAAAGTTTGTTGTATGTTTGGACAGAATGCATTTTCCCAAGTTAATTAGCCACTCAGGAAAAGTATTAATTCTGTTCAGCCTGCTCTAATTTTGAACCTGCTTGAATTGAAATGAGAAGGTCAAAACTAGACACAATTAAATTCCATATAGGATAACTACTCAAAAAATGTTGCAAAAAGGCAGAATATATTTTAAATGTTGTTCTTGAATCAGACAGAGGCATATAATTATCTTAGATTTAGGGAACATTAGGCAAAAATGTTGATGCTTTTAGGTTCTTAGTGAAGTAGATTAAATTTGATAAAGGAATGCCACATACCTTCATATTCACAGAGAATAGCTGACCAGTGATCATTTTACTATCATTCACTTAAATGTGGAAGAATATGCATTTTCATATGCTTGCAAAGTACATATTTTCTTAATGGAAAAAGGTAGCAAGTGGGCAAAAACGACCAAAGGAAACCAGGTAAGGGTGAAGTTGGAAGCTGGAGGTGGCACTCCTGAATAATATACCAAAGAGGATGTAAGTCAAGAACTGCACAGCATAAAGCTGCCCTTTAGGTCCTCTTTGTTTATTATGCAAAGTGAAATGGAAAGCGGTCATTACGGTGTGTTCATCAAAGCACTGATCTGTCTGGTTAAAATGATGAGGCCACTGGGATTGCCCTTTACCTGTGATCCAGCACTGATTTTTGTACTATTTATACCATTTTCCTCTTTCCTCTAAATAGTATTTTGTATGTTATGTGAGACGTAGAGTTGGAGGATTTAAGGAAAATCTACAGAATATATATGTGGCAAATTTACCATGAAGATAATATTTTAAGTAAGATGCACTTTTGTACTATTAAACAGGTATATAGACAGCAACTTTGTGCTTTTGTAGAAAATCCTTGTTTTTCAACAATATTACAATTCAAATCTAGGCTTTTCTGAGTAAATTGTAAGGTATTTATAATTTCCAGACCTCAGATGTTCTGAACTTTTATATCTTAGTTGTTTTAAAGTACACTTCTCTATAATTTACTTTCTATTTGATTGTAATTTTTGTGTCTCTCTCTCCTCTGCTTTGCTGCTTTTTGTCTATTTTAGTGTACTTTAAGGTTTACATGTAAATGACTCCCGATCCATTCTTTAATGATATAGTGCTCGGTTTAGATTTCTCATGGAATAACATGCAAATGCATGGTGAAACCTCTTTCTGTCCTGTGGAAAAACATTTTCTGGCATGTATTTGTACTGTATCACCAAAATATTTCCAGTCATGTGTGTTTTCATTCAGGTACCTCCTCCCATAGAAAATAAGCACTGTCTGTAACTTTCCGCTCTCCAGTTAGTAAGAAAGAAAAGGCTGGGTCAAAAACAGAGTCCCATTTCAGTCTTGCCAATTCAAAATCTGAGCCGCCCTCTGAATTTCCAGGGTCACTGTGTACCTGTCCTGGGTACTTAATATTTGCCAAACATATTATGAAATAATTGTCCAGTGACAAATTGAGTCTGTATATAGGCAGGAAAGCTTCAGAAAGTGCATTGAAGAAACATAGCAGTAATATCTATATAAATGATAAATCTGACATTCAGAAGACTACCAGATGTCTGGATTTCCCTAGACAAGTATTTTTCTTTCTGCCTGGTAATTCTATCTTGGGAGATTGTGGGAAGTTCTATATTTTTCTGAGATTTCTACTATTCAGTAGTTACAGCTAGGCAGCTATATGTCTGAAAAGTCTGGACATGTCCACATTGTCTGTATAGTAAATTCAGTGTGCACCAAAGTCATGATTTACTCTGTATGTAGGTACTGTTTCCCATGGATTGGACTTACTGTGGAAGTTTTAAATGGAAAATGTTCACATATTTCTGTCTGGAAATCCTGGGCAAAAATAGGGTAGCCATAAATATTTCCCATGATAAAGAATAAGCTTGATTTTCAGCTTTTACCACAGAGACTTTCCCTACTCTTTCAGTTTACTACCTTTTCATTGGGTGAACTAATTTTCTGAATTAATAATTAGGTGACTGCTCACGCTTCCTTTGCGTATCCTCCTTCTTTCATCTGCATCTTAGAGTTTCTGGCATAACCTTGGCATGCATTTAGAGATATTTTAAGGTAAATTAGACACCTACTTCACTCTAAAAATCTGCGCCTGTGTCTTTTGCTGATCAACTTTCCTTTTGATCTTTCCATCTCCAAATTCCCTCTCCCTGATCACTATACCTTTCCTTTAATGCCTTTCATTTTCCCTCCTGCTTTTCTACTTCAGGAAGAAAAAGACACTTTTCAGACTCTTCTCTTCTTGATTTGTCTGATCACTCCTCCATTTCTGCTTCCTTGCCCCAGTACTGCAACTTTTTCAGACCTGTCCTTTGCTGTAATACCTATTGCTTCAGAATGCTCTGTGACTTAGTTCTTGTCAACACCTAATGTTATCTTACCTCTATGCCCAATTTCAATCTTTGCCTTTATCTCTTTGCTCCAGCAAAGACTAGCAGTAAGTCTTCCTATCCCCTCTTTTCTCACCAGTTGTTTCTCTTACGTGAGCTATTGCCCACTAAATAAGACAGATGATAACTGGGAGCAAGGAGTGTTTCTCACCCTGTGATTTTGCAGAGCACCATGTACATTTTTAATAACACCACTTTATAAACAATAGACTCCATAACTATCAATGCCTTCTATATATTAAACAGCAAATTACAAAGCAGTTGGCAGGTTTCTGCTCCAAACTGCACTGGGAGACTGTCCCAAGCTTTAAATTTTGGTCACCCTTCTTGTGGCATCTTCCTCTAGTAGCTGCACATGTAGTTTGTTCTCTGGTCTTCTTCCAATATCTTATATACTGTTGGAAATAACTTTCATTTAGTTAGTGCTTTCTGAAAAGGAGATCCTGTGTTGGAGGCTTAATGAAACAATGAAACAGCGAATCTGAAGAAAACCAGGCTCCTGTAAAGTCCAGGCAATGGCAGTGCTATTTTCAGAAACAACTAGATCCGTGTAGGAACTCATTTGAGAGCTGATCCATGTGGTCTATAGAAGTAACCTGGCTCTGCGGTTACAGTTCTTCTGTGGATGAACTATTCCTGTATGTTAGAAGAACTAGAAGGGAAAGAATGGAGCATGAATTTCACAATCCACATTAAAAAATGCTGGTAATGTACAAGTTATTTTTACTATATATACATACATTGCTTTGCACATTATTTTTAACAGACCAACAATTAGAGTCATTGCTCCCTTAATATGATATGCTCTCTGTTTTAAAGTTGACATGGCTGGTCTGTTTGCCTTCCTAGAAATCTCTCCCAAATCCAAAAATTCAACCTTGTTTCTTAGATGCTTGCATAAAAATGGATCTTGACCTTCTCTTAAAAAATTCCAAGACTTTAGAAAAATCCAAGCTTCATTTTTGGGATGCTTCAATTAACTATTTTTAATCCCACTATTTAGTTTCAACGTTTTTAAATTCAAGAAGGTAATGGATGTTGTTCACTGTTGTTAATAAGAACCCCACTGTCACTGTTACTTGGTCTGCAGAAGAGGGGTAGCCTGGAGAACCCACCTTTTGAGAGGTTCTTAACAGAGAGGGAGAGTGAATGTTCATCTTTTGGGTTGCTACTGTTTCACTGACATTAACATTGTTAAAAAAGAGCTTCTGTTGACACTAATTTCTTGGAATATCTGCAAATTCCTATTAAGAGAGCTGTAAGTCTCTAATATGCTTGATGTATGCCTAGAAAATAGTGTTAATTTGGTAGAAATGGAGTTCAAGCTATTTTTAACAGATATACCACCACCTGTATCAGCAGAATCTAATGCTGAGGTTTAAAAAAAAATTAATTTTCACATTCTGGCTCAAAACTGAAGTTAGAGTTCAAAACCAAAACTAGGACTATGCATTCCTCTGTACTTATAAATAAAATCTTTATTGACTGAGAGTGCTGGTCGTTTGTTCTATATATTTCCTTCTTCTCCCACATATTTTTTCCTCCTTGCTGATAAGCTGCTGCAATAAACTTCAAAAGACAAGACGGCTTATTTGCTTTTTGATTTAAGCACCTTTAAGAAAGATCTTTTAAAAGAAATAGATACACTGATTAATATACCCAACATATCTCTAAATTTATAGCACCCTTTTTTGTTCTATCTGAATTTACAAACCTTTCCTCTTTTAAATGAATTTTAGAGGAACAAGAGTGTTTGATTTTGCTTTTTTTTTAGCTACAATCTCAGTTTGTTCTACCTGTCAAAGATGAAATATTAGTACATTAAATGTTATTTCTTCTTTTGTTTTAAGGGTGACCTGCTATTTCAGTGTTTGCTTTTTTTTTTTTTTTCTCCTTTCCCCCATCTCTCGTCAACTAATTGATGACTATGCAACAGAGATGAACTTGAACAGGACTGTATCGAAGATCAGTTTGTGTTTATTTTGGTACTAAAGAGGGTTTTGTTCAAGGCTATCTACCCTTCTTTTATTTTCTGAGCTTATTTCTTTGAACACATCTTATTGCAAATTTGGCTCTAATATCAAGTACACCAACATTTTTTTGCTGAGTACTACTAAGCTGTTGCCTTGTTTTTCTAATCCTAGAAGTCATAGGTAATGCAGATATTTATCTTCCTGATGGCGCAAGATTGTTTGCAGCATCACACCCATGAACTTTATTTAGTCTTGTTTTGAGTGACTAGGCCAAGACTGACCAGATCTCAGTGACAGGAAATTATTCCTGGCATTCATTCAAGTTTTCCTTGAGTCAGTTCTCATTTTCCCTGTACCCCCTTAAGCTGTTATTTTCCCTCATTTATCTGTGCCTCTGTTCAAATGACAGTCGTGACAATTCATATAAAATCACATATGCTTTTGTTTGTCTGAGTGATACTTTCATCAGTAAGAAAGCCTGGTATTCTCATGATCTTTACCTTCTGAGTTGTTCTATGTCTGTATTACAGGCTTCCTCCCTCTCACACCAGTATAAATCAGAAGGTGTTGGTAATGCCACAGTCAGGATAAATCTAATACTTTTAGCATCCTTCCTGAATTCTTGACCAGGCTTTTAGCTAATAATATGTCAGCATAAACTCCATGGAAATCAATAGTCACCTATATCACCATGGATTGGGCCCAAGGTATTATGTGATTTAAAGCATGTTATTTTTTCTGCAAAAACAATTTTATGTGCTATTGATTTTAGAGTTATACTGCTCTTTGGGTTCCTCTTCTTTTCTAGAGCAGCGTTCAAGGACGTCATGGACCCCAGATCTGGGGTGGGGGTGGGGGCAAGCCATAGCTTATGATGTACTTGTGCCAGTAGCAGCATCTGCTGTTTGCTATTTTCTTTGGACTCAGATTTGAGCTGGCAGAAATTTACACATGGTGATCTCTTTGGATATTGGCTTCTGAAAACAAGAAGACCCCCGGGTTTTGATTAAGGGACATTTTAAACAAGTGCTTATGATCTGTGATGTGATGGTTTTCTTTAGAAATGCAGGTTTCCTGCATTCTATCAGGGTTTAATTCTGATATGAACCCTGTTCAGTTCTCTCTGCATTTAAGTTTTACACCAGCAGAGATCCAGTGACTTCAGCAGACGCATTACTACTCTTGAATGGTAAAACAGGACATGCAAATCTTTATTTATGTATGAGCAAGCAAACGTTGCACCTGTCTGGTTGTGTAGACGTGTGCAGATAAATTGGAATCAGTGAACCCGTACTGATTTACAATGGTCAAGCATATGGCCAAGCCTGAGGATAAGAAATGAAATGTCTGTGTTGCAGAGGTTTGGAATCTACAAAACATCTACTCTGACCTATGTAATATAACCTGTATTCACCAGGTTATCACAGTGCTGAGGTCAACAGCTTCTCTTGGTTCAAGGGTAATTATTCTCAGTTTAAGTACACATGAACTTCTTTGACTCCTTCAAGAATCAGAACCCATTGTGAAGCAAATGAAGTAAAGCAAAAGTATAAGATGAAACAAGCTATGTACAGAATAATAAGATCAAAGAACTGATCCTGCTAAGGTTTACACTTGTCACTGATTTTCACAAGCAGAGATGACTATGCAAGGACAAAGGTCATGAAAAATTGCTTTGAGCTGTTCAAAAGAAACAGCAAAAATTCTTGTGCATTTGTGCATGCGAAGCATAAACTTGTCAGTCCCATCGCTCTGTATTTTAAAAAATCATTAGGATAAACGGTCTAAATTCTCTGCATATCTCATTTCATTAATTAGACATGTTTCTCACATGAGGATGCCTGTTTCTTTGCCTTCATGCCCTTCTTGTTTTCATGGTTCCTTATGCTGGATTAGACTAATATTTCAGACTTATAACAGACATCTATCAAACCGTACTATAACAATTGGTAGCAGACTGTCTATTACCTGGGTATACTGGTGTATCTTTTACAAAAGCAGCTGAGAAATAGCTAAAAATGGTTGGGGAATAGGGGAAAAAAAAAGGCAAAACACAAATATAAGAGGAGTATGCCACTGCAGGCAGTCCCTCAGCCAGGGAAGATTGAGTGAAAAAAGAGTAAAGGTTTCCAGTCGTTGATTCATACCTTATGAGAGGTTTCTTTAATGATTGTTCTTTCATGTAGCCAAAGCAATGCTCATTTATCAGTCTGTGGTTTAATACAAATGCATCAGGATGAAAACTGAAGGAGGATGAAGGTTAAATGACTGGCACACCCTAACAGAAACTACAGGTCTGATGAATGTCTCAGAAAGCTGACTGAAAGAAAATCTGTTTTCAATAGACCCTGAAAATAACAACAAAAATGAAGTGAGCACATTTTGATTTAATGGTACATTTAACTAATTCTGAATTACTGTAGAACTCTTTTGGAAGTGTTTCTCATAGCAGCATTAATACCAAATGAATTCATTGAGATCAGTGTTATTGCAGTGAATAATAGGAAATAAATTAATATAATTATGGGGAAATAAAAGTGTAGGCAAAATAATTTATACATGTAATTCTTCATTGCTAAACTCCTATTTGTTCGTTCTTGCATTACGGTCTCTATGCATTTCCCTACTCTCACTGCTGAGGCAGAGTTAGTAATTCTGGTGATTCACATGTGAGGTAGAGTATTGTAATCCCCAGGGGGTTTTGCTCATTCATACCTCTGTGTGTGTGTATCTCTAGACTTCCAAGGTGGTATCAGAGATATCCTTGTAAATCTTAGGGGACTGATTGACTATCGGTGATTTTGCTGAGTTTTACAGCAGAGAAGGAGACTGTAAAACTTGTCCAGGGTTGAATTTGAATATGTGAATAACGGTTTCAGCCCAACAGTCTTTTTTTCTATCTCAGTGCTCCATTCATTTACGCTGACATAAGTCTAGGGTAACTTATCTGAGGTCAGTGGAATTACATCAATGTAAAATTAGAGTAAATGAGAGGATAACCAGGTCTCCATGTATATTTCTTCTAGGAGAGCTCTTATTATTTGATGATCAAGTCAGCAAAATGAGGAATAATTTTCTTTATTATGTAAATAATGCAATTATAAATCAAGCTAAATTTATTCTGACTTTTTCAGTCAGATTTCCTCCCATGGTATGTGAATGAATCAGATAAAGAGGATTCCTCTGCCTATCTGATTATACAACTCATATTTGTAAATTTAAAGGAAGAGTAGAACAGAAGGCTTGTGGAGTCTGATGGAGAATCTTTATTTGATAAACTAAGGAGAGGAATTTGACCTAGATTAATTAAAAAAATTAAAAGGCAGTAGGATTAGTTAAGCTTTACTTTCCTAAGTATGGCTATTTAAATTTAGTAGAGAAGCTAGCCAGCAGTTTTATTCATTTCTCTTAGTGTTTGAGGAGCTTCGTGCTTTTATGATGAAATTTTGAGGTTTCTCCATGAGTGCTGTTGGAAACATCAAGGCTCTTCCAGCCTCTCCAATTGGACATCCTTTCAGGAGTAGGGTTTCTTTCTAGGAACTGGATGTTAGTGCTTAGGTGAAGTCACTTGTAAAAGAAAAAAAAAAGGTAATTCCTGAATTTAGGGATACTTCTGTGGTCCAGTATGCAGTATAAAAGAAACTGGAAATATTTTCTCATTCTGTCTTGATGATACCTCATCTGCCATGAGCCTAACCTGTGATGGCTGAGCATGTGCTACCATGTGTTGGAGGAGACTTCTGCAGTCCTTCTCAGGCAGCTAGGCAGGAATGGCCTGGAGCATGCTCCACCACAGCAGATACCACAAAGAACTTGCTTTTTCCTACCGTACTGATAGATTTTACATCTGCATATTGCTAAAGGGCTCTCCTGGGTCCCACTTTTCTGTGAATGGTGAGGAATGTTCTTTATACTTCCGTTCAGCTGTAATCATAAAGAATGCGTAATATTTTCTAGCTATTAATCCCTATTGCTGGGGTCAGTTTTGGCTTCAAAGTGTGTCTTGAGAGTTTGGGGGGCTTTAACTTCACTGAAACTAGTTTATCTGTTTCTACTTTTCTCATCAGCCTTACTTAATCAGAAGGAAAACCTGGCCGTAAGTCAGAGCTGAGAGTCTATTTTTTTGATTAAAAAACCCAAAACAACTAAACACCCCCCCCCCCCCCCCCCCCCAGTTTTGATATAGAAGCCTTTGCAAATTCATGTCCCCATTTTCAGCTGTACAGGTAATTGGTGCCTGGCAGCTCATTCCTGCTGTATTTCTTTGGCTTGGCTTTGTGTTAATTACCTAAATTTACTCATTTAGAGGCATCACTGCATGTGGTTTGGCAGGAACATGTTTTCGTAAAGAGACTTTCATGTATGCTTTTCTGCCTGCACTGGAAGCTGCGTTTACTGTACTGTACTTCAAAATGTTATTGTTTGCTTTATTTAGTCAGATAAACAAATATTATGATAATGAAAAGTCCATGAACAAATGGTGACAACAGCAGAGCACTAAACATAAGAATTAATTAACAAGAACAGTCAGCTATCCCAGATGTCTGATGTAATTTTGAAGAGAGAACTTGAAATATTGAAGATGTTCAAAGCAGCACTTAGGAGGGTGAAAAACATCCATGCACTTTAACATCTAAATTACAAATGTGATCTCTGTATCTTATCTACTGGCTTATAAATGAATGATACAAAGACTCGCATGCCTACCGTTCATTAGGTGCAATAAAAGAGGGCTATTCCTATGCCTGTTTTCTGCCCATGTGGTTCTTCCTAGTTCTGGATTTTTTGTCAGGATGGGCCAGAAGCCAATGGATGGAGCAGGGATTCTCCTCGTTGTCAGTAGTTCAGAACTTTGCATGTTTTTCATGGCCAGCGTTTCTAACATCATAGCCATTTGCACCAATTTCTAATCTCTCTTACTTGTTTTGAAAATCTGATCCAGAGCTCATGAAAGTTAAAGGATCACACTGAACCAGGAATGTTTCTATTATGTTGGTGCTTTCCCCCATTTCTTTTACCACACTCTGTGCTACATGACCGCTGTACGCATCTAGCCTTACTCTGTGCTGGGATTTCAAGGACCCATTTGAAAGCCAGTTAAAATGTGAGGTCCTGCTGTGCATGTTAGGGTCCAGGTATCTGAAACTATGGTTTACCTCCGATATGTCCTGATCCATGCAATGCCGTTATTTTATTTGGTTGTAAACAGCAAGTTGCTCAGAGGTTTCAGTTAACCTTGGACAGCCTGAATCAGTGCACATCACTATTTAAGCTAGTGGACCTGTGCTGGTACAAAAGCTGTAAATAGCATCTCAGCTGCCGACCTTGGCAGGACCAGTCTCTAGGGGGCCAGTCTTCCTGGTGGACATTGCCATCCTGTAGTTCAGGTCCTTCCTGAAGAAAGGGGACAAGCTAGATTCGGTATTGCAAACTTCGGCATAACCATATGCAGTTTAATTACATCTGGCAAAGTTATACTCAGGTGTTCTGGGAGGCAGGGAAGAGCTGCTCATATTTTTTCTTCTTTCACTGCTGTTAGGTCAAGGCTAACTAGAATTTGCTCCTGAAGAAAAATTGTGTTCAGAGGTGGTCTGCCTGCCTCAGGTATGACCTTGGGAATTTAAAAAAAAATAACAAGTCCTTGCCTCTCTTAGTTAAGCAGATAACATCATGGGGGAAGGTTGGTTCTGAATCCAGATAAAGATAAATGTGAGGTTTGACTTCACTGGAAACAAGAATTGGCCCCATGTGCTGAACCTGATTTGTAAAATGAGGAAATACTCACTAAAGCAGAGCATCGGCATATTTTCAAATTAAGATCACAGTGAAAATGAATACAGTGCACTCTGGTTATTTAACTAACTAGATAGATATGAGAAATTCTGTCTCCCATGACTAACACAGGATGCCTTTTGATCTCAGTACAATAAGAAGGAAGACAGAGCTGCTGGTTGTCTTAACAGTGTTGATTTTGTATACTCAATAAAAGGTTCGTAGAATTGCAAACATTTAGAGTGAGTATATATTCTCATGTAGTCATTTTTCCATGGCCACATTATCTCCATTTAGGATGACTCTCTTTCTCTGTTCTTGCTCCATCTGAGAACTAACCATTTGCGTGCCATTTCTTTTTCGTAACAGCAAGCAACCGTGACCTGTGCTGAGGCCTCCTAGAGAGAAAATGCAGTGTAGCAATGTCAGGGTCTACCTGATGGGCTTTCTCCTAAGACAATTTGAAGTCCATTTAGGATGGAGCTGATTCTTTCCCACTTCTATTTCACATATTATCAGTTTCTCTTTGTTCTGCCAGATATTTTATCAGCTTCTCCCATCTTACAGCACTGGGGGATTTCCAGGATCCTGGCTATGGTGTGAACGTGCAATAATGGAAGGAAATCCTTGCATGGTGCTGAGCACCACTTCTGCAGGAGGGAATTCTTGCGTCATGGGGAAAGCCTGCTTTTCCAGCCTCCTGCTACATATCTGGCTTAACAAGGTGGGTGTTGCCTGCCCTGTGACAGTGTTTAGGCATAAAATTCCAGCTGGAAACATAGTTATGTGGGGGAGAAGCATGGAAAGGGCAGCACAGTAACGTAGGAAGGTGGGTAGGCAGCTGACCATGGGACAAATGGCCAGGTGGAATGGCTTATATAAATTCATCTAGCGGACACATTGCTCCCTTCAACCAATCTGTTATTCCTGCAGGCAAGTGGGGGCTGAGCTGATGTTTCCCTTGTCAATAACCTGAGGCAAGGGACGAGGAGGCAGGGTCATCAGGGAGAAGTGAAATGGGGCTGAAAAGCAAAGCAGGTCCTAGGAGAGAGGATATTGCCATGAACGTGATAAGAAATACATAAGAAGATTTTTTTTTTTTTTTTTTTAGAAAGGAGACAAGAGAGATAGAAGAGAGCAGGTAAAAGAGAGACAGTTATGAACAGAAAAGTGAAAAAAGTTCTAGACAGTTGTGAAGGAAAAATGGTGGTGCTTAGTACAAGGAGTATAAGGAGGAATACAGAAAATTTAAATAAGGAAGTACAGAAACAGAAAAGATTACAGACTTTTAGGACTGTTTATTTCCTTCTGTTTTATTGGCAGACATTTTTGAAAGGCTTTAGGAAGGAGGTCAGGTCAGATGATAGCCAACTTCAGATTACTAAAACCAATACTGCCAACTATTTCTCTTCAAACAACTGGCATTGTTTGCTATTTTGAGTTAATATCTTAATGACATGACTGCTTACATTTTATTCTGGTTTTCAGTGTTGATCTTGCTTCCCTCAACAGCCCTAACAAGACTCTGAAGTGACATTATGAAACAGTGGTGTAGCATTGAATTATTTTTAAGGTAAAAAGACTTTAAAAGTGTAATATTACAGGCACTTGTTGGAGCAACTTCAGGGGGTAGATTCCAAATGTAGTGTGTATAAGAATATATAATAGACTTAAATATCAACATTGGAGTTCTTACTTCACAAGTCTGTACCACGAGTATCATAACTGAATAAAAAGGCTTAAAAATATGAAATGAGTTGAACCCATCTTGCTGTGAAGCTCAGAACCTAGAAGGAAAATACACTTCATGCGTGTTATTTGCAAAGAAATCATTATTGTTACATCCATCTCTAGATTTTTAGGACACTTGATTTTGAACATTTGGATTGGCAATACAGAACAGTAGCAGAGTAAAAATAGGATCTGTAGACAGCCTGTGGCAAAGGGCAAGTTTAACGCAAGCATAGTCAAACTCATCCAGCTGTGTCTAAACCAATCCTGACCATATACCAGGGACTTGTTGGAGCAGATTGCAGCTCCTGCCTAGTTTATGCCTCCAGAATTCCTTTCTTGGGGGACTGGGGGAGGTAACAAGAAAACCAGATACAGGAATTTTGGCTGCAGTTAGCAGTTACCCGGGTCACATGTTTGGATTGTGTTAGGAGTTCAGCACTGCCCTGAGGCTTTCCCCCGCCGCCTTCCCTTGACCACTGCACTCTGTGGAGGTCTGTGTTTTCTGCATGTCTCCCAAACAAGGAAGATCCTTACCTAAATCATTATAGTCCACCTTCCACTTCAGAGAAGAGACTACAGCTCATGTTATAAATGTACATGAATCTTGAGAAAGTGTGCCTCAGGCCATTGAAGATTTTTGTACTGCACTTATGGCAGAAGAGAGGTGAGGAAGCCATGCCGGTGAGGTTTAAGTATTACCCCTACTCCTCTCCATTTCAGTACTGGAAGAGGACTGCTGAGAAACGCTGCCAGGAAATACTGTGTTCCTCACACAGCCAATTACTTGCTGCAGCACCTGTGAGTTTCTTCAGCCCAGTGGACAGTCAGTGAAAGGATGCAGACCCAGTGACCAATTTCTAAATAATTCAAACAGCTTTTAATCCCCTGAGTTTACAGCAAATACTTGTTTCATTCCACTTCGCTCTGATACCTCTTATTTGAGGGAATAACCTTCACTGTGTCCCTCATCACTTCTCTGCCCCACGGCACATAGTGCCAAAAGTAATGATGAACTCCAGTGCTACCATCAACCTCATCTAACTGCAACAGCATCATAAGATTCCAGTTTTGCAGCCACTTTACATATCATACACTTTAATTTTTCCTCCCTTTTCTTACTTTAAATGTTGGTTTTTTTACAGGAAACTTTTTTTTTTTTTTTTTTTTTTTTTTTCCTGAGGAGAAAATATGGCTGTAATAAACAAGGTCTGACTCTCTTCTCAGGAAATCTCTTTTCCACTGAGGGACTCAGCTGTTCATTATTGAGTATTCTTCATTTTGAATGTGTTTCTGACTTACATAACTTAAACAATTCTCACTCTCTCTCCCCTCTGTTTATATGGAGGAAAGTATATAAAAATGGTTGAAGGAGAAAACAAGAGACATCTTCCACCTATCATTTACCAAAATTAAAATCTCTTAACATTGATATTTGGTAGTAGGTAATTCAACAGCAAGCTGGCTCTTTTGGTGGTGTGTGTGGTGGCTGTTTTACTCAGAGAAAGTGGTGTGTAGGGAGCAGCCAGAAACAACCATAAACCAAGTGGAAGACAGAGCGTATGAAAGCGGTACCACGGGCTCTCAGTGTAGAGCATGTTCTCTGTAACTGCTGAAGCTCTTGCTCGGAAGAAAAATTATCCCTTTTGATCCTGACACAAAAGCAAACGTCAGGAAAAAAAAAGGTTTTAGCAGATATCCTCTGGAATTTGCGATAGTTTATTTAATTTTTCTGGGTCTCTTTTTCCATTATCTCAGAAAGGGGGATAACGATCCTTCTCTACCCACTGTGGATGCAGAGCTATGAGTTCATTGCTGTTTGTAAAGCACAGGGAGATCCTTAATTGGAAGGATCAAACATTTCCTCAATTGGAAAAAACAAACATCTTGAATAAATAATTTTGTACTGGGCATTTTCTTAGTACTAAGTATGAAATGGTCTTAATGGCCTTGGATACGCAGCAAGGTTTAATCTCCTCCCAGGCGGCCATTAATTCTGGAGAAACACCCAATTTTTTCAACAACTGGTTGCTTTAGTAATGAATATTTCTAATGAGAGTAGAAACTGGTCACAATCAATACATAGTACAAAGCACCTACTGGTTTACTTCAGGTGGTGATGTTATTATTGTTAGCATTCATAGTTTAAAAAAGTTGACTGCTTGCAGTTAATTTATTAGGTTCTTTAATGTCACACTGGAAAAAACATCCTTTGGATGAGAGCTAAGTTGGACCCTTTGGAAAGCTAACAGAATGTGCATTAAATCTGAGCAGAATTAGGAATTGTTTATGGTCCACATCAGAGACAGTTTTATTCTAAATTTACCTGTGGTTAGTGAGAACAAGTTTGAGCAACGTTTGCTTTATCCACTGGCCTCTGAGTTCCTGAAGATTTTGAGGTGTTTCTATTGTTCATAACCTGCCTGCCTCATCCTTGAATAGGAAATTTGTCAAAGAATGGTAGAGTATATTGCAGTTCTTTGGTGTTTCAGGAAGAAGATAAGGTGTAAACAATGTTGCCAGAAATGTGGTGGTAGTATTCTCCTACAATGAGTGCAGACTTACAAATCACAAGAAGCCAGTCTTTTTAGAGACAGCTGTCATCAATACTCATTAGAAATACCAGACCCTTACACTGTTTATAGAGCAAGGATTTAAAAAATTGAATGAGATAATCCTAAAACCTGCCGCACATTTAAATACATCCACTTGCATGAACACCCATGGCATTCACTGAAAGGCTTCCACTTCTGATTGTTCTGGTGATATACTGCTGTACTGAGGCTCCTAAAATAAATTAAGTCCTATTATCTTATAACTACTCTTATTGGAAAACACGTCATTGTTATGTATGACCTCTATGGAGGGTGTCATTAAGATAGGGCAGAGTGTTCCGTTCCGTAACTATATACATTTTGCAGGTTAATCTTAATGATAGTGCATAGGTTCAAATTATGTCATTTTTCAGCTTCCTTGAAAGTCAAGAATTTGAACCTCTTGAATAGACTCAGATTATGAACACTGTTCATGTAACTTTATATCTTGCAAGTCTCCTTTAGTGCTCTGTTATTAAAATATTATGAAAAATGAAAGAGCTCTGATTAAATATGCCTGCATGGATAAATTTACATTAATGTGAGATGATTAATTATAAGTTAATACCCCGTTCAGAAAAAGCATTTTAGGTGGCATAATGAACAGGGTGCAATGATAATCCCACAACAGTCCTCTGTTGAAGCAATCAAAAGCCAGACACAAAGTGCTATTATGCGTTTTGGAGTTGTGCTAATAATAATCGCTATTCTGAGCTCCCACTCAGCTGTACTCTCTTTGCACCACAAGATGTCACTACACAATCCAGGATGACTTTTAGCTTTTAATTTTTATTTTTATTTAAGATTTCTTAAGCTAAACCGAGAAACATGTTTATTTCTTTTCTTTTTATGTGTTCTTGAGGAGAAAATAAAGCTCATAGGATAACCTACAGTGAACACTCATCATGCCTTTTTAATAAACTAGTGGGTATAGACCTGTTGGAAGCTTGGGAACAACCTCCACCTCTATTTCTTTGAAACTATAGCATATAGATCCTGCCAGCAGTCCTTGTGAAACTGTTGATGATCCAGAAGAAATCCAGAAGTGTTTTTATGGCAGTTGTTCCTAAGTGCTTAAGGAGGTTATTCCACTATTCACTTTTCCTGCTCATCTCTCCAAAAGGTAGTGCTGGGGGACACGCTTTGTCATCTCTTACTACCACAGACATCCAACTAGGTGGAAGTAAAGTGCATAAGAGTATTAAGTTTTCAAAGAATTGCACCCATTCTAAAATATAACAGCAATTATTTCCTCTACTTCATGCTGTCCTGGTTTTCAGCTGGGATAGAGTCAATTTTCACAAGAACCTGGGAGGGAACACAACCAGGACAGCTAACCCAAACTAGCCAAAGGGGTATTGCATACCATGTGATGTCATGCTCATCTATAAAGGGGGAGCTGGCTGGGAAGGAGTTGCTGCTCAGGGACAGGCTGGGCATTGGGTTCCGGGTGGTGAGCAAAGTGCAGTGTGTATCACCCGTTTTGTATATTCTGTTATAAGCACTGTTGTTACTTTCCTCTCCATTTGCTGTCTTAGTAAACTGCCTTTATCCCAACCCACGAGTTTTACCTTTTTCTGCTGATTCTCCCCCCACAACCCATGGTGGGGGGGGGGCAGGAGTGAGCAGATGGCTGTGTGGTGCTCAGCTGCTGGCTGGGGCTAAACCACGACACATGCTACAATTAAGCAGTGATAATATGGCAGCCTACAGATGCCAGCCGCAGAAATAATCAGTTGAAAGGATAATCACTGACAGAGGAGATCTCATTTTCTGTATTCCTGTTTTAGTGGAAAAATGTGTGTTTAATTCTTTCTTTCTTAGATTTATTTCTTGGGAGGACTGTGATCTTTCACACTTCTGTCATATTTGGCCTGGATTTGTTAACTTTTTTTTTTTCTGGGAGATTAGATAAGGACATGCTGTCTACACATATGCCTCTTTATGGCTGCTGCCTAAGTAAGTACTGTAACTTCAAGATAAGGCCAACACCACAGTCAGAAAATGTTCTCTGGGAAAACCTTGTGCAAATGAACACTTCGTCTTACCTCAGCTCTAAGGGAGGGATGAGAAAGTCACACCTAAAGTATCTTTTAAGTGACTCTGCAGTCAAAACGTGATTCTATCTTCTGACCTGAGGCTGGCTGAGGTGCACAGCATGGAAATTTAAGCCAGCCAAAAATATTTATTTACAACCTAAAGATAAATTGGGGAATTCTGAGAGCAAGGACTGCTGTATTCAGTTATACATGTCTTTTGCCGAATTCAAACTCCTAATGGAAAAAGGATATGATAGGTCTTTTCTCTGATGCTGCGCATCAACAATATCTCTACAGCAAAAGAAGCACAGAGCCTAGTGCTCAGGTCTTGCTGATTAGGTCAGAGAAGAGCTAAAGTTCAGATGCTTCCTCTTAATTCTGTGATATTAAGTGTACACCTAAGTTTTGTTAGGACCATGGCTGATTCCTCTTTCTCACTCTTACACTTTGATTTCTTTTACTGATTCTATGCTGTTCTCTTTTGACTTTCTTCAGGTAAAATTTTGCCAGAGGACCCTCTGAAATACTCGCAAGGGCATCTGCCTGGCACTGTACCCACAGTGCTTCTGGGCAGCCATGGGAAAGTCCCTTCAATCCTTTGGTCTGACCCATCCTTGCTCCTGGCCTGGCTGCACATTACCATCACAGCCGTACATTACAATCTGTCCCATCTCATAACTTATTTCACTGTCCAGAGTTTCCTAAATGCCACTTGTTTAGATAAAATAGCTCTGTGGTATGGCTGGGTCACCAAGTGCTTTTCTTCCTAGCAGCCAGTCAGTCCACCTCCCCAGATGCGTTGCTGGACAAGGCTGTGTGTAGGCAAAGACCTTCTTGGACAGGCTATGGCCATACAGAGGTGACTTGCTGGCTAAGGAGGCTGACTATGGTTGCAGACGGCTTCCAGGAGAGCGGTGCTGTGCCATGGCAGAGGCAGCGAGGGACCTGGGTCAAGGATGGTAACCCCTGTTTTGTTAGTTAGAGAGAAACAAAAAGAAGTGTTTTCAGCCAGTGTCTGAGGTACTCCTGATGTTCTTGAGAAAAGGGCCACTGCTTACCCTGTATGTGGTGTGTATGGCCGTGTTTTCAACTGGTGGGATGTTGGTCACCAAGCAGGGAAGGGATAGTAGACACCCAGAGGGAAGGAGGCATCATAAACCTGTTTTTTTTCACCCTCTAACTTCCTCTGGAAAGGATGGTATTGAAACATTTGGTCTCCCCACGTGATTCTCACAGCCCTGGCAGTGTGTCAACAGTGGTGGTGTTATAAATGTTATTTATGCCTTTTTAAGCAAGTGTCCACTCTTTTCCCCCACTGCCTTTTAGTGCCCAGGTGACAGCATTGCATACCCTCTCCCTGGAGGAGGTGACATCATTGAAAAGCTAACTGACAATTCCTGCAGAGCCAAGAGAGGCAAGGAAGAGCTCCAGGACTGAAGGCTCACAGGGATGAAGAAGAAAATTGAAGAAATATGTAGTGTCATTCTCCAGTTACACCTGGGACTTAGCTGGGATTTGGGGCCACTGCATACTTTGGCTTATGCCTGGCACTGGCCAGGGCAACAACCTCATAATTGCACTTGCATCTGAGCACAGATATTAGAGAAAGGAACAGAGATCAGGAGATACTTGTGGCAGTGTCTGAATGTGATGAGGGCATAAAGGGGTGCTACAGCCCCAACCACAGAGTGGGAATGTCTTTTTTGCATTTCTAGAGCAGTGTGCTGGTGGCAATATTTTCCTTGTGAGATGGGAGAGAGGCCTTGTCCTCTCCTTCTGTAAGCCTTCCTCCTGTTTATGCTGGTTGTAATGAGCCTTGAAAGAAGGACACACCTTTTATTTCAAGTGACAGGGGCTGAGAGTCTGCTGGTAGCTCATGTGTGGTTGCTGTCAGGCACCAATGATGCAAGCCTCCTTGCACCCACCAGCAATTGCTGAGCTCTGTGCATCACTCAGCTGGTGAGGTAGGACCTGATGCTTTGTTAGTGCTACTTTTCATGCTGGTGACAAGGATAAACAGTGGCAACAGTTCTGAGCAGCTGAAAATTACACTTGATGAATTTTTGGCAGGATGAGAAAGTGCAGTTATACTCACATCCATGTCAATTTATCAGTGGCTTACCCAATGGCAGCACCTAAGTACATAGATCCATGACTCCAGGGGACGTACATCAGAGTGCAAAACCAAGAAGACTTCGTGCAGACAGCAAATGAAGCTACTGTTGGTGGCCCACGGTGGCCTCTGAGACCATGGAGCAGGAGACATTTCTGTCTCTACACATAACCACAGCAAGTGTGGGCCCTCTCTAGGGGACATTTGAATGCATCTTGTTTAGTTGCTTTTTAGTACAGAAGTCATCATTAGGAAGTGATAAACTGGAGGACACGTGGCCTCACAGACTCCTGTGATATAGACAGGTACAGGGAACTAAATTTCTATTCCATTTGAATGGGTGAAATAGAGAAATGGTACAAATGACCCAGTAAGCAAAACAGATAAAAATGGACCAACAGAGTAAAATGGGAAGTTAGAACTCATGTACTGCCCCTTGAGCTGGAGGCTTTGCATCTAGAAGTTACGTATCTACTACTGGTCAACATTTTGTCTGGCAGTGGCATGATCCACTAGTAAGTGGTTGCAATGCATACCCAGATCAACCACTTCAGTGGTCAAGCCTCAGCTGTGGCAGGCTCCAGCAATGTGCATATCCTGTTAGCAAATCTGAGAATGGCTGGGGTGTTTCTTTTTATGGGATGTAACCTGTGGTTGCTGAGATGAGCTGTATCTTTAGCCAAGCAGGTTTGCTCTGGAACATCCTGGTTCTTCCTCTAAACCTTGCAAGTCACCATCTCTTTTGCCATACTGGCACAGAGATCAAAAGATGATGGTAAACACATTCCCTTCAACAGGACATTGGTTTAGATACATGTCTGACCACAGGTTGCTCCAGGCAATGAGGGGGAAATCCCCAGGGCTGTTAGGCCTGCAGTAAGGACAGGGATTGTAAAAACTAGGCCATTTTTGAAGTGGCCCTTGAGAGTGATCTAAGGTAACAGCACAGCCAAAGATAGTAGAACCTACTTATAGTGTGTAGTGTTAATTATTATGAAAATTGGCACAATTGTGCCCATTCACTAGTAGGAATCTCACATGGTTTGATCTAAAGGAAGCAATTTTACTATGTGTATGACAAAACTGCAAACTTGTGCTCTGGGAAGGTTAGAAATGGAAAAAAGAAAGGTTTTAATATGGTGAAATGATATTAATGGCACATCCTCAGCCTTGAAGAGGGTTAGGATTTTTAATATGACCATTTAAAAGAATAATACTGCTCTCAGAAAACCTTTCTGTTCAAAATGAATTACTTTGCTGGCACCTGACTGACAAAGATGTTTTTTAGTACCAGACGCAACATACAGTACACAAGGACACATATTTTTTCACTAGAGAGCAACAGATTATTGCCTGCATTAATGTTTTGTAACATCACAACCCAAATGTTTTTTTATGTTCCAAAAAGAAAAAGCAGGGAGGAGAAAGGAAAAGCTTTTGAAGAAAAAAATAATTCTACAATAACCCCCATTAACTACAGAGGTCATTGTGGCAAAATGAATGGGACTAGAAATCCACTAAAAGCTGCAGTATAAGGTAACATTGAGACTGATAAGCCTTTCACCAAGTAGTTACAAATGGGACTAATGGTTTAAACTTGTTAGCCATTGTCAAAGCCTCTGATCCTTGAGTCAGCTATGGGGGCTATGGCAGAAATCAATAAGGCATCGCTTACATGGTGAACTGCTAGACCATATAGATTGCCTGAAGGGAATTGCTCAGTTCCTCTTGCTCTGCAAGCTGAAAGCAGGCAGCTGAATCTCCAGAATGATTGACCACACTACCCTGGGGCAATTAAGTCTTTTGCCACTTCAGCAGTGATGAGTATAAAGGGAGGGAGAAGAAGTCCAGCATGAGAGATTGCTGGCTGGACTTGCATGGTGTGGCAAAGCTTGTCGTGTGTTTTCACCCATCTGCATTATGAAGTGAATGGCCTGAGACTGCCACTTTTGTCTCAGAAGTCATAGAAGGCATGGCAGTGCCATCATTGGTATGAACAGTCTACATATAAACTAGTGCTGATATGGACAGAGATATCCTCTAAGGCTGCCATTCTGAAACCATTGGAGAAATCCTTTCCCACTGGCATATTTTGAAATGTTCCTGTCATATTGATCAGCTGCTTTCTGGTGGAGTACTACAAGGCTTCAATTAAATGAGGCGTGTTTTTGTAACAATTATAGACAAGCTGCAAATTGTTAGCAAGCTGTAAGAAAGAAATGTTGGTACTTGCATGCCAGGGGACTTTGAAAGACAGAGGGATGCCATTGTTAGACCTGGTGCTGGTCTGGCCATCAGAGCTAGTTGTAGCCTTCATTTCTGCCTAGCATGGCACAAAGCATGGGTATACATGCTACAACACTTACAAAGTTCTGAAAAGGTGGCACTGATCTGTTAAGACACTGATCTCTCTACTGCTCTCTAGCTTTTGTTCCCTGTCTTCCAGAGGTTTAATAATGCAATACTACATATCAGCTGACCAAACAATCCTCAGTGCTATCCCCCTGCCCTGCTTGCTTCATTTCACCTCTCCTTTGTCCCTCCAAGAAAATAAAAAAAATCATCCACACAATTTGTTTCATTTATTTTGTCTAGCTATGCTTGAGGGAAGACCAGTTCCAGAACAGTCAACAGCTTCATGGTCAAAGTATTCTGTAGTTTAAGGGAGAATTAAAACTGAAGATGCTTTTTTGAACCAGAAACTGTTTAGATGAAAACTTGCTATCCCAGATTCAGGCTCAAATTTTAAATATTACTGTCTTCTGGAACAGTTGTGCATATGTGCTTTTCTGCTCATGCCTGCCTTCCTTCCTTCCTTCCTTCCTTCCTTCCTTCCTTCCTTCCTTCCTTCCTTCCCTTCTTCCCCTTCTTCCCTTCTTCTTTTCCACAAATATGTTCTCATCTGTAGTGGTGTAAAAAATTCTGAAAACTTTCTTTCAGTTAAAGAAACATGAAAGATGTCTTTGCTGATGAAAAATATTCAAATGAAGCAAAGACAGACAATGTCAAGGTTGTGAATTGATTGTTGTCGCTGTTTTGTCCTCTCTCTTTCATACATGGTGTATTTTGTCCAGGTTCTCACTACTCAGAAAATGACTTTGTTGTTACAATTGCTTGGCTGTTCATACAGAAAAAGAAGGAGGCAGCGTGCTAGAGGTCACTAAGGACCTTTCTCTGAAAAAGACTTGCCAAATGATACAGTAACAAGCATCTGGTATGGTCAAAAATGATGAAGAAAGCATGTTTCAGCCAGATACTGTCACTTGTTTTGGTTCTTAATAGGCTGTGTGGGACATGACTAACAGGACTAAGTTTTTCAAATTCCTTTTTGGGCTGGGGATAACCTATTAACAAACCTATGTGCACATTGGAGGATAACAACAAAGTCAGTGGAGGTAAGCTAAGAGCCATTATCATACACGATTTAGAAGAGGTTTCCTTAGTGGGTGAACACCAGAGCTGAGTAAGTGGCATTATTGTTACATGGCAACATATAACATGAAGGTGATTTCAGGTAATTTACTATAATGCCCAATCAATGTAATAACATACCTGCAGCAGTGCACATGACTAAAAGCTTCTGTGGTATCAAGTGGGCAAATTGTACTAAACTGTATCCAGCAGTTTGTTGTTTGTGACAGATTGTGGTATGACCATGGTTCAAGAAATTGATGGTGTCCAGAAGTACAAAGTTTTCTGAAATAAGTATTTTTTTCCCCCCCTCATTTGTTTTTGAACAGATTTACCCCAGAGGAAACCATACAATTACACCGTGCTATGACTGCTATGACTATTAGCTCTAAATAAACCTTCTCATTTATTTGCCTTTACATGGCTTTCAATTTATGCAATACATCTATCACAATTTTATGAAAAGTTGCTGTCAAGCATATGCAAGTTGATAGTAGAAAAGTCCTTCAAATGCAAAAAAGCCTCCCAGTGAGGTCAAGTCACTCACAACTGCCTTGGTACAGAAGCAGTTGATGATAAACACTAGCTAGATCTATAGAAGAGAAATCAATTCATTCCACTTACGAACCATATGCCTCCTGCTTTCTTTTGCATAACCACTGTAAGGGACTCAGAAGCAGGGGGATCAGAGTGTTCAATAAAACCATTAAGCAGTAATTTTTGTATGTGTGATTCGACAGCACTTTGAATGAATACCTAACACAGCTTTTGCAGTACTGGAGAATCATTTCTGTGAGTGTGTTTTTCCATAACTCTTATTCCTTCCCAAACTTTTGAAACTGTGCAGTAAGCATAACACAAAATCTCAAAAAAATATGTCCACATTTATTCCACTTCTTGTTCATGGTGACTGACCATTCTGTCAAGTTGCTCTGACTGCCTGGTTCTCCCCTCTGCTCTGCTGACCCATATCAGGGCTTGTTTTCTGTTGCCTTCCACCATTTATTCATTTTGAGAAAATATCTACAGGCAATTCTCCTCTGTGCTTCATTTGACCTTTTGGCATGAGCTTTGACTGAAGTTTTCTTCAATCAATACTTTTTGTATTCTGTACATATATCTCATGTATCAAAGAGTGCCGAGTGAGAACTACTGATTCACTGTCCAGAAAGTTAGGTGTAAGTGGTAATGTTAGAGATGTTTAATATGTTTCTTGTGATGGAGAAGAGAATATCTTATAGACAGGATATGAACAGCTTTCAAGAGTAAAGATACTGGAGCAGAAGAGACACAGCTGTTATGAAGTAAGTTCCCATTATGACTGTTCTTCATTATGGGAAAATTTGGTGATTTTGTATTTTCTGCAGATAGCAGTGCTGTCTGCATTCATTCTTAGAGAGGTCTGCATCCCTGTCTTCATGAGTCCCCTTTGTTGTCCTGAATACACTATGGCTCTGGAAAATTTGTGATTGATGGTGAAGAAACAGCTCTGGAAGTAGCTCGGGGCTTAGGGAATTGAAAGCTTTTAAAGTTAGGAAGAGAACTTCAAGTCTGAGCCTCCATGCACAGGAATTTTTTTAATTTTTAGTCTGAGGGCTCAAAGTGACAGAAGTGACTCATTCTGCTTGGCATGAAGCTGTTGTATTTTCAGTCAGGCAGAGCTTTTCAAGACTGCTGCTGTTGCAACTGTGGTTTTCAAACAGGGAACTCATGAATGTGTGGATTGGTGGTTATCCGAGAGCAGAGGAGGGAGCACTACATTTTAGCCAGCCAGAGAGGGAAAGAGAATATTCTTTTTTTGTGAGGGGGGGAACATATGAACAAAGCAGATGATAAATTTGAATATTATGTATTTCCCACAATACAAGTCTAAAAGAACATCCACGCATACTGCAGAATAGTCCACTGCAAAACATGAAGATCTATTGTAAAAGAAAAGAAAATCCTCTTGTTGATGTTTCACTACGCAAGTGCACAGCAGTGCTCCCCAGAGTCGGGGTATACCTGGCACTATTCCCTTAAGCAGATTCAGCAGTGCATTCAAGCAGGAGAGGTGATTGTTCCACCTTTTGTGTTAGCTGGTATGAATAAGTCAGTGCTAAGAACTGCCTCTGGTTGAGGTCATTTCAAATTTAGTGACTTCTAGACATATAATTCAGGATAAAATCCAGCTAACAAATGTATGAATTTTATAGCAAATCTTTGAATGACTAAATTATGAACTTTGCAACAATACAGTAATTCTACATGAGGGACTTGCACTTTGGGTTTTATAGAACAATGATAAAAAATCATGCACTACTTCTATGGTTCATCATAAAAAAAACCTGCTATGGGGTGGTTTTAAAGGTACTTCACACTCATCCACGGTTTAATACATTGTGACCTGGTTAGTTCCTTTTAGTTAAAGGAATTAGGGGCCTCACACACATCTGCTAAAGAAGTTGATCTCCTATTAGTAAAATATAAAGAGGCCTTAAACCTGGCATGTTCACCTTTTTCAGGTCCCTTTATATAGTCTTAGAATGGTGGAGGCATCTTTGAATAAATGGGATTAAAATCCCTGTCTCTTGGAGTGTACTTGGAGTATATCCCATCTTTATATAAATGGATAAATGTCAAAGAAAGATGCTATGGACACCTTCATGCTTTATTCTCCAAAGCCTATATTTTATTGTGGAAATATTGCAGTCTTTATGATATAATTTGATTTAACAGAAGAATCTTGGAGATTAGTAGACTTCCTAGGTGAACAAGGGGAGCTCTGGGTAGTAAGTTTCTGGTATAAATTGTGTTTGTATGAATATCTGAAATGGTTTAATGACCAACTGATGTGCTTAGGCTTCATGAAAACATTGTGCATTAGCTAACAAACTTTTCACAGGTAAAAAATAAGTAAAACTATGGGCCTGATTTCAAACAGCTACTTCATTATAAAATGAAAATGGAATGAGGTCAGCAGAATTACGCAGCACTAAACTGCAAAGGGATTAAAAGAGTTGACTCTTTAAAAGTATAACATCATTTATGCTGATAACCACTAATGTGATGTCCATAAAATATATCTGTTTATTAAGGCAAACATTTCGAAACCTCTTTCAGAAGCTGGTAGTTGTAATTCTTTTCTCTCTTTGCTTCTTTTCTGTTTGATTATATTGACTGTATAATCCATATTGCTTTGAATGTTGATAAACGTATATTGCACATTATATGTTATAACTAATCTATGTTCTTTCTCCTTGGTCTCTCTCCCTCTAGGAGGAAAACTTAGGTCAGTGTAGTTTTTTTGTTTTCTTTTTTTTTTTTAAATTGTATTCAGTTATACATTTACATGGAAGAAGGCAGATTGAATGTGTTTTACACCTAGAGTGGAAAATGCAGAGATTTGGGATGGCCTTTAGTTTATATGGGAGTTTGTTTCGCAGCTGGAACTGTCCCTTAAAAAAATCTGTTTCAGAATGGTTTCTGGTAAACTTATGTTTATTCAGTTGTTGCGTTGCCACAAACTAGCAGCAGCCTGGCCTGCTCAGTGGTTTGGATACCAGAATCTCATCTATGGGCAAAAATGTAATAAAGAAGCATTCAGCTGTAAGCATAAAACTGTATGTATAGTTTCCTGACTAATTTAATTCCATTTTTAAAAATCCAACCCAAAAAATTAAGATATTGTTAGAAGTATGGAAAATTTCTGCCAGATAATTTTCTTTGCTTTGTCCTCTTCATACAAACCAGCAATCAGAATGTACATCCGGTAAGAACAATATATTTTGTTTTAAAAGTTGTCTAAAAGAGAAATGGCTTAGGGCATGGTCGATGGGAATTCTTTCAGTCATGGGTCATGGGTCCAATTGTACAGTATGAAATTTGAGAGGCTTGAATTAGTTCAACTTGTCTTAGATTACAAAACTGTGTGAAAGCAAGTGATTGGCAGCAGCTTCATGAAAAAAGATGGAAAAAACATATTACTGTACTGCTTACTCTTTGGCAAACTAAAATATAGCCAAATTAATGCAAACACATTAATTGCTGAAACTTATTTTGCTGAAACTGAGCAAAAGGTTCCAGCACTGTGTTCTGCTCAGTAGCTTGAAAAATACAAAAGATGCATCTTGAGATAATCCTGGTTCCTATATTATTATTTTGATCTACTTTTTTTTTTTTTTTTTTTTTTTTTTTAATATACTGTTGTTATACTATTTCATTCCTGTCTGGTTCTCTTAGAATTTCTCCTCTTTTCTGACTTACCCTTGTTGAAGGGTCTCTTGGAAGCATATACTTAAATCTGTGCTTTCTTCTCCAGGAAGATATTTCTTGCCAGTGTGGCTGATATCTGGCTAGCAGGTCATGAAGGACTGTGAAATTTCAAATGCTGTTGTGTTAAGATTTATGCAAAGGGTTGATGTCTTGACATTGAACATCTATAAAATATAGATATTAGTGTATAGCTACTTTTCAGATGGGGATATAATAACTCTTACCTTTACTAATAAAGTTTATATGTGGTTTTTTTTTTTTTTTTTATTAACTAAAATAAGTAATTTAGTATGAAAGTGAAAATGAAACTGAGAAACTAGACAAAGAGATGCCTTTCAACTCTTGTGAACAGTTTCTGGGTCTCTGTCAGATGCACCAGAAGTAAGAAAGGTCTTGAATAGACCCATCAGTTCAAAATACGTAAAAACAGTTTTGTGGCTTTTCTTTTTGTTGCTATGGTGGGACATGGTATGTGAAACTAAAAGGGGATGGCAAGACACTTTGCACGTAAGCACATAGCTGTGGACAGCTCAGAATTAAAGTATAGCCAGAAGCTACATTATTTCCATCATATTATGGCTTGTAATGTTACCAGCTGAAGATTCTGAAAATTTAGAGCTCAGATTCCTGCATATCTTCTGGTTTAAGAAGTCAGGAAAACAAAAATACTAAGTCAAAGAAAAATAGTCCTAGCATTAGAGGAAAGGTATTTTATCTTATTTAAGACTTTTGATAATCAAAGAATAGAAAACTACTTTATTTCTATGTCTGCCTTGTCTATTCAGAGTAGCTGTGGATCATATGCTACTTCAGCAGAGATTAGATTTTATGGGACAATCTAGAGAAGGGGGTAGTTTCTGCAGTTTCTGTTAACTTTCAGTGAGAGTTATAGCTGCTCAACTCCCCTTAGAAACAAGGGTCTTAATATCTAGAAAGCTGCTGGGTGAAGTACATGCAAATCTAAGTTATATGTGTTGCATTGCATGGAATTTTTTTTTTTTTTTTTTTTAAAGTTTACACCACTTGCAAGATTTTGCTTAGCACAGAGCCTGAAGAAACTTACTTGAGAATAGCAACTTTTATACTTTCCTAGCTCCTGGAGTATTCAGGGTCTGGTTTGACTAACCCTTGGGATGGGTGCCTTAGTGACCACCAGAAGTATCAGAGAGGTGCAGCACCTTGGCCACATCTGCAATTTCTCTGCAGATGCAGGACTGTAATCCACAAGTATATTCACCTCACCTTAGTGCTTAATTGTTTCTTTAAGGTAGGTGTTTGACTACAGTTGGACTAGGTGATCCCTTTCAACTGTACTCTTCTCCCTTTTCTCTCTTCTCTTCTCTTCTCTTCTCTTCTCTTCTCTTCTCTTCTCTTCTCTTCTCTTCTCTTCTCTTCTCTTCTCTTCTCTTCTCTTCTCTTCTCTTCTCTTCTCTTCTCTTCTCTTCTCTTCTCTTCTCTTCTCTTCTCTTCTCTTCTCTTCTCTTCTCTTCTCTTCTCTTCTCTTCTCTTCTCTTCTCTTCTCTTCTCCTCTCCTCTCCTCTCCTCTCCTCTCCTCTCCTCTCCTCTCCTCTCCTCTCTTCTCTTCTCTTCTCTTCTCTTCTCTTCTCTTCTCTTCTCTTCTCTTCTCTTCTCTTCTCTTCTCTTCTCTTCTCTTCTCTTCTCTTCTCTTCTCTTCTCTTCTCTTCTCTTCTCCTCCCCTCCCCTCCCCTCCCCTATCCTGGTATGTTCAGGAACTCAGTGCTTGGAAATGGTGTTTTGGCACATCAGTCTATTGCCCTGTGTGTTCTTCTCACTAACTCATCTCAGTCCTGTCCTGAAGTTTAAATGAAGAGTGTATGGCACCAATTGTATCAGAATTCTTACCAACATCCATAATCTTCACTTTGTAGGAAAATTGTCATGGAAAATGTGCTCTTAATTCAGTGTGAGGCCAGATGTTTCTGCACACATAGTCCCACATCTTCTCAGCCATTGAGGAAAGCTGTGACCTAAGATACATAAGTGCAGATCAGATAAGCAAGCTCCTTCTGATGGATGCACACAGACCTAGAGCATCCAAGATATTGAAGGCTGTAATTCCTGCCAAATCCCTTTCAGAATGTGAGACAAACTGTACGCTCAACATCATATAAAAAGTAATTAATGATAGCCATAATTTATTGCTGGATCAACATGTTGCATTTTGATGAGTCAACTTAAAATTTTGCTTTTATATGATGTTCCAATTTAAAGAATAACAGAACTTGCAGAATTTTTACAATAGTTCCTGGGATACATTACATTTCTTCCAGTGTTAGAATATGGTATATGTACATGGGACAACACTCTACAGAAGGGTTAAAATGACTGGGTAAAGATGCTGGGATGTGCGGATTGATTTGTATTTGCCATACATCTTCATTTCAAGTCCAGGGTTCCTACAATATTTAATTAATTTTCTCTACAGCTTTAAATGGAGTGCAGCTTCTATTAAGTTTAATTAGTTTCCCTGGAGGCTTGCAGGGTAATGCTACAGCTACTAAAGGAGAGCAGCCTCTAATTGAGGGTAGCTTCTAAACAAAGATACATGTAGTTGAATACATTCAGTTTCAGGGCTGGGTTACTTCAATGAGGCACTGCCTTATGTTCAGAGATGGATGTGCTGTGGGGTTAATTGACTTGAAGTGTGCCAAAATAACGAATCATTGAGTTTATGTGACTCACAATTCCAATGAGTAAGCATTTTTACCATTAGCTTGCAATGGAGAAACTGAAATACAGATCAAAGGTGTGACTATTTGAGCTCTTTATGAAAACGTGCACCAGGCAGTAAAAAAGCCCACAGTTGCATCAAGATTCAACTACTCCAGGAGACTGGTTTTGAAGGCAAAACATTGGCCTTCAAAAAATTTGGACTACCTTCCAAATTTACTAAGGAGAGTGGAGCCTAAATCTCAAATCAGGCAGTTGTCTCATTGTAGATGCTAATTGTTGAGGAGGCTCTGACTTGGTCCTCATTTGTGTATGCTAACCTAGAAAACCCAGTGTGTTGGGTTTGTGTGGCAAGGTTTTGGTAGTGGGAGGGCTACAGGGGTGGCTTCTGTGAGAAGCTGCTAGAAGCTTCCCCTGTGTCTGACAGAGCCAATGCCAGCCAGCTCCAAGACGGACCCGCTGCTGGCCAAGGCCAAGCCAATCAGCGCCTCTGTGATAACGTATTTAAGAAGGATTAAAAAAAAACCAAACAGTTGGGGGGGATTTGCAGCTGGAGAGAGAAGTGAGAAGATGTAAGAAACTTTGCAGACACCAAGGTCAGTTCAGAAGGAGGGGGAGGAGGCACTCCAGGCACCAGAGCAGAGATCCCCCTGCAGCCCGTGGTGAAGACCGTGGTGAAGCAGGCTGTCCCCTGCAGCCCATGGAGGAAGGATGAGGGGGTGTAGAGATTCCACCTGCAGCCCGTGGAGGACCCCATGCTGGAGCAGGTGGAGGCACCTGAAGGAAGCTGTGGCCTGTGGAAAGCCCACGCTGGAGCAAGCTCCTGGCAGGACCTGTGGCCCCGTGGAGAGAGGAGCCCACGCCAGAGCAGGTTTGCTGGCAGGACTTGTGACCCCGTGGGGGACCCCACGCTGGAGCAGTTTGCTCCTGAAGGTCTGCACCCCATGGAAGAGACCCATGCTGGAGCAGTTCGTGAAGGACTGTAGCCTGTGGGAGAGACTCACGTTGGAGAAGTTTGTGAAGGACTGTCTGCCGTGAGAGGGACTCCATGTTGGAGCAGGGGAACGGTGAGAGGAGTCCTCCCCCTGAGGATGAAGAAGCGGCAGAAACACCGTGTGATGAACTGACCGTAACCCCCATTCCCCGTCCCCCTGTGCCGCTGAGGGGGGCGGAGGTTGAAGCCGGGAGTGAAGTTGAGCCCGGGAAGATGGGAGGGGTGGGGGGAGGTGTTTTAAGACTTGATGTTATTTCTCATTGCTCTACTCTGTTTTGTTTAGTAATAAATTAGATGAATCCCCTCTCTAAGTTCAGTCTGTTTTGCTCGTGATGATAATTAGTGAGTGATCTCTCCCTGTCCTTATCTCGACCCAAGCCTTTTGTTATACTTCTCCCCATCACACTGGGGGAGGGGTGAGCGAGCGGCCTCATGGTTCCCTGCTGCCGGCTGGGCCTAAACCACGACAGAGGGAAAATATGGGCAGCCTCCAGAATGAAATGGAAGACCTGGTTGCCAGAATATGGAGAAGGCTGAGGTACTCAACAACTTCTTTGCCTCAGTCTTCACCAGCAAGTGCTCGAGCCACACAGCCCAAGTCACACAAGGCAAAGACAGGGACTGGCAGAATGAAGAACCACCCACTGCAGGAGAAGATCAGGTTCAAGACTGTCTCAGGAACCTGAAGGTGCATAAGTCCATGGGACCTGATAAGATGCATCCGTGGGTCCTGAGGGAACTGGCAGATGAAGTGGCTAAGCCATTCCCCATCATATTTGATAAGTCATGGCAGTCCGGTGAAGTTCCCATTGACTGGAAAACCGGGAAACATAACCCTGATTTTTAAGAAGGGTAAAAAGGGAGACCCAGGGAACTCTGGACTGGTTAGTCTCACCTCTGCACCTGGCAAGATCATGGAACAGATCCTCCTGGAAACTATGCTCAGGCACATGGAAAATAAGGAGGTGACTGGTGACAGCCAACATGGCTTCACTAAGGGTAAATTGTGCCTGACAAGTTTGGTGGCCTTCTATGATGGGGTTACAGCATTGATAGGAATTGATGTCATCTACCTGGATTTGTGCAAAGCATTTGACACTGTCCCACATGACATCCTTGTCTCTAAATTGGAGAGACATGGCTTTGATGGATGGACTACTCGGCGGATAAGGAATTGGCTGGGTGGTCGCACTCATAAATTTGTGGTCAATAGCTCGATGTCCAAGTCGAGATCAGTGACATGGTGTTCCTCAGGGGCTGGTATTGGGACATCTTTGTCAGCCACATGGACAGCTGGATGGAGTGCATCCTCAGCAAGTTTGCTCATGACACCAAGCTGTGTGGTGCGGTTGACATACTGGAGGGAAGGGATGCCATCCAGATGGACACTCATAGGCTTGAGAGGTGGGCCTGTGCGAACGCTCAACAAGGCCAAGTGCAAAGTCCTGCACATGGATTGGGTCAATCCCAAGCACAAATACAGGCTGGGTGGAGAATGGATTGAAAGCAGCCCCGAGGAGAAGGACTTGGGGGTGCTGGTGGATGAGAAGCTCAAGATGAGCTGGCAGTGTGTGCTTGCAGCCCAGAAAGCCAACTGTATCCTGGGCTGCACCAAAAGAAGAGTGACTGGCAGGTTGAGGGAGGTGATGATTGTCCCTCTCTACTCCGCTCTTGTGAGACCCCACCTGGAGTACTGCATCCAGCTCTGGCATCCACAGTACAAGAAAGACCTGTTGGACCTCTTGGAGTGGGTCCAGAGGAGGGCCATGAAGATGATCAGAGGACCGGAGCACCTCTCCTGTGAAGACAGGCTGAGAGAGTTGGGCTTGTTCAGCCTGGAGACGAGAAGACTCCAGGGACACCTTATAGCAGCCTTCCAGTACCTGAAGGGGCCTACAGGAAAGCTGGAGAGGGACTGTTTATCAGGGAGTGTAGTGACAGGACAAGGGGTAATGGGTTTAAGCTGAAGGAGGGTCGATTTAGATTAGATGTTAGGAAGAAATTCTTTACTGTGAAGGTGGTGAGGTACTGGAACAGATTGCCCAGAGAGGTTGTGGATGCCCCATCCCTGGCAGTG